>NC_134825.1:42006243-42326424 GCF_004210375.1 Tachypleus tridentatus | reverse complement strand
GATATATATTTATCGGGCTTCTTCCTAAACTTGTTTAACTTTACTGTCTCAATAGCATTTGAAGGCAACCCCTTCCAAAGGCCTACCACAACCATCCTGTTAAAAAAATAAAACTGTCTTAGCTGAAGAAGACTTCCATCCTGCCAAAAACAATTTAAAAACAGTAGTTTTTAATCTTCATTATTATTTGTTTTTCTGTTAAAGCATCCTGACAGTGGAACCAGTATACTTAAGTTTTCCTGTGTAGATATATACAGTGGCATATTTGTGCATAAGTCACTTTTATTGTTAACCCTTAAATGGCAGCCATCATCAATTGATGCTGCTACCTACAATGTTCCTGCTGTTTAAGGGTTAAAGGAAAATATGGCCATTCACATATTTTATATTTTAAAGATATACTTAAGTTGTAACTTTGGATAATTTCTATTAGGTATTTTCTTAATTTTCTTTTTTCATTTTTGTTATAGAACTGTTTACCATTAACTATAAGAATGGTATAATTTTTTTCTTTGTCATATCAAATGTCATTGTAAAGAAAGCATTCATCATTTCCGACATGTTTGACAGCCTTATCGTGCAGAGTTATAAGAAAGGCAATACTCAATTCTATTCAATTCAAATTGTAAACCATTGCAATCTAACGTAAAAACCAGAACTCAACAAGAATGTGCAGACTCTACCTTGAAAGCTTAGTCTGTTACTTTTAGCCTTCAACGTATGATCTGACTAATCACTACAATATTTTGATTTCATAAATGTTACTGTCTAAATTATTTATGAGCTGAATGATATGTATTTGTATTTGTTTATATAATTATAAATTTTCTGCTATTTTAGATTATAAACCTAATTTGGCAGCATATGTTTTCAGATTTTATTGACATAAAATCATATTTTTTGTTATTAAGCAGCTTTTATATGGTCTTAAGAAACAACATTTTTATTCAATGAGTTTACTAAACACAGATTCATAGATTTTCTAATTACCTAAGTTAACTATAAGTGATTTAATATACAGGTTATATCTTGCTGTTTTAATTTTTTTATTGTGGTACCAGTGAATACATGTGGTGTGAAAAATTTTTTATACATATTTTTTCTTTGATTGAAGATGACCTGTGGACAACATATAAATATTTTCTTTTTCTGTTGTTGTTTTTTGAACATTGAAAAAAAGTTGTAACATGAACTTTTATCAATTATGTATGTAAAGTGAATGGTGTACAAGTTGTTGCATGACATTTCATTTGGTTCCACAGTAAAATTCAAATAATAATAAGAATTTGACCTTCTTTTAGGTACCAGTAATGGTTTGAGCATAAAAATGTTATATGTCTACTTGAAATATTCAGTGTAGAAATTTATATTGTAAATACTTGTTGGTTGCAGAAGGAATCTGAAGAGTGGAGAAAGTTCTTACATGCTTACTTTGTGATGGTTGCCAGGTATCCAGATAACCAAGGGTAAGTACATTTGCTTGAGTGTGTATCATAATTAAAGTCATATTATTTTGCACAATATATTCTGTGCTGACATGAAGTAGTTGAAAATTAATACATAAAAAAATAATTTTTAAAGCTTAACATAGAGCACTTATCTTTTGCAACATCTTAAAGCTAACAGTTTTTAAATTACATTCAGTAAATATTTAGTTGGTTAGTGTTATGTATGAAAAGAGTTATTTGTTGTTTCAAGGTTGTCCTTGCATCTGTCAAAAGTTAACTGTTACTTAAAGATAATATAAATATTGTAAAGGTGATAAAGTGTAGTCATGTGCATGAACTTTAAGGCTAATAAAATTTGCTTAAATTAATTTTTTAGACCTTTTAGAAGTTGACAGTTCTAACATAACATTTTTAGAAAACTTGGGACCTATTGGTCAATCTCGGCTGTTCCACATTCAAAACTGAACTTTTAAACCATCCCTTACAATTCATATACTTATCAAGCTATTTCTTAAACTCATTTAAATTCACTGTCTCTACAACATCTGAAGGCAATCCATTCCAAAAGCCAACAACTGTGTTAGAAAAATAAAACTGTCTCAGCTGAAAATGACTTCTACCCTGCCAGAAAAATTGATGCATCAGTGCTATCAATTTCCTCTATAATCTTAAAAATCTCAATCTGGTCATCACCAATTCTTCTTTTTTTAAGAGAAAATGGTTTGAGATATTTCAGCCTCTCCTCGTATGATAACCTCTCCATCCCAGACACCACTCTAGTTACCCTTCTCTGAATCCTTTCCAACAATTCAATGTACTTTCTAAGGAAAGAAGCTAATAACTGAACAGAATACTTTAAATATGGCCTAAAAAGTGATGTGTACAATGAAATTATAACCTTTTTAAATTTGTGCTGAATATTTTTGTAGATACAACCTAAAATAATATTGGCCCTACCACTAACAAAAGCACATTGCTCAAATGTCTTTAGAGACTAATCGACTATTGCACCAAGATTCCTTTTTTTTTTCATAACATTGTTAAAGTTATTTCCATCCAAATTAGATGGGCATCTAATTAGATTTGAGGGTAGGTTGTTAGAGAACCTGATAAGATATAAAACTTATTTGGGTACATGCATGGTATTGCTAGTGCACAAAAATATAGCTAATACAAGGAAATAGACCACTGTAATAAAAAAAAATCACTAATTATGTTAGTATGAGCCAAAGTAAAGATGATTTTTTTATTTTTAAGTAACTCAGTTTTTGTATTTTCAACTTCCTTTTTTGCAATGCTTTTTGTGGCATTAAAACTTTTTATATTACTATAACTAGTTAGATTAAGTATATATTAATCCCTACTTATCTTGGTAAAAACATATTTTACTTGTTATAATTATGTCAGTGTTATAATTATGTCAGTGTCAAAATTTCCATTTGTAGGTTCTACACAAATATTCATTTTAAAATTTTTCTCAAATACTTGTGTGTTATACACATTTCATGTTAACATTTTCTTAATTTAATAGGGTAGTGTTTAAGAGAGATCTTTTTCAGTTGACATAGAGAAATTTCTTTTATGAGGAACATGTAAACCCAATTACAAGGAAAAATGTGAAATGTGCATACATAACTAAAACTAATGAACTTTAATCTTTTTTAAATTAATGATTTGCTCATTTTAACATTTTTGCAATGGGCTCAGTATAACTGAGTAAATATTTACACTATAAATTGTGATACAGTAGGCTTTTAGTAAAGATTACAAGTTTTTATGTAGACAAAAAAATATTATTTTTTGATGAACTGTTACACAAAAGATTTTTTTGTGAAAATATCGATTATGTTTTGTCACTAGTCTGAGCACAAAATGATTTCATGTTATGATTAAAAAAAACTATTTTTTGTCTCAAAAATCTCAAATAATATATGTATAATCTCTACAACCTCCTAAATACATTTCAAATGTTTGTTTCCAGTAAGACTTTATAGTTTGTTATTTTCTGTGCTTTAAATATGTGAGATCTATCAATTGACTGATCTTGTAAACATCATAAAAACTTCAGAAATAAATACAAATTGTTTTATTTTGTTTTTCTGTTTTAGAATGACTCTATGTTATTATATATTATATTACCATGTTTAGTCTAAGTAGCGTAAGTCTTATAACGCTATATATTTATTATCTTTTATTATATTGACCTTCCAGTTGTGCCTAGCTAACATTACATAACTTGCATTAACATGTTGCACTTACACTCATCATATTACTGTATCCAGTAATATAAAACTGATCTGTAGTCTTTACAAAATGCCTCTGACCCTGTTTTGGCTGTGTTTTAGTGCACTATAATTTTGTAATATACAGTCACATTTCAATTATTAAACATTATGTATTATTACTATTTAGAAATAAATTATGAAATTTATTTTTCTCAAAATATAGAACAATAAATAAAGAAGTAAAGCAAACAATTATCTCTTCTAGGTATGACCTTTGAGCTCAGTTGCTGATGGACATACATTGCTAAGCCTTTTAAAATTTTGCACATAGAGGATATCAAACAAAATTTTTTTAGTTTTATGTATACAGTTGAATAACCTAAAAATCATAAATAACTATGCTTGAACCAAAGAATTCCACAAAAACTTATTAAGCTTGGTAACTAATCTGTATTATTTAATTTGATGTATTATAATTAGTGACGCGCATGAATGGATTAACGTGATTCCCACTGTCCCTATCTACTATCTAGTGAAACCACAGCCAAGGGAATGGGCTTGGAGAAATCAGAAATAAAAATATGTAAAATATTTTTACACAAGTATGTCTAAAAAATATGAAATTTATAGCAGACAAAAGATACAACCTACCTCCATGAAATCTTGACACCAAAAAATTTGATAGCTTTTTCACAGATTAAAATGGCTGAAAAATCACTAGAGGGACATTCTAAGCTGTATATTTGTTATTCACATGTCATATGTTGAAGAAAGTGTATATAAGGGTTCTTTTCAAAAAATGGAAAGAGGTGAACAGAGCCACTGTGTTTGATTCTGTGCATAAGCCATATCTCAGCAAAATAAAAGATATTAGGTTCTCATTTTATATTCTAGCTTGTTAATACTGATAATGTAGCAGGCAGGCCAGGTGATCTAGTTGTTAGTTTCAACTAATTCTACCAGTCACGCTTTTATTTGTATTATTTGAGGAATAGAGCACACAAACACCAATTCAAGGAATTTACAGTTAAAGTAAAGAATAATTACTCTGAGACTAAGTTTTGCACAATAAAACACTTCTAATATGTGTTCCAGAATATTTTGTTACACACAATTTGGTAGAACAACTTTGAATATTTTGGTTAAACTAACAAAGCTTACAGCATAGTGAGAAAAACTTTCTTTAAATATACTCCCCATAACATTATTAAATCATTACTCTATCAACTGAACTGTAATTTAACTGTGTTATCAAATGCTAGGAATAATAGCAATGTGTTCCTTACGAGAGCTTAAGTGAGAAACATTTTGTATGCTTATCATTAAAATGGTCATGAGTCTTCTTTCAACTTCAAAGATTCAGCTGGCATAGCTGCGACTTTATGAGAATTAATTGAGAGTTTCTAAGAATTAACTTCAGTTTGGGGAGAACTGACTTTTGGGTCTCAAACACAAGTTTTTATACAAACATTTTCTGGTATTATGATTTTCTGAATAGTATACACAATGTACCTCAAGTAGATTTGATACTTAATTGGTTATTTTACCTTGATCATTTTGCAATTATCAAAACCAGAACCAAAACCAAATAGTTAGTAAATTAGTAGCTTTGTTATTTCTGTTCATATACACACTTTCGAAATGGATACTACATAAAAGTTCTGACTTACTTCCTTTCTTGGAAGTTTTGTGCATGATAATGTAAACATTCGCTGTAACTTCTCCAATGCTGTGAGGGTGCCAGTCTATAAATAATGATCTAAGTTCCATTTCTCTAATGAGGCTTTGATAACCCTTCTCATGACCTTGATAGCATTTTTTTGTAGTTAGCATAAACAGGAACTTTTCTCAATATGTTTCTCTTTTTAGGCAACCACTGTTATATAATCAGTTTTTATACTTCTGTGAATACACATCACACTTCTTACTGTATGTACTTGCTTGATCCTTGAAGCATTTGAAATGATGAAACATACTTCAGAAATTTGAGATCTTAATTTGTATAAATCTATACTTAGTATTTTGACATCATAAACATCTAATTTTAACCAGTGCTGCATTCAACATACTATGTGGTTCACTAAAACTATGTTTAGATGTGTTCTTTTAATATTTACTTTTCAAGTAATAAGGTAACTGATATATAATATTAAAGTTTGAGTTACAATCAACAGTTAGATTCCAAACTTGTTAACTTACATTCATAAAATAGTAGTTCAATGAAAGTCAACAAATATGATATCATGACCTGTTGCAAAAGGGTTAATGGTTAAATCTGTTCTTAAATATTGAAAAGCCTTGAAACTGTAAAACCTATTAGAGGCTAAAGATCTGACTTCTAAGAAATTGAAGTATCTGAGTACACATCTTAAAAATTAAACTTTTGTTCTACTGCTTATTGATGTTTCTGTTGACTTACTGTATCTTAGTTTTATAATGTTTAATTCACATTAATGGAAAAATGCAATTTCAATCTGTGTTAACTATCCAGTGATGAGTACAAAATGCAAGATTGATGTAATGTTTTGACTTAAAGTACAAAGCTTAGTGTACTGAATCCTTAAAATATTCAACAAATCCATTTAAATGTAATTAAGCTTAATACATACTCTACCAAAAATATAACTATCTTAGATTTTACAGTTCTGTGGTAATGATAGTTGTGATGGTATATTTTCACATTTCTTTTGAGTGGACGTGCCAGTCCTGTTTTGTTTCCTGTTTCTCCCAGTACTGTTACAGTTTATACTTCACTATGTTGTGAAAATGTTTATTCCTTGACTCCATGATTCTGTTATCTGGCTTCTAGTATTAAAGTTAAAAACTTTTTAAAGATATGTAAAGGTTATTTCATGTGGCATCCTTGATCCAGCAGGATTAGCCTGGTTGAAGTACCTGTCCTGTGACTGCATACTTTTATGGTTTACTTAGTTTCAGTAGATTTGTATATTTTACATATTTCTGCTGGTATTGATACTTGATGACTAATTCCTATTGAAATAGCACACAATTAAGTGTTGTTATCCACCTGCTATCTTCGTTTTTGTTAGTGTATGTTGTCATAGGTGTTTTGGTACATGACATGAAGCATTATTTAAATGGGCTTAGAAGGACCTGTAATTGTTATTGTTTTAGCTAATAGCTTTTATTCAAGTCCTTTTGAAGTGTCTGTTCAGCTAGTGTATCATTGTTGGAGTACTCCTTTTTATATCATTGAACATTAAAGGAACTAATTATTTTGTTATTGTATTAATTACTGTTTGTTATCTCACTGTATTGCATCAATATATTTTTAAACAAAGATTATCATTGTGTGACGGCTTATGTGAAATGATTTGTGCTGAAACAAAAAAAATGTCATGAACTATGATAAGATTTGATTAATGGGATTTCTGGTCTTTCAATAGTTTTACAATAAATGGCTATAAGTAATTAACAATCATTTTAATAGAAAAGAAACATTGTAGTGTTTGTTTTCACATTATATTCCTTTATTTATTAAAAGTTTACTACTAAATATTTATTTTATAGGTCAGCCTTTGTAAATCCTTTGATACCAGATTCACCACAAGAAGAAGCAATATTTAGACAAGGAGAAGGTGAAATGTTTTTATTGAGTATTTTCCTTCATTACAGATCACATGCCTGTAACTTTTAACAAATATATTGTCAGTTAATGAGATCATGACGAAGACATGAAACATGAATGTATAAATCATAAAAATGTACATTTGTAAGGTAAATAGATTGTTAAATAGTATTGTGTATTACAGATCATAACAAACATGATATTAGCATGTGACTAAAAGGTAAAGATGTTTTCAAATGCACATGATAAGAATCTTTGTTTTATTATTTTACTGTTTATATTCATTGAAAATACTCTACTATTCATCTATAAATAGTGGTCACGAAACATGCATACTTTTACACTTCAAGCAAAGATTGATGAAACAATATTCACATTCAAAGCTTAGGAGTTAATTTGATCATCATGTTCTTCATATTGTCTTCATACTTTATATGTGAAACTTGTCATTTTTTTCCAGAGAAAAAAATGGATCACAGTTTTGTTTTTACTTTTTTTAGACATTGGAATAGTATAATGTATGAGTGCATTTTTTTATTATTAATTTTTATCATAAAATGTTTTAAATAGATTATACAAGAAAATGTTTATATACTCAATATTTTCACTTCTAAGTTCAATTTTAACAATTTAATTTATTATAGATATTATATGAGTAATATCATATGCAGTTATGCTTTTTATTTGCACAATAGCATAAAATGATACATCACCACCAAAAAATAGTTTTCTTATTTTGTTGGAAATTGTGATCAGTTCAACCCAACAGAAATAGATATCTTTGTTGTACATAAGTGTTTTATAGGTATTTGTGTTCTGTGATTCACTAAACTAGAGAATTGTTTTAACTAGAGATTATTTCAAATGCACTTAAACCTATATACAGATTAAGGACATTTTACTTACAGATACATACAAAATGTTTGTAGTACATGGCTCAGTAATAATTTCTTAATAATATTGTCATCAAAGGTAATTAATGACTACAAAATGATCTTTAAGTGTTTAAACAATGTAGCAAGTCTGTAACAATAACTTACTTTAAAGTTGTTGGAGGTATTAAGAAGAAGCAGGACCCATATATTAAAAGATTAACATAGATCATTAAAATGAAATTAGGTTCTACTCTAAACGTATTGCAGAATTTTTATTACTATTACCAATAGAAATATGTGATGTAAGTGTACTTAAGTTTTTATCTTTTTAATCTTTTTCCTAACCCTAACATAAAATTTTTAATTTTTTGTGACGTTGTTGTTGTTCTCAAATTGAGACAAATTTCTTCAATCCACTCTGATTATACTGTTGTATTTATTTTTAAAGTGTTTCATTCACAGATTTCATTTTTCCATTCAAAATATATAATTGTTTAGCCATATTAACATTCTCAATCACAACATAATTTGAAATTATATATATATATATATACATCTAAGATGCTTGAGAAACATTCAGTAGTATTGTTTGGCTACTTTGTTTTTCTAGAATAATCAAATTAAATATTTTTAGTAGCAATAACAGCAAAATAACACCTGTAACACAGATTTAATGTATATGACAATGTTAATTATTTTATCTTGTTGAGTATTTTTATATATTTATTTTTAACAACTTTATTGTAGTTTTACTTCTTATATCTGATCTACATAGTAACATAAGTTTACAAATGTCCAGCTAATAAGATCCACAGACAAAAATGGTCACACCAGAGTCTGTTACGTTCTGCACCCAACGAACAAGAGCGAGAATTACTCCATAATCTGTTTCTTGAAACTCTTGATCCAAAGTGAGTAATAGAAAAGAGTATATTTTATTGTGTTATAAAACATTAACTTGTTTATTGTTAATGTATCATTGTGTGGTTAATTCTTTGAAAACTTTTATTTTATAGCATCAGTTGTTTTCCTCAAGACTTGTTTGAAATTTAGGTACAAAAGTCAATTTTTTAATTCCTCGTTTTTTACACTACTACAATCTGTTTTGTTGCAGGTATGCTGTTACACTTACTTTTGGAATCTCTTCAATATTTTAACATACAACAGTTTGTTTTTTATTCATATTTATAATACTACAATCTGATTCTTCTAGTTTTTTGTAGCAGTATATTGGCAGACAGTTACTTCAACATTTGTATGAAACTGTTGATTTATTGTACACAAAAGTTACTACTTGGTCCTCTTAACTCCTTGATTTAATGAAACTAGTGAAGTACTGTTGTTTTTTACTTGAAACTGTTGATGTAATGTGCATTGGCAATACTAAGTAGTTTCTTGCAAAATATATTCTCTTAAAACATTTTAGTCTTTTAATTGTTTACTCAGTGTGATAAAAAGTTTCCATGTAACTACAAGTCTTTTAGTATCATTTCAGTGGAGGTAACTGTTTTATAAGTCTGATAAAAAAATTTCTTTGCAGAGTCATTTAAACGTTTATTGGATAGTCAATGTGGCTTCATTAGGAGGAGAACTTGCCTTACTAATCTTTTGAGATTCTTTGAAGAGGTTACTGTTTACGTAGATGATGATAAGGGTGTGGATCAGGAAGACTAGTGTCATAAGTGGGGTATCTTAGCACACATTGTTAGGACTTTTACTCATTTTGATTTACATCAAAGACATAGATGAAGGAATGGTCAATAAGTTACTTAAACTTGCTGATGATATTAAGTTCTTGGGTGTTGCTAGCTGTAAGGAGGATGCTTTTGCATTACAGAAAGATTTATGTCATTTAGTAACTTGAATGAATAAATAGGAGATGAAGTTTGTTATAATAAATGCAAGGTCATGCTTATGGGTTATCATAATTTGAATCATAAATATAATTTTTATAAGAATAACTTTGACGGTGTTTTGAAAATTAAGGATCTCAATGTTTGGTGGATCAGATTATCAAGCATTCAAGCAGTGTACTGTTGCCAGTGGTAGGGTATATAAGATTTTTGTTTGTATTTACAGGAGTATTGAAAGCACGTCTAAAGAGGTTATCGTATCATTGTATAGGTCACTGTTTAGGCCATGTATGAAATATTGTGTTTAATCTTGGGCACCTTACCATAGGAAGGATATTGAATTTTTCAAAGAGGGTTCAGTGTTAGACTACTATGTTACCTGGGATGGAAAAGTTGTCATATGTGGATATGTTAGGACCTTTGAAAATTTCTCTTGAGAAAAGAAAAGTTAAATGGATCTTATTGAGATGTTTAAGATCGCAAAGGGACGTGATATTGTTGAAACTTTTTTTTCTGCACTCAATGGTAGGACTAGAGAACACAAATATACATTTTGACATGGTAGAAATATTTATTTTAATTCAACTTTATTTTAGCAGACAGGATAATTGGTCTTAGGAATGTGATGCCTTCAGGTGCAGTGGACTCTATAAATTTAAGAGAGTTTAAGAGAAGGCATGGTAAATATGTGAATAATAATGGCTGAATTTGATGGTTTCTTTTAATAGTTAGGTGGGTGGAACAGACTAGGTGAGCCAACAATTCCTCATTTTCTTTAAATGTTCTGTTATATAAAGTCATTTCAAAATGAAGGACTTTATTCTTTAATACTGACTTTTCTGGGTTGATGAGAACTGGTACTGCTCAAATCAACAGTTTTTAAAAAACCTTTGAAACCTACAAAACCCATTATATTTATTATCATGTATTACCTTTACTATTACTCCAAATATGCCATATTACCATAGTTATACAACACAGATCTATGAAATGTGATATTGCAGAACCTTTGATTATTGGGTCTGAGATATGATTCAGACTCTTTGATTGAAACTTAAAAAGTAAAATGGCTTTTATCATGCACAAAATGTTTCATGATGGGATTGAACCAAGTCTGTGGAGTTACAGTGCTAAAATCAGGGGTTCAGTTGTCTTGGTGGATACAGCAGATAGCTAGATGTGGCTTTACTACAAAACACACGTATATACAAAGTAATAGATTTTTCATGGAAAGTTTTACAGATTAGTGTAGTAAATCACATTTATTATTAGTCAAATATAAATTATATATATATATATTTTTACTATATTTTTGTTTGTGAAATTTTTAAAAAAGATTTTATTCTTTTGTATTTTACCTCTGAAAAGTGTGATTTTAATTGTTTATATTTTATAACTATCATTAGATTGTGTGGTTTTAATTTAAGGTGTCAGTGTAATAATATGGTTTAAATAATTTTGTTAATTGTCAGAAATATATGTAGAACTGTAGAAGACTGTATAATAACTTTAACAAGTAAGTGTATGTAGAAATAAGATGTACATCCACGTACATCAAGCATATCATTCAACACATTTGACTCATTGATGTACGAGGCTAATAACCAGAAGAAATGTGCTAACCCAGCTGTTCTTTTCTTTTTCACTATAAAGACTAAATTATCATTAACATATAATAAATATATTTTTATTTTCATGATAGTGACACCTTACGCATTATTGCAAAACTAAAGATTATATGCGACTCAGGTGGAAAATGTATGGGCAAGTTAATCAGTCTTCTCGTTGGTATTTCTGATGTGTTTAAAGTAGTACATCTTAATTAAGAATATATAAAAATAAGATATCTGAACAGGTTATCCAGTCTACATATATGACAAAATCAAAACTGACAGACAGGGACAAAACACTTAGAAAATCTAACTTTTTTTCAGTCATACCTAGGAAAATGGCTGCAAAGCTGTAAGTCATTTTACCCAACCACAACTACATCATGTAGTATCATTCAAAATAGCTATTCTAATTACACAAAATTAAACACATAAATGGTATTATAAGTATAAAACTAAGTACTTGGAGATCTCAGTTTGTGTTAGTAATTGAGATGCATTTATTTATATAACAGACTAGCAATGGATTAGTTTGTTGTTGATATCAATCTTTTGTTGTTGTTGGTTTTTTTTCATTGGTAATACAGTTCAAAGAAAATATAACAGATACCATCTTTGTAACTTTTAGTAATTGAATACAGTGTTGAATTTTACACACATGTACAGATTTCTTGCACAGTAGCCCTGGGCTAATTCTTATGAAACTTTTAGTAACTTGAACTTGAGAGTTGATAGTCCTGGTCAATAAACTAGTGCAAATATTTTCATCCCCATGTGATCTCTGAAGACCAGAACAAAAAAAGAAGAAACCTAGAGTATAATACCTTTAGCTGGTAATGAATCTAATAGGTATTGCATGTTTAACTACTTTTATTGTTTAAATGGCTTTTAGCTATTCATATATAGAATAGTTATATAACCATTATAACTAAAAAGCAGTTGAATGTTGTTTAGAGCTCACACATTTAAGATAAGAGTCTTACCACCCTGTTCCATGTGGATGGAAGATGCTAAGCTAAAGAATGTGATTATTTGTCATCCTCAGGTAAGTGAGTATTTTTTATTCCTATAGATGTACATCATTAACAGAATTTATTAATGGAGAATAAACCATTTTGTCTGTAACAGTTGTACTGTAACTGCTATTTTTATTTCATGTGTTTTACATGTCTTTAGTAAAATTCCTAAGAGTTTTTCATAGGTATCTGAAGTAAATAACATCAGTGAAAATTATTTGGCCAATAATAAAAAAACTTTTTCAACATATACCATTTGTTGAGATATTGATAATGATAAGCTGTGCACACAAGTCTCTAAAGGTTTATTATATTTGGTGTGTTAAGGAACACACAATTAGTTTTCTGTGTTGTTAATAACATGCATTTCTAAGACTGTTATCTCAGGTTTTAATACAGCACAAGAAACTCATTTTTTAAAGTACTACTCAATCTACTACATGTAACTGTACATTATAAATACCTTACTGAATTAAGAGAAAGATATCCAAAAATCAAAATAATAGTATTTAAACTCTACTATGGATGACAGATGATCCTTTCTGCAACTTGTAACAGAAAACATAATTAATAGCTTCGCATCTCTATCAAAGTAACTCATAATGCAAAGATTTTTCATAAATTTAAAATAACTTTTGCTCTCAGTCTTTCAAGTACTTTACTTTTTTGCTACCAGGCATTTATTGCATGAAGTATTGCTATTAACTTCTAATCAGAGCAAACTATCCACATAAACCAAACTTTAACTGGGCCTTAGTGATGGTTATAACCACTTAAATATACTTTTCTTACGTTCTTATTTGTAGAGATAAAAATTCATGCTTCATCAGTGGGCTATTCTTGCTGTTAATGGTATTTTCTGCCATAATCTCAATAATATATCACAAGGTTCAGCCATTTTGGAAGACTTGGGCTAGTTTTAAATACGTATATTTAACTAATGTAAAACAACCTTTATAGTGAAAGTACAATAATCAAAATTAAAAATTATATATGTGAAACATTCTAACAAATACTATTAAAGAAACTTTAAAGAAATGAGTATACCTGCGGAGCACAAAAACACAAAGTCAGTTATTCGTGCCAAATGTCTATCTCAAGAGACACACTTGTAGAAGTAACTTGTCACTATAAAAATGGAATAATCTTTTATATTGCAGACAGAACTCTAATTTACTTATCATCAACATAAAATTTAGATATAATTTGTTTCACATCCTGCTTAAGCCAACTTGTTTGCCCATCTATCAATCTCATATGCAATATCTTTTTTCTCTCAACATAAAGCTCAGTGCAATTAAATATGTTTGCCATTTACTTGATTCTAGATAAGGAAATATGGCATAAGCGTATTTAACGTGTGCTTGCCAAATGTTTGTTACTGATGTAAATTTGCTGCTGTAGAACTTTAATGTTAGAAATTTAAAACATATTAACTTGTATTAAATGTGTAAATTATTGTCTTCACTTATACCATGCTACAAAGTAAACTTGAATAAATAAGTGTGATATTCATTAAACATGGTTAAAAAAGTTGCTGCTTTTAATTAGTTTCAAGTAACATTACTTTGGCCTTGAATTTCTTTAGACAGGTGGCTTTGAAATGGCTTCCTAAGGATCAATCAGCTGGTCCTGTTTGGCATTCTCAATGGGTGTTGTGGACATTGTGTCTAATGTATTGATTGGGTATACTGCTCATGAAACCCTAGTATTACTGCAGTACCCTTGTTTGGCATTCTAGTACATCCTCTTGTAGGATTCCATGATGGGTGGGGTCAATGGGCACTGAATCTTTCTTCTTTCGTTATGGACTCCCCAAATAAAAATAAAATAATAATAAACAGCTTATGGATAAATAACCATATCTTAAAGACTTTGAACAGCAGTCTCCACTTCATTCTACACCTATACCTCATTTTCTGATACTGCATTCTTTGTCAGACAAAACTTTAGGGCAGATGTCTCCCTTTTTTATTCAGATGGGATTAGAGGGGCTAACTGGTTCTCCTAAATCAGTCAAGAAGCTACATTCTGGGTACATCTTGATGGAAATATCTACTTCAAAATATAATGAATTCCTCACAAAGAGTTATTGTTGAGAGGGATTTGAAGAACATCCCAAAGTTGGACATGCTGGTTTTCCATCGAAGGAGTTTTTGTGATGAAGCTTATCTTAACTCAAAAGTTCAGAAGTATGCTGCCTACCAGTGTTTTAATTTTGACATTTACATCACCACGATCACACGCCATGTTTTGGATAAAAGCTTTAGGCCAGTTTCAATCTTCATTCCTTCATAAAACTTCTGTCTTTGATAAGTACATGTACAATAGTAATGTTATTTGTTTTTCAAATTTACTTAATATATTTTCTTTAATTAGTGCACATTTCTCTTATATTTCCTATAAAACTTTGACTTTCTTTACAATGACATGTGGATATTCAACCAAACCAATATCATTCTTTACTCTTGTTTTAATATTAAAAACTATAGATTAAAACTGTTTGTTTTTTATGTTATATAAATGATATTTGATATTTTTTTGTAAACTCTCATCATGACATGCAGGAGAGAAACCTGTACAACAAGATATTTGGTGGCTTTCTTATGCGGCAAGCTTATGAGCTAGCTTGGACTTTGGCATATGTCTATAGGTTAGTTGTGATTTATGCTCCACTTAGCCACACTGGGAAGCCAATATGTATAAATAACTTGCTTTTGTTTTAAACCCTTTTGCATTGTATGTGGAACTGACCAAAGCCTTATTTCTATTTTAAAAAATAATCATACTATAATCTCTTTTGCCATCTGTACAACCTAATAATTAAAGATTCTTTATTAAGCTATTGTTTAAAAACTTTTGTAACTTGTTTCCAGATCACAAGTATGTTTTTTTACATAAATGTCAAATATTTAAAAAAGTAATATGTATATTACATATTTCTGCAATTTAATTTCTTTAAAATTTTGTATATTCATTCAAAGAAAACATGAAATAATCTAGTACAGTTGAAAGAAGTGTTTTAATATCACAAAGATACTTTAATGATATGACATTCTTTGTTACTGATATTTTATATAGATTTAACCTTTCACTGCAAAACCAGTATCTTTAACACTAAAACTCCTATGAACTGAAATATAGATCAATTTTTTTCTTTTTTGCCTTTAAAGTACATAGGTGTAATCTGTGTGAGTGGATTCAATAAACTAATAGAGTTGATAAAACAACATAAGTTTGTTTTAATGATCAATGTAGATTTAATTTAGCATATTTTGTGTAAATAATTCCTCACTCTGTTTGCAAATGTATCATTTATGCATTTTTTTACTGCCTTTGTGTTTGCTAGAGACCCTATTACATTTATGATCTTGTTTAGTATTTTTCATTAATTCTGTATAATTGTTGAAAGGTTTTTTATGAGATATTTAAGGCTCATTTATTTCAGTATACTGTTAAATATTAGAACTACTACAACTGTATATAAAACTTATCTTTTATTCCCCATAAACTTAAGTACCTATAATGTTTTGGGGTGATATAAACATCTTTATAAAATGTGTAATGTCCCATGTTAAGTGTGTTTTTTTCAGTCATGTTTATGAATTGTGAAAGAATGTGTTTATGTATGAGAGGTTCAAATGCTGTAATGTCAGTAATAATCAGTATTAGATAGTGAAAATGACATTCTATTTTTGAATATGAAGTAGATTAAAGTGTATTTATTTGAAATTTATATGATTAAAAAACAGTGTGTGGTTCAAGAAGATGTATTGGTACTTGGCTGCTTATATGAGTATGTTTATCACACTACTGAAGGTTATTGTTAAACTCTATTCTTACAGTATTTTCTTTAGCATTGACATATATTAAATATATATATTATTCATATTTTATTTATATTAATACTTAATAAAATATATATTTGAACAGTAAAACAAGGCCTGTCATTGTAAACGTGGATGATATTTGGTTTCGTCAACCAGTGGAGATAGGATCACTCCTATATCTTCATGCTCAGGTGTGTTTCATGTGTTTGTTATTTTACTGTATCTCAGTTTCAGCACATTCTCATTTGAGTTTCACATATATTTTCTTATCTTGTACGTGGTTTCATGTGTACTTGCTTTTGTGCCATATTTATAATGCACTATTACTGATAATGTGGGTTTTGCCTTTGTATTTCTGTTTCTTGTTTTTTATTTCAAAATGAATTTGTAGGTTTTCTCCTTATTCTTTACATCTCTTGATTTGGTGGAATTTATTTTTATGCATTCTCATTTCTCTATGGTGGTCGGTTAAGGTTTTTATCTCTTGTTTATGTTTGTTTCTGAGTGCTATGGTAACTTTTATCTGTTTATTTGTACTCCTTTCACATGTGGCTTTTTCTTCATTTATTGTTCATTTACTTCATTAAGAAAGTTTTATCCTTGTGTACTCTCATTTCATATCACTTTTTTGTGTTTCATCATTATTTGTTCCAGTTTTTTATGCCAAGTTAGGATTTATTGATTACCTGTTATCCTTTCTTGTCTGAGTGTTGCTTATCTGTTGGTTGACTTTCCACAAAGTTAAATATTTATCCTTGTCTCTTTCTGTTTCTCTTTAGATATGTGTGTTTTGTTGTTTGTCTGTTTGTTCCTGTTTCTCTTCCCCATCTGAGTTTTATTCATCTGTTATATGACATTCCATAATTATGTGGATTTTATCTGTTCATTCTTGTTTCTACATAACCAGGTGGCCTTTTCATTTTTTAGTAGTTTTTCAATCATATACAGTATAATTTATCTCAGTTTATCTCAGATGATTTACTACCATGGGACTTGTAGCAACTGGAAGCTTGTTCACCATGGAGGACATTGCAGCTATCATTAAATGAGTTGTAGGTTCCCTAATGCATACAGAACCTCCTCCTCCTATCAATTTGGCTGGCGTTCTTTCTCTTCAGTTTGAACATGACCAATATGGTGATGGTTTTGACCAGCTGTATCCCCATCAGGGTTTGCTCTAGGTACTTTTTTAACAGTGTTTTTTTGTTCCTTGATTCCCAGTCTTTGAGATCTCTTATGCGCTTAGTGGGGGAAGGAGTCTTAGCTTCTGTTTCATGTATTTTCACATGTGAGGTTTATTTACATTTGAGGAGTGTCTTCACAAGAAACACTAATTCCTTTAGTCTACATAAATATCCACCTTCTTGTTGTCTCTTCTTGAGAACTTGGCTTAGTGGCTTGACTTTTCCAAATCAATGGTGTCAATCCCTCTGCCACCCCTTAAATGGATTTCCATCTTTTTACAGTTGTTTCTTTATCAGACTTAAGTTTGTATCTGAATGAAAATGTCACTTTGAGAATGTGTTTATGCTCAGTTGATCATACAAAATATTCCACTCTTCCCTGTGACACTTGAAGTTCTTTTTCCATTCCTTTTTATCCTCCCTAGAATAGAATATACCCTGGTCAAAATGTGATGCAGTCTCCTACAGGGGTGTTGCTATAGAGCGTCTTTCATTGGATGTTGTGCTTCATGGTTTTTCTCTTCAGACCAATTCAGGAAGGAGGTCATCAAGGTTTAATATTTGCTCTGGCTTTACTGTATTAATCTTAGATTCCAGCTCTTATATATGTGGATATGAGTTATTGTCTCAGAAGTTAACATTTTCATTTAAATACCTCTTCACACCTTCCTAAACATCCTTCCCACTTCTGGTGCACTTTCTTCTTGTCTAGTCTAAGAATGAAGTTATTTTGATTGCAAGCACTTAAGGGGTGTGACTGTGCAAGGAATCTGTGTCACCTTCCTATTGGTGGAGGGCTATTGTCTCATGATCATGTCATCATACTCAAGTGTAATTCACATTAAATAGGTGATTTGTGGGCATGATATAGATAGTGGCATGCAAATCTCATAAGCAAATATGCAAGGGATTGAGCTATTCTTTATGAAAGGGGGACTATGTATTGGAAATACATTTTCAGTTAAAGTAAATGTTAACTTTATCCATGTACAAGTGTAAAAAAATGATGTATTAATATAATGTACTCATACTGCACATTTCCAAAAAAAATTACCAAATGATTTTATGTTTTGCTAGGTTGTGTATGTTAAAGACAGGGACATGCAAGTGCGAGTTCATGCTTCTGTGAAGGACCCTGAAAAGGGAAGAGAAGAAACAACTAATACGTTCCATTTTACTTTTACTTCAAGAGGAGATGAGTTACTGCCTCGTATAATACCACGGTCATATCATGGTAATCTCTTGCTATAATTTTCAAATAGTGCATCTGATTCTATTGTCACATGACAATGAGTTATAATAGGTTAAGGCATCAGTTAGTACATATTATTACATGGCAGTATGTAATGATAGGCTATTGTATAAAATAACAAGATAAACTGACATGATAATAAGCTATACAGGGTTCAATGATTTAGTGGGATACATATGAACAGTGATTACATTAGTTAATGCCTTTAATCAATTAATCAAACCTAGTGTTTCTCATTGTTATTGTTTTCAATTGTTCTAAAAACTGATTACTTGAAGTTAAAATTAAATCTTTTATCAAAAAAATAATAAGCTAATAGGAATTATGGTTTCCTATTATTGCTATTTTTTATTATTCTAACTATCCAAATAATCAGAATGGTTTTTCCTGTGCTTTGCCCAATTTTTGTCTTATGATTTATTGTTTTACTTCAAATTCATTCAACTTTGGTTATTTGAAGTATTTAAGGGGCTAGTGATTCAAAGGTTTTGAGTTCAGTTCCCATTGCTATCAATCTTCTTTGTCCTTTTTTTATTATTAATGTTATTTGTCACTGTCAATAATTTTGAACTGCTGACTTAGAAGGAAGTCAACTGTTTGACAAAACCTTCTTTTTTCTACTTATTTTTCTCAAACTGACTAAAGGGAAGACAACTGTTTGGAAATGCCTACTGTCATATTTTTTTTAAACTGCTAAGTAGAAAAATAGCTTCATTCATCAGTAACTTTTATAAGTATTATAATTTGAGTAACACTGTACAAATGGACTAATTAAATGTAGTTAATTAATGAGGCTATTGATTGATTAATTGGCAAGCACCACTAATGACCTAGTTCCTGTATTCTTGCACAGTACTGAATTATAATAGTTTGTGGTATCAGAAAGTATTTTTACATTATAATGAGTTATAATAAACTATTAGAACAACTTAGAAATGTGCAACACAAAAGTATACCGTTACTGTTCTGTTCATCTACATGCAACATTAGCAGGGTATGTGGATTTTAGCCAAATTAACATAATTTCCTTGAACTGCCTTGTTTTTCTTTTTTCTGTTAGCTTGTAATTTCTTATCCAATTCAGCTTATTTTGATTACATTTGTCAACATTCATTACCGTAATACAATTTATGATTAGTCATGTTTGGTTTGTAATAAAATATGTAATATAAAAATACCTTAGAATATGAGTGTATATAAGATACAATAGTTTGATTATAATATAACGTAACATTTTGTGACAACAAGGGTCTTGTTGGTCCACTTTGGCTGTCTCATCCTCTAAACTAAATTTAAACAAATAAGTAAATTTTAAAAAAAAATTAAAGAAAAACCTTATCAATCACGTAATTATCAAACTTTCTCTTAAACTCGCTTAAATTTACTGCTTCCACAACATCAGAAGACAACTAATTCCAAAGGCCATCCACACTGTTAGAAAATATAACTGTCTTATCCAAAGATGACCCCCACTCTGCCAAAATTGATATGTCCTGTAGTCCTACTATTCTCACTTTTAAATATGAAAAAACTTGATGCATCAATATTATTGATTCCATTTAAAATGTTAAACACCTCAATTACATCCCCTTTAACTCTTCTTTTTTCAAGAGAAAACAATTTGAGACATTTCAACATCACTTCATATGAAAACCCTTTCATCCAGCCACCATTCTAATAATCCTTCTCTGAACCAATTTTAGTAATTCAACATCCTTTCTTTGGTAAGGATGTCAAAGCTGAACACTGCTCCAAATATGATCTAAGCAGTGACCAATACAATGAAATTATAACCTCTTTAGACCTGTATTCAGTATTTCTGTAAATACAATGTAAAACTCCATTTGCCCTACCAGTAGCAACAGCACATTGCTTATATAGCTCAAGAGACTGATCAACCATTGTACCAAGACTCCTTTCTTTCATAACACTGTTAATGTTATTCCAATGCAAGTTACACTTATTCAAATTATGCTAAACCACACACAATATCTTTCATTTATCATAATTAAAACCCATCTGCCATTTATTTTTCTCAACTCACTAAATGATTTAAATCCTTTTTTAAATCATTAACATCTTCCTTGTAGCTAACACCACCCAAAACCCTTATCATTAGAAAATATAAGTAATTCATTGACCATTCCTTCATCTGAATCAAAAATAGCAAAGTTCTCAAGATTGAGACTTGAAGTACTCTACATTAATACAGTTTGAGTGAACTCCATTTGTAACAATTGTCTGATTTTTTCCATTCAACCACTCTTCAATCCAATTTGCTATGTTATCCACCACATCTATAGAAATTACTTTTACCAGCCTTTTATGAGGCATCTTGTCAAATGTTTTCTGAAAATCCAGAAATGCCAGCTTATTCACAGAAAATTTTTAAGGCAAAATTTTCCCTTAGTGAAACCATGTGGACTATCCAATAAAATTCTGAACTTTGTCAAATGACTTTACAAAGCATCTTTTATCAGAATTTCCAAAACTTTCTCATGAATGTTGTAAAACTAATGGGTATGTAATTATTGGGAACATTTTTATTAGATTCATTGAAAAGAAGAGTGACATTAGTTAAGTTCCAATCCTCTGGCACCTGCCCACTATTCGTGGACTTAAAAAAAATGAAAGTAGCAAGTGGTTTACATATCCAAACTTCTTGAAGACCTTTGAGGAAATACTGTCTATATCGGAAGTCTGATCGTTATTTAAACCACCTAGTCGTTTTTTAACCAGCTTGTAAAGCCTATTATATAGCTTTGAGCTTAATTCAAAATAACAATTATTATTTTATTAATATTCCATTCATGCTTGTATTCACCCAGTGCATGCACTTATGTTACTGTATACAATAATATAAAACTGTCCTTTTGTGTTGCAAAGTGTCCCTGTCTTGGCTGTATTGTAGTGTTCTAGTATTTTGTAATATAGTCAAATTTCAATTATTATACATTATATATGTATATAGATTATTACTGTTTCAAAGTCATTTATGAAACTTGTTTTTCTTGAAATATAGAACAGTAAATAAAGAAGTAAAGCAGACAATTATCTCTTCTAGCTTTGACTTTTGATGGTGTTGAACTTAGGTTGCTAAGCTTTTTAACACTCCTATGAAAAGTGGGGCCTAATAGGCCCCAGAGCAACTTGAAAGGTTATTAATATTAGGCTAATAATTTTGTATTTAAATGAAATTTCCATTTAAATCCATTAATGAATGGATTAATGAGATTCCCACTGTCCCTATCTACTATCTAGCGAAACCACAGCCAGGGGAACGGGCTTGGAGAAATCAGGACTAGAAACGTCTTTTCAAGGAGTGTTAAAATTTTGCACATGAAGGATATGAAGTGTGAAATATTTTTTTAGGTTTTATATATACAGTTGAATCACCAAGAAATCATAACTTACTGTATTGATATTATAGAATTCCACTATAATTTATCAAGCTCACTAACCAAGATGTATTTAGGTAAAAAAAATATGTGAAATTTTGAGCTGACTAAAGACACAACCTACCCTATTGAAATCTAGATTCAAAAAAATGAGGTAGCCTTTCAACAGATTAAAATGGCTGAGAAAACCACTAGGAGGCATTCTAAAGGCACAACCTACCTCTTTGAAATCTTGATTCAAAAGAATGAGGTAGCCTTTTCACAGATTAAAAGGGCTCAGAGGACCACAAGGGGAGCATTCTAAGCTATTGATTAATTATTTACATGTTATACATTGAAGTAAGTGTGTATGAGGGGGTGTTTCAAAAATAGAAAGTGAAGAAGGGGGCTGCTGTGATTGATTCAGTATATAAGTCATATCTCAGCAAAATAAAAAGATATGAAATGCTTATTTTAAATTCTAGTTTTTCAATATTAATAAGTTGAGTTTCTAATTTATAAGGAACAAAAGACTTAGTATTTCAACATTAAAAACATCTAATTTAAAGCTGTGTTGCATTCAACATCATACCACATGACTCACAAAAATTGATATTTAGGTGCATTATTTTAATATTTACTGTTTAATTAAGAAATTATCTAATGCATAATACTAAGATTTGAATTATAATCTACAGTTTGATGTCAAACTTATCAACATAAATTCATAAAATAGTTCAATAACATTTTGAAGGAAAGACAACAATTAATATATTTAAAGAAATCACTACTGTTAATTTTCGTTTTTCAGCCAGTCTTTTTTCATTCATGGTTTTTGATTTCGTGTCTCACCAGTGAATTTAAATTTTATAAATTTATTGTGCTTTTCTCTAATTTTATCTCTTGAACTCTTTGTAAGCCAACTTGGTTTGTAGTTGCATCTACCCTTTCCTTTCTGTTGGAATATTTAAAAATTTTCCACATTTGATCATTGTCTCCAATTCACAACAAATCAGTCTTGTCACATCCACAACGTTAAGATTTGACTGATTAGTGAAAGTGTGGAGGCATATAATTAATTCAGTAACAAAACACAAGTCTTATAGCACATTCTTTTTGTCAAAATTGTTGCATATCCCTACAGTTTGTTTCATCATATGTATTGGAATATTTGTGTTTTAACAAATTTACCCCTTTTGTTGGCCAACACAACAGACTGATCAAATATAGGTTCTATATAAGTGTACCTAGTATTATTATAATCTTATAATTTATGCACATGATAAGTATACATGAATGCAAACAAGGATAATCCCATAAGATTTTTTCAGAAACATTAGTGTGGTTTTTCAGTCAGTTTGTATGATCGTTCATTTTTTTATTTGTAATATAGAGGCCATGCTGTACTTGGATGGTAAACGTCACTATGAATCAGCACTAGAAACTGCAGAACTACACAGCCTGTGAAATATGGTGTGCCAACAAAATTTGCAGCTAACCCCACTTACCCCATTGAATTTGTGAAGAGGTTTAATGTGTGTTATATGAAAGTTTTATAGAAAGTTGTTTACCCTTTCAAAATATTCTGATTTGTATTATTATTTTAATAGTATTACTTTATTACTATATGAATTATTTTGTACTGCGAAGGAAAAACAAGTGGAAAATTATTCATTCTACAATGAAAACTAAAACTTCACTAAAAATGATGTGTACATATGTAAACATCTATTATACAGTGTCAAATGCCAAAATTTTGTGAAACAATGATAATTATAATACTGACCTTTTCTACTGCATCTATAAATAATGTTTCAGACAAACATTTCCTATCATAAATCAACTTTTCTGTAAAGTTCATTCCACAGAAATCTTCCTGTACAGTAATTTATGAAACACAAACAACACAGGTTTCAAATGTTGTTTTACACACCTCATATTTCAAATCCTTAATGGACAGGTTAATAGGAATATAGTATAAACAAGTACTTTCCAGCATGATATCTATCACAAATGATATTTTTATCAGTTTTCATGTAACTTGTAAAAAAAAAAGTGTTCTCGTTTGAAATATTCTTAACAGTAACAGAACTATAAAACTAATTTTTACTTATTATTAAGTCCAACACTTTTGATGTTTTATAATTTGTTGTTATAATGGCTCGTTTGTGTGAAAAATTTAATACAATGAAAATTTGAAACAAATTTATGCTTTTGAATTTTATCAAATTGATGTAAGTAAGCAAAAAATTGTTATTGTTGTATCAGTTAAAGATTTTAAATAAATTTGAGCTTCATGTATTTAAATAACATTGTTAGACCTAACCTACTTGTAGCATTTATTTTCTATACATTTGATAATCAATTTACCATATTTGTTTTTTATTTTTACACCTCTGTACTGAATAACCACCATTCGTTTTTGATAGCTCTTCAAGTAAGACTGATCAGTAATTCAGTTTTAATTTATTCCAAATATTTATACACCCACAGATCAAAACAACTGAAAAAGTACCACATGGTGTGTTGCTTGATTAAGATCATATATTGGGAAGTTATGTAATTTTTGTCAAGAAAAAAATATTTTAATTTTATATACAAATCAAAATCACTATCTTTTATGGTTTAAAATTAGATTGATATATCAAACATTCTATAATGCATTTGTTGCTCAATAAACTCACTACTTAAATACCTAAACTTTTTCAACAAGAGTGTGACTTTAATTCATTGTCTACACCATAGGCTCCCAAACTTTGCCAAACCAGTGGACCCCCTTACACTTTTTTTACTGTATTGGCAGACTGCTTCCCTTTGAAGATAGATTTTATCATGTGTAAATAGTGCATATTTTACTACCTTTACAGTTTGATTCTATTTTTAAGAAAAGAATAATAAAATAGCTTTAAATATGGATTTTTTTTTAATCTTACAACTTGCGTTAATG
Organism: Tachypleus tridentatus; assembly: GCF_004210375.1. Taxonomy (NCBI): domain Eukaryota; kingdom Metazoa; phylum Arthropoda; class Merostomata; order Xiphosura; family Limulidae; genus Tachypleus; species Tachypleus tridentatus. The sequence goes on along the minus strand of NC_134825.1, from coordinate 42,301,218 downwards.
TGAAGGATGATACTGCTTCACTGAAATATTCTTGGAAAAATCTTGGTCATTTTTTGACAGTTTGAAATGAAGATCTGGTTCCACATTTATATAATATTTATACTTCAATTTTATATCCATCAATCCAACTGTAAATCAACTGTCTTGTCTCATGATCCACAGGCAACAACACCACGCACAAAACGAATTTACATAATTTATGTTAACTACAATTATTAATTTGGGATGTATATTTATATTTATATTTATATTACTATATTAGTTTTAAAATGTTTTGGCATTTCATTTTATTTCTTACTCTGAGTAAATGAGGATTCCATAAATTTAACTTATCAATGTGGATCTTCTCAAGTACTGTTGTGGTCCCCTAGAGAACTGTAAACCATAGTTGTGAATCACTGTTCTTCATTGTTTGTACATGGATAAGAGTATTTTCTATTTGTATTTTACCACCCATCTGACAACGTTTAAAATAGCATGATAAAACACCTCGTACACATGAATATGAGATATTAACTATTTGAAACAATACATTTTTAGCTAGAATTAATGATAAAAGTGGTTTGTTTGTTTTTTAATTTAACATAAATAATAAGACTTGGAAATAAAAGGAGCCTGTTTTTAGTATCTGTATTAGTTGTGAATATCTCCACTTATATAGATACAGTAGATTAACATGATGTACATTCATTGTTTATGTAAACCATGAAAGATAATCTAAATACCATTGTTTTTATTTCACTTCCTAAGCATGGATTGAGTCTATGTTAGAGTTCTGGATTTTAATTGACTAGTTGGTTTGTATCTGTGTAATACGTTAAAATATTCCCTGACATTTTGAGCTGTGGGTGGTGTATTAATAGTGACAGTCGATTTCGTAGTATGGATAACAAGTTGTAGAATGATGTTAATTATCTGCCCACCTATCTGGTCATCAATTCAAAATCAAGGATGGTGACAGCCTTATTATCTTGGCCATATATACAAAATACACATCACTTAACTTCCCCCTCTTTAAAGGATGAAAAATGAACCCAGATGCTGTAAACATTAGATCTATATGAATAGCTTTTTCGTTTGTTTGTTTTGTATTTTTCTCCGTTCTTTCTGCAATAAAATAATATAAAACTGCACAAACAAACAAACAAACAAACCTTTCCTGCAAAGGTTGTACAGATTTAACTTTGATGATAAATGTATTTTAATAACTTTAGTTCTTTTTGAATAATTTTTCAGTCGACTAGCTTACAATACTTAACTGACTGAAGAACAGAGCCAAATGTATTGTTCTCACTGTTTTCGTACTGTCAGTTCAAATTAACTTGTTATTTGCTACTTTAAAAGTTAATATAAAAGTCACCATTGTGCCTGCTCAAGGCTTTCTTTCATCACCTTAAGTTTCGACAAGATCCCATAACTTCACAGTTTATTATATTTGGGATTAATATGTATTTTTGTTTCCAATCTGAACAGTAATTTCATCACCTGTGTGACTAATGTTTGTGATAAGTGGTGTTTTGAGACGTACAAACACTGTTCAACTATAATACGGTATTGTTGCTGTTATTATGTGGAATAGAAATGTTAAAATCTACTACTTTTGTAATTTCAGCTGTTGTGAGTTAGAACATTGTATGTGGTATGTATGTTAGACTGCACTATGTTGTGTGTTAGTATAACACGATTTGACGTGGTTGGAGAAGTAATACAAGGTTTATTGTGAAAAAACAAAAGTGCGTGTATATGTATATATATTATTATATACTGACATCTAAAAACGGATTTAAGTAATATTTTTTCTGCAATTAAAAGTCATAGATACATGTTTGTAATTATGTTTAATAAACGATAATGCTGTAAAGTTCTGTTTGAGAATTATTATCTTTCTTTAGAATCGCTGCCCATGTTATTTTGACTTATGAAAAGTACTAAAATTATTCGGTTAACCCATATTTGTAATGATTTATTTGACTTCGTTTTGAAAAAAGTGTTAGACAAATATAGCTTAAGCGGTATCGTATAAATACTTTTTTAGGTATAAATTACATCTTAAACAGTTACAGAGGTTCAGTCACACTAGGGTTGGAGTATTTAATGTTTCATACATCACTACTATACTGTCGGTTATTCTGAGGTTTGTATACTGAACTATGTGATTAAACAATATAACTTCTGATAAACGGTAACATACTAGGGTTTCGGTTGTGGATGACACAATAAAAATTTTGTTTCATTCTTTCACAACTAAAAAAAAATAGTCTGTACAAAACCATATTTAATCAAAAGTCTCTAGGGTTGATGATTATAACAAGTAATCTTACCTTAACTGAAACGCTTTAAGGATTCGATAACATTTGTATGATTATAATTAAATAAAAAGTAGGGATATTTTAAGTTTGTGTTTAAACACAAACTAATATATACTAATAAAGTTTTGCCTTTTAAAGGACTAAACTTCGGGATAAACTTGTTTTCATGAATAATGTTATTTCCGTGATTATTATAAGTTCTAACTTTTTATGTATGATTTTAAACCAATTTTGACAAAAAAATATCTATGAGATACAATTTAAATTAATTAATAATATGACAGTATTTATGAATATCACAATAAAAAAAAACTTAAAAATTCAAAGCCCTTTGTTATTTATGCTCGAAAATCAAATAATAAAAGTGGGACAATTTTATTTCGATAATCAATTTGAAATGCTTTAAGTTACCGAAATAAACAGTCATGTGCATAATATTGTAGGAAATACAAGGTGGTGGATCTATGTGTTAAGGACGCAACCTGAAGGTTTAAGGATAATTCATTGTGTATAAAAAATGCTCTTTGAAGGCATGATATAGGATTAAGATTTGTGTACGTACTAATTGTTTGTTTTGAATTCTGCGCAAAGCTATACAACGGCTATCTGCGCTAGCTGTCCCTAATTTAGCAGGGTAAGACAAGATGGAAGGAAGCTAATCATCGCCAGCTCTTGGGTTACTTTTTAAACCAACGAATAGTGGGATTAACCTTTACATTATAATGCCCCCTCGGCTGAAAGAGCGAGCATGTGACGGGGAGTCGAACGCATTAACCCGCCGGACCAGTAGTACTAACCTTGTAATGTTATCTTTATGGAATTTCGAAAATATATGTAGTTTATAACAAATATAAAAATTAAATTTGAAATCTTAGTTAACTTAAAGTCCATCAGGCTTAATATTACAGATATTTACAAAGACTGAAAATCTAAAATTGATTAAACTATCAAAAGACATTGAAAATAGAAATCTTGGAATATCAACGTTAAGACAACTGAAGTTACAGTGTGTATACGAATACGTATGTATGTATGTATATGTATAATTTGATTTTATCAGCTTTTTCATACCATTGTCCCTGCCCCACCCTCAGTAGCTCAGCGTTGAAAATCAAGTTTCGATACCTTGTTGTGTAGCTTTATGTTTAACAAGCAAAGATTATTTTCCCAAAAATAGAATCCGTTACTTTTATAATCTCACAATACAAAGCAAACAAGCCGCTGTCGTGGACTATGGGACATTTCATTACAGACAGATTGTGAGTAATGACATGGACGTTTTGTGAGGAAAAAGTTTTCGTTACGACATTCAAATTGTCGTCACATCGTTACGAAAGGTTTCATTACATCTTTCGTGATTAGTGAATTTTGTTACTAGTTTCACCACTAGTTAATTCAAGTATCGGAGGACACCACCTCGCTCCTCTCCTGTTGATAAAGGCGTTTTGAATTCAAATTAAACTAAATTATAATAAATGTCTTTGTAGAGTTAACTCATGTTCACTATATTTTATGTTTTATACTGTTTATGACACCCTTACCACCTGTAGCGCATCGCAATACAGACTTAGTTACCATTATATAATTTTTAATGTTTCCCAAATTATTGTACAGTTTACGATCTCTTAGCATTTTATTACTGTCACCAGTTAGTTTTATGTTTAGAAAACTACTTGTCACAGAATCAGTATTTGGAACAAAACCTTGTATAACAAGAATGCATCCGTCACATGTTGCTCCTGGTAGACTTGGCATGCAACTCGTAATCTGAGGGTTGTGGGTTCGCATCAAACATGCTCGCCCTTTCAGCCGTGGGGCATTATAATGTGACGGTAATCTCACTATTCAGTGATAAAAGAGTAGCCAAAGAGTTGGCGGTGGGTGGTGATGACTAGCTGCCTTCCCTCTTGTCTTACACTGCTAAATTAGGGATGGCTAGCGCAGATAGCCCTCGAGTAGCTTTGCGCGAAATTCAAGAAACAAACAATGCTCCTGGTAACAGTGTGACGGTAACAAAGTGTGCTGATCCCCTATCTGGTTTATTCTCAGTGTATTTAAGATCTTTAAAAGTTTTGTGTTTTTAAACTGACATGTTAGGCACATGTACATTTTTAGTTACATTGTATGTCCGACTGATTGCGTTTTATTGCACAACTCACTTTAAAGTCAGTTATTTTGGGAGAAGCTTTGGAATATATTGTTGAAATCAGTAGTACATATGTTCAGGACTTTATTTTTATCTTATCAACTGAGTGGCGAGATATTCGAAAAAAGAGAACAAAGATGTCGTGAGACTAAATCGTCTTAAATTTATTACAAGCTTTTGTAATTTTTTACATGATTTTATCTTGATCTACATTATTGATGCTTCATAGTAAAAGTTAAAGGACAATGGTCATAAAATAGTTTTATTTTATAAACAAGAATTATTTTAGGCAGGATTGAATTAAATTACTATGTGAGATGTTGGGCGGAATCCAACACATCAATCGTAAGGGCTTTACCTACTGAGTCAGATACTGCACTTAAACCTGAAATCGGTCAAAAGATGAATGAGCTTGAAAAATGAAAGAAACTGTCGAAGAATTAACAGTTATATTGGCTAAGTGATATATATCTGTGTGTGTGTTGTGATAAATAAATGTATGTTCTTTTCATGAACTTCCTTGAGTTAGTGGCACGTATGGTCGCGATTACTTATCCTGGTAATAAATAAATATCGTTTTTGTTGGTTCATTATATTTCTCAGCCGCTGACGATAAAGAGCATAATCCACTATTACTTTTGCAAGTGAGAATAGACAAGAAGTCTTATGAGTGTAGCAACTATGGCATTCTTCTCTTGAGAATACAGCGACTGGAAGAAGAATTATGAAAATCTAGAAAACCATGCAAAGCCCCATTCTCATTCTGAGGTTATTAAGAATATAACATCCTTTAATAATTAAAAGGTAAACATTACAATTTACTCAGTCAGTGAATGCACCAAGATATAGGGACTTTGCAGAACAGTGATATTTGAGCAGTTGAATAGTATGAGAGACTTGGATCATCAAAGATTAGATATTCATAGGAAAGTGGACACAGGGGGCAACCTACTTTAAAACCAGAGCAAATAACATGTCTGAGATACAGCATTGAATTCAGCAAAGACAGTATCTGAGATGTGAGATAATCACAACATACGAGAAATGACGGTGAATGTTATCTTGTGGTAATTTCCGGAAGATGTGCATCACAACTCTGGACTGTTTGCCATCATTTTAAACTAATTAAGGGACACCGACAACAAAGAAAAGATAACTCGTGTGATGTGAAAATTCATGAGAATTTTGTTGGAAAAACAGACGAAAGAATAGTCATCCAAGTAGTAAAGGATGTTTTATTGCACTGTAATCTCAAACTGATGGTCTGTTGGCAGTAAGCATATGATGTCTACTCACTATATCTGATTTTTTGAGAGGACTCGCGTTTCGAGTGTCCTCTGACTGTTCGTCAACAATCTCCTTCACTATGTTAACCACAAACTCGAGTTGAGTAGATCAATGTTGCACAGAATGATCAAAAATATGTTGGGCTTTGTCCAAAATCTGTGTTTATAAAGTATTAATTAAAAAGGATGCTTCAGTACGAGTACCTAGTAGCATATTATGACAGCAGCAAAAACTTGCACTTTCTCTGTCTCACATGTTCGACAATCAGGAAAAAGTCCATTTTTTCCATGCTGAACAGCTACAAAGTCCTGCATAAGATCTTAAACTGCATAGCCAATGAGCGCAGCAAATTATACGTCTACAATATAGCTGCCAAATAGTACACCTTCGCGATGTTTTTGGTCTACATTTTGCAAAGAACATTTCAATGTGTGTATAAGCAAAAGCCAATGATGATGACTTACACGATACTTTACTGTCAGTGCTCTGGTATAGATGCAAGTGCCAGTACCGAGACTACTGACTGGCACCGTTAAATAGCCAAGTCTTCCCATCTAAATGAAGATGTTGTAATGTATCTATTGCAAGAAAACTGTAATAATAGGCAAATTATTATACACTTTGGCTAATATTAAGTACCTCAGCAAATTGTAAAACATACCCATTTATTCTGTATTTTGCTAGTCAGCAAGGCACTTGTTATTTGTAAGAAATTTCCACTATGGGAAAGTAGTGGAACACGTTTCCATTAATGCTTTGCATTGGTATAAAGTGCAATATTACGAAGCATTGATGCTTGTGTAGGTGTGATGAACAGTCATTTTGATAAAGCAGTATATGAGGTGCTTTCTGGCATTAAAACAAGTGTTACTGTAGCTACCAGCGTGAAAAATATGACAGTGTATAAAACTTGTATGGAAACGATCTGGACTTTAATCATCTCTATACAGAATTCAAACTACTTAGATAATTCATCCATAAAATGCTGCCAGATATTCAGAAAGTCGTGGCAAAGAACACCATTGTGGAATTATTCGCAGAGAATCTTACATCGAGAGTCACAGTTGCAAGCATTCAATAATCGTTTCTGATTTACCTTCACAGCACAATTCCAAAGAAACATTATAACGACCTTTTGGTGCTATCGAAGTCACTGATAAGGGACTTTATATAAAAGAATGACAAAAACATTTGTCTGAAAATTTTAAAACTATATAACTTCTTTATTTGCATATAGAATGAAATATGAAAATGAACATATATATTTATAAATGCAGGTCATACATACGGGGAATGGAACAATAAAAGTGGTCCCCTTTAAAAATGTTATTAACTTGTTACACGTTTTGTTGGATAACAGAAAAAATTATAAAATTATATTTTTTTAAAACACACCGAACGAGATATGTTCAAATACAATCTTAGTTCCTGATTTTAACATTGGCTTTCGTAAATACTTGAGCTTTTTGTGATTTTAATCATATTTTGTCATAAAAAGTGTTGTGCATGTACTGTAATGCCTTAGGCATTCTTATTCCAATTAACCTACAGAATAGTCAAACAAGTTTCTCTGCAATAATTGAACGTAAAAATGAAATTGAAAATAACACAAATCAGTTTCACAAGTTAATATTTGGTTTGCATTCCTATGCATTTTAGTACTGCTTCACATCGAGTTTGTGCAGAAATTCCTGAGTAGTTGATGTCCTCGTTCATTAAGTACTTCAAAACATTGATCTTCCATATTTGGCTTGTGATCTTTCGTTAATCGGTTTAGCTCAGGCAATAAATTCTCAATTAGATTGGTGTCAAATGATTGACCTGGCCATTTCATTACATCAATCATCTTATTTCTAAGATATCTGTTAACGACTTCACAATTGCAGAGAAACTTGTTTGATAATTTTGTAGACTAATTGGAATAAGAAGTTCTAAGAAAGGTACACAGCAGGTGCATAAAACTTCATTTGAGAATTAATTAAAATCACGAAATGTTCAGATGTTTACAAAAGTCAGTGCTGAAATTATGATTTGAGATTATATTTGAATAAATATTGTCGAGTACTTTCTAAATACATATAATTTTACACCCTTATTATCTAATACCTAACTTGTTATCTAATAAAAGGTATAACAAATTAACATTTTCAATGGGGACCCTTTTTATCACCCATTGTGGGTATATATATATATATATTTATACAGTTTTCTGATTTACATTTAAGCATAAGTTCATAAACCTTGTCATTTACGCATACTTACTATTATTATATTCGATATTACAGAAAATAATGGCAAATTTTGCTTGTAATAAATGACTAGGTCTAACACACAACTTCAGAAACATATAACAAATTTATATAAGTTGTCCCAAATCATCAAATGTGTCCTCTCCACATTCATATTTGTATTTCTGACTGCCATCATTACTGGAGTTGTTAATTGATCAGTCTTGCTCTTCTCCCTTAATACTTATTTCGAAATCGATTGATTCGAACTAAAGTTGATTACACGATGTTTTGTAGCTTAAATTTAAAATGAGATAATTTGCATTTAGAATTGTTAATGATTTTCGTACTGTTAGGGTTATTAAACTTTCTAAACATGTTATATAGTTGAATCAGTAACATCAGACTTACCCACAGCAACTAGAGCTACTCATGTAATCATTCTCATTCGCACATGTCTGAGGCCGTAATCACCTTACTTACCATTGAAAGACATTGGTGTATACATTCTTGCACAACAAGGAGCATTGCAAACAAAGTCTACTGGCAAAACACGTAAAACCTCAATAGGTTTTACCTTTAAAGGAAAGAAGGCATCTAAGACAAAATCAACTCAACAACTTTTTTGAACACGTGTTACGCAGCAAATTAAGAGAAAAATGTGGCACTGAAATAGGAATATAAAATCACGTGGTATGTGTACCCACCACACAAATTCGAATTTCATCTGGGCTTGTGTTTTTCAATTGATGATTGTCTCCAGTTACACAATGCTATGTGTGTGGACTTAACAACTCTAAAAACTTGGTTTCGATACCCGTGGTAAGCACTGCACAAATAGTTCATGTGTGTCTATGTGTTTAATTCCAAATAAACTATTGTGTATTTCACTATAGAGCCTCCAAGTCCTATTTGTAAAATTCGTAGTCAAATTTGCTTTTGCAGTTGAAATACATGATTTAATAAAAATTCTGATGTTGAATACGCGATAGGTTGGACTTTTAACTTGAAAGGGGATAATTTCACCTATAATCACTGATTTTCATATTGTTAGAGTTAATTACATTATATATAGTCTCATATCCGGAATTGCCTTCAGAACTACCACACACACACATATATATATATATATTTGCTTCCATCATAACTCGCCTTTTTCTAATGATAATTATTACACACTATTCCCTGTAGCTACAATTTCCATCATAAAAAGTTGTCGTAAAGCATCACAGTATCGATCGTGAACCACAACATCTTGACAAATTCTTTCACTATACATGGACGTTGCATTCAGGTTATTTGAAGTTGTATCAGAAGACTTCACAAGTATGTGGTCGAATAGGATTGCAGTGATTCCAATTCCTTCACACATTTTCATCACTAAAATAGCTATTGGTTTCGAAGTGTGGTTGGAAGCTTATAAACTTTCATCAATTTAAAATGATTGTTTCTCATACCGTTAGTGATATCAGGAAATATATAAAGCTGTATTGCAATGTCTTTCTTAGGTCGTAAGAATCTCTTTCCTAAACACAGCCTCTACTTCGTAGATTAAAATATAATTATGGGCTAAGAAGTGTTTTCTAATTCTGACGTTGTTTTGAAAAATCTTCTAGAAAGTTTTCATTTTACGTGGAGAATTACGGATATACAAAACTATTTACATCAGGCTTACACTTACAATATTAAAAATAAATATGGAAATACACAAGGGATGAAAATACAGAAGTCATAACAATAAGTAATTGTAATTAAATAGCCAATTGAGCACTGGGAAAATACCTTATTACAGAAGCTACAAAAGGAAAAAAAAAGTTATAAAATTAACAACTATATTACACTTGCCTAAAATAGAGCAGCACATCTTGTTTACGTGCCCCTATAAGTTTATCATTATGAAATACTAGACTGTTTGACCTTGCTAGCTTCAATAAAAGCCCATGTAACAATAATGATACTTATCTCTAGTCTTCATTCAAGCTACGCCATACGAGTAAGTTTCCAGCAGCTCCTTTACCTGTCAAGTAACAGTTCACTGTAATTGCTGCTTGCTTTAGGTCGATGGCTTGAAAAATGGATTCTTGTCCAACAGGTCTTGTTCCTTAAGTAATGGTATGATGGATAAGAATATATTTGTACCTGCCAGTAGTTAGGGTACCATCAACGTTGTGCACTTATCTAAAACCAATGGCTGAAATACAGTCAACATGTATATCCATACCCTATCATAATTGATTTTAAGTCATGCGTTCATCACAATACTGCTCTCTTCTCTGCTGTTGAGCAAGTTATCATTTTTAATGTCAAACAATTTGAATTCGAATGTATCTATAAAGATCATCTTCAATCGTCACATTGTTTGGAGTCCGAAGCCTTTTGTTTGGTTAGGTTAAGTGGACACGATTAGTTTCTTGATGTACTGTATCTACTTCCTGTAACATCTAAATCGTAACGTGTGTCGCAGCCAGATGTTTTAAACTAATATAAATACACCTTCTCGAAGATTTCATTAGTCACTAGCTGTTGTTAGGGGCCAACGTCAAATCCATCTTATTTCGAGACAGCATCTAGGAACCAGCACTGAGCTCTGGATTTATTGGCAGAAGCGAACGACAATGGAGTCAACTTTCACCTTGTTAGGGTTAAGGGGTAGAAGTATATGGAGTTTTCTGCATACTGTTGTCCGGCTTTTCAAGAGACATAGTTTCGGTGATACTGTATATTAATATTAATGGATGTTCTGAATACGTTGTATTTAATTATTTCTTTAATGTTAGATGCATTAAAGGCATTGGTTAAAAGGTTTAATATACATAATATGCATTTATAGGTATTATGCGTGTGAGTGTTTTCTTATAGCAAAGCCACATTGGGCTATCTTCTGAGTCCACCGTGGAAAATCGAACCCATGATTTTAACGTAGTAAAACCGTAGACTTACCACTGTACCAGCAGGGAACTTATAGGTATTAATTTTTCTTTGTTTTGTGGAATGAGTCTGTATTTTGTGGCCGTGGGATAAGACTCACTTCTCAACCAAAGAAGAGTCGACAGAGACAGAGTTTACAGTTGAGGATGCGAAAAAATTCTAAACAATTAATCAGTTTTTTACATAAGCATTTTTATTTTCATAATTATTTCATATTGATAGCTTACAATACGGATTTAAGATTCATTTGAATGTTCTAAGTTGGCCAAAAATCATGTGATACTATTAGAGTTATGGATGGAACTGTCGATAATAGAGAGGCTAACCAACTGATGAATCATTGTTTGATTTTTGGCATTGCAGACTCATAGTGTTGCAATTTTGGATTGAGTTAGTGATATTATTTACCAGGTATATTTTTTGTCTTTATAAATAAGCTTCTATGGTTAGAACCTACTACTATATGTGTGTCATTAAACAGCTGTACATGAATTTGGGTCAACTTTCATCATGTGTGCGTCACTACATAGCTGCATATAGAATTGGAATAATTTTGTATGTGTATCGTTAAAGATAAATAAATGATTTAGCAAAACATTTGTTGTGTTAAAGAGGATGCAAACTTTGCTGGTTCAATTAAACACACTTTTCCAAAATATTTTATATGAACTTCTGTACTACTAAGTACTGTGGCTAACACAAGGCGATTTTTTAATATCTGTGATTCCACAGGACATACCAAGAGTTATACGGTAATAATACCATAGTGTATAATGATATTTAGCTGCTGAGAGAATTAAACTGGGCCAGTGTATCCTAACTGGCATTCACGCAGACTTTAACCATTCTTAATTACTGTTTTATATAATTTCATTTCATTATTTGCTAAAAGACGGGTTTCGATAGTCATGGTGGACACAGCACAGACAACTACTGTGAAGCTTAATGGCAAACAAACAAACAATAGCATATTCATACTTTCTACGTGAATGGAAAACAAATACCCTTAATGCTATTGTAAGATGAATCTCAAATTTTATTATTTAAACAAATTTTTGTCATTTGAAAGTTCCACGCTAGGACTAATTAATCATGATCATTTCTATGAATATCTGCTCTCTGTCTTTAACGAGAAAATAATTTTTGTTCTTTGACTTTTTATTCAAAATTCAGTCCTGTAACCAGATCTTGTTTTTTTCTATGTGAGAGCAAGTTTGTCTTCTTTAAATTATTCTTACAAATTAAAAGACATAAAACTGTGGACATTTACCATTGAAAATGATATAACGTTAATATTATATTAGTTTTATAGCCATAAGACATAGATAACGTTAATATTACACTAGTTTCATAGCCATAAGACATAGATAACATCATTTTTTTGCATAATTTTATGAATATTTTCTTTTGTATCTCTTTTTTTGTCTTTAATTTTTGTACCATGCACACTTCACAGAAATGTCTCTATTTTCTGTTTTCTGTTAGCTAACAAACTTTATAAAACCTGCATCATATACACAAATCCATTAAAATTATTAAAATAGTTTATAGGTTTGGGGTCTTTCAACATCTTCCATTTCCCACTCTTACAGAGGTTTTCCACACCAGTTTCGAAGTTTCGTGCCTGAAACTTCTCTGATCTTTCACCGAAAATGTGCGGTGCTCGCATGCTCCAGCAGATGACTCCACCTTTAAAGAATAACAAAAGTATTTTTGTATCTAGGGCCAAGCTACAATCATTCGAATCATCAGAACCAAAATTTAGTGCTCTACCACAGGACCAACTCATGACCAGAATAAATCGATCAGAGCTTTAAGCAAAACAAGCTAAATTTGCAATTTTTATGGACTGCATTTGCCCGGAATATTAAGGTTAGCAACATTTCGGTCTTTGTACAATCCATAAAGCTTCAGTACAACCAAAATTCTTCCAAACCAGAACAGTCGTATCTTTGCAAACCAGTGATTCTTAAACTATAGTAATCAATCAGTAAATAAGTTAATCTCTTAACATAATAAGGTTTCAACACCAAAACAACTATAAGTCTTAAAAAGTTATTCAAAAACATATTCACTGGAGAATAAACATTTTCTTGCTATTTTCTTCACGAAAATACATGTTAAAATCAGCTTTAGATTTATTTCTGCTTCTTTTTATATCATATATATAGCTTTATAACTAATGTTCTTAGGTTTAACTGTGTTTCATTGTTTTGTTTTTTAATTGGCATCTTTTTTATCTTGAAAATCCTTGATCTGTTTACCAAACTGATATGCACATTTAATGCTTTGTTGTATATCATATTATTCCTATGGTAATATAACATTATATACTATAATATAGATGATGAACATACAGTACCGGCCAAAGTGTTTGCATTCTGTTCTATGTTGACGTTATTGTCTACATGCACAGAATAGTTATTGAGTAAATGCTCCAGTAGTAATAGAGAAGGTAGTGTATGCTCAGAAAAATACGTATGAGTTATTATTTTGTTCTGTATTAAGTTGTTCTGAACACTTCTTTGTCAAATCACACATAAACATGTGTGCTTTTGGTATTGTCATTTTCGTAACAGATCAAAGTTTTGTACAGATAGTTTTTTTGTACTTGATGTAGAATCATGCCTCATCGTCTGCCAGAAATTATAGAAAGTCAAATTGTTCGACTTTATAAAAATGGTATTAAGCAAACAAACATTGTAAGAACAGTAGAATGCCCCAATGTACTGTATCTAGAATCCAGAAAGATAATCAGACTACAGGAAACATTGTTCCAGAATGATCTACTGGTAGATGTAAAAGATAAGTATTAGAAGTAACTATATTTTATTCAGGTTAACACATCAAAATTGAAAGAAGTCTTACAACTTCTTACAACAAGAAAGGCACCAACACATTCATTTTAGGTTATCCAGGAAATCATTGGATAGGAGACGGACCACACAATTTTATTTTGCAAGAAAGGATATTTGCAAACTACTATTAGCCAGAATTCACTGCCCTCACAGTGTTACTTGAATAAAACAGCATAACAACTTACAGTTATGACACTGACAACCTGTCATCTATTTATATGGGTCCTGTTTCTTGCTTGTTTTATCTGGTGATAAAATTTATTTTCGTTATATGCCTGGAGAACAGAAGAAAGACTTTCTTTCCTACATGGAACACACAGGAGGTGGTGCAGTACAAGTATGGGCAACTACTCATCATAGTGAAAAAACTGCTCTTCATATTCTCCATGACAACATCAATGGCAGATCCTACAGGCATCGCATATAAATGGTATTTCTGCCATATGCTAGAGCAAGGTTTGATAATAACTTTGTGTTCCAGGATGGTAATGTTACTGTCCACAGAGCATGTATTGTACAGGATTATCTCGACTAGAAGGGCGTTACAAGATTGTCATAGCCAATAAAGTATCCGAATTGTAACCCCATTGAGAACTATTGGGCAGAACTCATCCGGAAATTGCAAAGTTGCAGCCCCTTCTAATAACAAATTTGGATGAAATAACGATGGATTACATCAACAGCATTCTACATCGCTTTGAGGAGGTTATTCAAGTATTAGGAGGACCAGCCATGAATGTTTAATATGAAGTGGTATAAGGTTACAGGCATTGTTTATATTAATTTTATGTTATATTTCGTCATAATTTACGTTTTGGTAAGATTATGTTGTAATAGATAAAATGCTGAGTACACATCTTTCTATGGGTGTCTGATAAAATTCTTTGCTCTTCTAATAAATCGTTCATGATGTTCATATAGCCTGTCTCATTATATAAATTACTCACGTAGATGTTGAATATAACATGTATTTATTAGTTAGAAAACACTAAGCGCATGTGTATTCCATCTTAATAATTATGATCTTATCACAAAATATGCAAACATATTGGCCAAGACTGTACTATTAAAATAATTATTTTTATTCTGAAACTATAGTTTACTTACAAAAGACTAAGATTTAATACATTTATAAAATTTTAATGATTAAAAAATAATTCAATCAGAAATTAGATAGCTTTAGTTATAACGTAAATGTGATTATAATTCTAAGCCATTTTCATTTATAAAAAAAGAAACTATTGTGTTTGATTATTCCTTAATTTTTAATTAATAGTCCAATAGGAAGGATAAAAATATAGGATATCTAAATATGTATATATATTAAAATCTGTTTTTTCTTAACATATTAATAAAAAATATAAACTAATGTGAAAATAATAAGTATCAGCGGAAAGATGGTATAATACTTAACGAAGGTTTGATTCATAGGTGTGGTTCATCACGAAGCTATACTTGATTACAGTATATTTTTACTTACCAATAGTTCGACATGTAAAACATTAAACGCTTTCACCTGCCTTAAATTATATTAGTGATAATATAGAAATATTTATTAACCTGACTTGGTTATTCTGATGAGTTCGTTAAATGCAGTTGCATCCAGATGACCAGGACAAAAAACACCACTCATGATCAAAACATCGTAGGTTCCTGCAAGTACATATATAAAATTATTATACAACCCTAACTACAAAATTGATGGAAAAGTTTAAATCTAATGGCTTAAAAGTTTGTTTCTTAAACTTACTAAGCCCTTCAGAATTGTTCTGTTTATTATACAATAACAAATCCATATATGACCCAACATCATGACTATTTTATTATTTTAACATCTTTACACACAAACAATAAAAAAAAAACAATTATCGCGACACAATATGTCAATATTTAGGCGTAGAGCTTTTCAAAACTCAAAACACTTTGATATTTGCATAATTTTCTGAGTTTTTTAATCTGAATTTGCATTCGAAAGTTACCACTGACCCACTGAGCCACAAATAAATGGTGTTAGTAACAGTTTACTTACCGTCTTTTATGGTGTTTTTTTTCCTTCTGAAATAATATCTATGAAATAATTTCTATAAAGATCTCTCGATTTAGCTATCTCCAACATGTCAATGCATCCGTCTAAAGCATCAATATTTGTGTAGCCGTGCTTCTGTAGCTAAAGAGACATAAAATAAAACAGGTAATTTTACAGGTAGTCTCAATTAATTAGGTTGTTGGGTATAGTATAAACTGCAACTAGTTTCATCATAAAATGTACGAGGACTATCGTTATATTTGGAACACAATTTTAGGGATAAGGATACCCCATTTTCGTGCGTCATATACTAAATTAATCATATTGTCTTAAAACAGGCGAGAGTTATTAAAACATGCTGCAATTTTTTTATAATTATATAAATTACAATATAAAATAATGCCGAGACTTAATTCTCATTGTATGGTGTCTGATTATGAAGCAAAATCACATATAAGGTTATTAATAACAAATAGACTGCACTAATTTGTTAATATAACCTAGCTGACGTATACAGATAAATCTTTCATCTTTGTATGAACTCGTGTAGAAGTGGCGTTACTTTAACTTCATTTAATAACTATAATTTTCAAAATAAATCTATGAGGGTAAATTCCAAGCAATATAAAATCTACGTAAAAATGAAATTAAAGCAATAACAAAATGGAAAAAAGGATAGTAGTTTTAAATAATAGTGACTTTTATTATAATAATGTCTAAAAAATTGTGAAATTGGACAAAGATTTAATTAAAACTAGAGAAGGTAAACTAAAGCCATCGAGCTCTCATTCTAGTAACATGCAGATGTTTCTACCACTCCTAAGAATGGTTACATCAACTGGTATTCTAGTTTATAGAGCCGTTAATTAGAAACGTATTTGCTATCAAATATAATCTTTGTTTTTCTCAATCAATACGAGATTTTAATTTTATCATAATGCCTATAGCTTTAGAAAATAACAACAACAAAAATGACCTTATAAATCTAGCAGAATTTTTCTTTATCAGCTGCCCACGCTGGCACAGGAAGGAAATACTTAGTAGGTATTTAGGTTAAATTATCATTTCGTTCTCCAAATGTGAACGAAAAATAATCAGGGGCGGTCAGAAACTATTGTTTCTCTTCACCCCACACACGGCAAGAATAAATTAGTCCACTGATCACGGAGATAATTTAGTGAATTGTAATGGCTTGTTAGTTATTTGTCAAGAGCGATGGTCACTTATGACCTTGGAGTTGATTGATTTGTGTATCTGAGTGAGGATCGTCAGGAAACAGCTGAGAAGCAGGCCGGCGAGCCGGAGAGAAAACGAAGAATGAAGGGAAAAGTCTCAGCACAACATTCACAAGCGTCCGAAGAATTACATGGTGTAATTTCAGTCAAAGTCAAAGTGGAGGGAGCAGAGAGATGCAATCGCAGTACGCCGACATGATTAGCTGGACTCGTGACACTGATTAGCTGGACTTTAAACATATAAAATTTAGAAACTAATGTGACGGACCTCTTTTCAGGGCTGGGATCTATAGATCCTATGAAACGGAAATTTAGCTGTGGGGGGAAACGGGAGTACCCCGAGAAAACCCACTTTCACGACCAGGGCGCCAAAAAAAGTCCCTGACCGTGCCCGGAAGAAGAGCTGTGAGGAAAGAAAAATACAAGGATTAATAACAAATGCAATAGCACTTACAATAACAAAGAATTGATCAAATGATGTTAATACACATAAATTGCAACTGGGATGCTTTAGAACTAAGAAGACGAATCATCTGAAGGACACGTCGGATCATCTGTGATGCATAGGTCTAATTTTTGCTTGGGCGAAGGAGGAGAGAGGCGGAAATTCTCGTTTCCAAACAGAGTTTTTCTAAACTGGATATCTTTCACTGCTAACTCGCTGGATGCTCTTGTGAATCGTATGTTTTCAGGACACTGGGTTTTTTGATGAATCATGTCCGTCTTTGTTTGAGAAACCGCGTCTGCTGTTTGGATATTGCCGGTCGAAGTAGAAGTTTCACAAGTTTTAGACTCTTCAGTGGTGGTTTGTGTGCTCTGGGATATTTTGTTACCGAAATCCGTTTGGGTATACTTGTCTGATGATTGATTTTCTGTTTGCGGGTTGACTGTGGGAAAAGTGGATATTCCGTCAAGTTGTAGGTCAGATACAGGTTGCTTAGGAGTTCTTGGTTTCATTGGGTGGCGTCGGGGGCGTTCGGCACTAAAATGAAATATGTGGTAGTAGCAGCCATTCCGTAGAATGGTATCGGCAATATGTTTACTGGGTGTTAAAATTTTCATGAAGTTAGTAGCTTGACGGGAGGATTTCGAATAAATCCGGTGCACGGCGAATATCACTAACTGGGTTTGATTTTCAACGGCGCTATTGATTTCACACGGCTGAATGGAGTGGTGTACTCCTCTTAGTAAAACTGTGAAGAAGATAGTAGGGCTTTTAGTGGGTGCACAACTAATTTTAATAGGAGTATTCCATGGCTTACAAAGGTAGGACAAGTCTTCGGGCGTTGACGGTTGGAGAAGAATTCCTGCTCGGCTTAGAATACGCGTTCTTGATGGGTCAAGGAAAGCTCCAGGCTTAGTCTGCTGGCACAGAAGAGAGTATTTGGGCTTATAATCCTAAACATCGATAACGTCTTTTATGGTGTTTTTCTTCCTTCTAAAGTAATATCTGTTAAAAACGACTCAATCAACACAAGCTTACACAAGATCCAATTACATTACATTTAAGCTCACGTGATCCTTAATACGTAAAAACAGGACGTTATCTGACAGTTAACGAGAGTCCAGAAATGTTTGCCTCTCAGTAGTTACCCTACATAAAAACGACCATAACAACTGATTAATCAAACATACTAACTTAGTGTTCATCCAGAATAACCACACAAATACTGTCACGATTACAAAACAAAGTGCAAAGGATAACGATGAAGACCTACCTCCATAGAAAACAACCACCACAGTACAGTATTTGAAGAAACGATCAAAACAATATCATGATAATAATATATTCATCCAAAACCTTTCATTTATTTCAGACTCACTTACCAGACATCTTAGAAAAGTTATTCGTCTTTCCATTGTATTAATTTAGATAACATAGACACACACATAAAGAAAGAATATAAGACAAACTAGCGAAATCCGCATTTATAGAAATAAACATCATAGAAAACCTAAACGTTTACTCGAAAAACGCGAAATAGGTGATCACTATTTCAAAACAACTTTTTAAAAATTAATATAATTTGTTACCATATAAAGATCCTCAGAAATAACGATTTTTAATCTTAACTAGTTTGGTCATGTGTATACATCATGGTCGAAAATAGTCGTGATGATGGTCTTTTAGGCTAATATAGTTTATTAACTTTTAAGACGTTGCTTTACCAACATTTCTTTAGCTAAAACTATACATCATGTACAAAATTTTTATATCAAATTTATATAACAAAATATACCCCAAGTGGCAGAGCAGTGTGTCTGCGGACTCACACCACGAGAAACCGGGTTTCGATACCCGTGGTGGGCAGACCACAGACAGACCATTGTTTAGCTTTGTGCTTAATTCCAAACGAATAGTGAAATAACATTTCCTGTGCACGTGCTTTACAAATTTGTGCATTTTGCCAGAATAATTCCTATTTTCAATTGGACAGCATTTTGTATTATTAAGTAAATTTCTCCCATTTCTCGACACATTCATTCATAGTAAAACTGGCAATTTTTGGTCACTTCAAAAAGCTTTCACGGGTTTACATCTTAATTTTGATCATCTTAGACCAGCTTCTTTTAAGAAGAACCTGATGAAATTATAAAATAAACAAAATAATTACCACATAAGAATTTTGCCTAAAAGCTTAAAAATTCAAACAATTCTTAACTAAATGCCTTTCCAAAAGGTATTATACAGAATACTATTTGTGACTACTTAAAAGGTTATAATCGTTACAAAATAGCCAAACTGGAATGTTACTAAAAGAATTTTATCAGAAGTTGAAACAATGTTTATGATTTTTTACGCCAAAACAAGGCAGGGGAAGTCCATAAAATTTACAGTGTACATAAATAAAGAGCTGAATAATAAAGCAGAGAAACCGATTTTTGAAAACGTTCTATCCAGGCAGATTTTTAGGATTCCATTTTTGACTCTAGACGGTAAAACCATGACTAAAGAAAGTTGAACTAGGCAGTTGTTTGTTCATCATGAAAACTGCCTGAATCATATATGAATTAAAACTTACTAAGTTAGCTATACATCCAGTTCCAGCACCGACGTCTAAAATATGAACATTTTTGTCCAACCTCAGTTTCACAAACTCCTCCACAACAGCCTCAGGTCCATACATTTTAGTATCAACCATATCCTGTAAATCAAATAAAAATATAACAATTAGTTTAATACTCATGTTAGGTCAATGAGTAGAGTTTTCATTTTCTTTTTTGGATTGATTTGGTTTGCTTTGAATCTCGCGCAAAGCTATTTGCGGGCTATCTACGCTAGCCGTCCCTAATTTAGCAATGTAAGAGTAGAGGGAGGGCAGCTAGTCGTCACCACCCACCGCCAACTCTTGAGCTACTCTTTTACCAACGAATAGTGGGATTGACCATCACGTTATAATGCCTCCACGGCTGAAAGGGCGAGCATGTTTGGTGCGACAAGGATTCGAACCGGCGACCCTCAAATTACGATTAGCTTGAAACAAAATTATCTTTGTTCACGCAATGTAATTCCATAAGCAATTAAGAAATAACACATACTATCCAGGAACAAAATTTGTATTACATAGTGTATATAAAAGTACATAAAATGGTTATTATTCCCTTCAAACTTTGCTTTTGTGACCTGGATAATGAAATTTAGAAATTACTCTATTTTCTATGTAAAAACGGGCAAATTTGTACATTTTTATTTACATAAGGTCTGAATAAAACAATATATGAATCAAGATTTACATGTATTTATACTAAAGTTATACAAAAATGTTTAGAAGTAAGTAGTTTCTCCGAGATTTGCGTCTGTAATGTCAATCACTTTCGTGTATCAGTCAATTGGGAAATAACATTTTTCGCCCAGGAACAAGAAAAAGTAAAATTTTTGTTACATAGTGTAACTAGATACGATATATTTATTGCTTGTTTGTTTTGAAAAATCCCTATGCTGCAGAAGAACTATTTACATCAACTATCCTTAGTGTGAAGTGATAAGACCATTGAAAGTCGGTTAATCAACATCAACCCCCCATCCCCACCCCACCGACGTGACAGTACAAAAGTTAAATAACCAATAATTTAAAAAGTATTATCACTACAAATGGTAGAGAGCATAATAAGCTTGTATATCACACATACTTGAGTAGGCATTCACTAAGTCTACCTGTCTACTAGAATAGTATGTGGCTCTACTCTAGGAAGAAAAACCAAAAAACACTTTTCAATCCAAGAAAAAAATATCAAATCACATTGTGTTTCAAAAATGAGCTTTCATTAATGCTCAGTTTTCTGTCCCTCATGATGGCCGATCCTTCTTTCTTAGCAGTCCCATACTTGTGAAATAGAAATATCGCTAACCCGAAAACATCACAGCAGTGAAGGAGAGCAAATACAGGGGAGAGAAAGAGATAGTTTAAAGAGCAGAAGGTCAATACCAAGAAATTCTAACGGCCCTAGAACAAATGATTTCATGTGAAAAACAGTATTGAGGAAACTACGTGGAAATTATATATAACTAAAGATGGTTGGAATTTCGTGCAAAACTACATAAGAGTTATCTGCACTAGTTATCCCTAACTTAGCACGGAAAGACTAGACGAAAAATAGCTAGTTATCATTACCCACTGCTACGAGACTGAAAGATGGCTGAAAGGGCGAGCATGTTTAGTGGAACTGGGATTTGAACTCGCACCCCCGAGGTTGCGAGTCGAGCGCCCTAAATGCCTAGCCACGCTGGGCCTCACTAAAAATGATAACAAAGTTTCTCACATAGCTACACAGTTTCTATATCTAACCCATATGATAGAACATAAATACAGCGAACGTTCAACAGTACCTACCGTCAACTTTTAGGCTAGTTTTTCCTGATCAAATAAAACGATTTGACTGTACTTCTTATTGCATACACACTGCTCTAAAATGTGGAATGTGTTTTAACGATAACAGGTGCTATTTGACAGATATATTAATAATGTTGTATAACCTGTAGTTATTGTATATCTAACTATGGTGTATAATTAATGCCAATGATTGCACCGAAGTGCTTTGTTTTAGTATTTAGAATGAAATATTTATAAGGGTACTGTTGGAGTGTTTATGCTTCATGATATTTTAAAACGTATAATGTACAGTCATATTTTTACATAAGTAAATATGATATGAGCATAATTTTCGGACATCTTATATAAAATATGGAGTTACCTCTTAAGTATATATTTTCTTAAGTAAAAAAGAAATATTTTACTTTTTCCATGTACCTTACTTGTACTACACACAAACAATTACATTTTCATTTATAGTTGTGTTAATTCATGAGAATCATCTGATTATTAAACTTGATATAGAAATGATTTACTTAATTTATTCAGTAAACTAGCGAAAATATCTGGCTTCACTAGAGTTAATAATAAATACATGCACACCTTCATGGTCCAGTTACTATGGGTGCAAAATCTCAGGTTTCTAGGTTTTTTCTCCTTGAAGCTATGGCAGTAACACTTCTTTTCTATATGTTTTGGATTTTTTTTTTTTTTTTTGCTAGCATGCCTTAATGAAAAGATGCATACATGCACGCGCACACACATGAATACATAATAATACCCTGGTGCACACCCTCACGCTCCGATTATTACGTTTGCAATATTTCAGATTTCTATATTCTTTTCTGTTGCTCTTTTAGTATTAGAAATTAATTGTATGCGTGTGTATGTATGTATTATTGAAATCAAAATCTTAACTAATCAAATTTTAATGAAATTGAAAATAGAAGAAGATCTAAAACAAAACAACTGTTAACTTTTAGACAATAGACAGTTTGTTACCCTCATAACCATTCAATAACTGTTTAATATTAAGTCTGTTTTTGTTTGTTTATGTTTATTGTCTTTCACTGTTAACCACAGAACTATACAATGGGCTATCTGAAATTTCTTTTTAGCGTTATAAAGCTTCAAACTTACCCCTGATCTACCGGGCATTGATGTGTGTGTTGGTAGTTGTTTTCTTTTCAATTTCAGGTGACACAGCAAGTGAAAGGGTACTCAGTCCTTTTGTTATTCTACGTGTTTTAATAAAGTTTGTAAATAGCGCCTGTTCTTACACTTATTGACATAAAAGCACTTTTACCTAGTATGAATTTAACTTTTACCTACATATGAACTCAACTTTTACCTACGTATGAATTCAAGTTTTACCTACGTATGAATTCAAGTTTTACCTACGTATGAATTCAAGTATATTTACTTCTACACATTATACTCCAGATGTACTTACTTTATCATAAGTCGCTGCCCATTTTGTGTAAACAACGCTACAAGTTTCCTCTGGGGAGCGTTCCTGAAAGGCATTCTCGATGAAATAGTCTCTTACATCAGTGGGGCTAGAGCTTTTCGAAGTAGATGTCATCTTGGTACAAGCTGTAATACCTTAGATTAGAATAGGAATGTTTAAACGTGTAAGAAATATAACAATCAGAAATAAAGGTCGATTATTGCAGTTAATCCTAAGAATATCACGTGGAGTGAATAATGACCGTTTGTAACAGCTGTAAGTTCTATTATACGTGTTTTATGCACCGAAGTTGTTGGCTGACAACCCATAACTCAAATCAAAGTTCTCATTGGACTGTACTTCGTATAACAAAAGAGAATCGCTAGTATCACTGATTTTGTTAATCGAATTATGATATATAAGAAGTCGCTTTCTTTTTGCAGTATATCTATATATAACGCAAAAAATTATTGAGAAGAAAAGACAAAACAATGCAACTGTCTATTATTTTAGAAGCCTGCTAACTGAGAACCAAACATTTGATTAACTACTTAGTTTCGTGATTGGAATATAATGTAAATTCAAATATCAATGAAGTTCATAAAGCGATATTTTTGTTAGTTATAAAAATGTCAAAACTTGATTTGCGGTATATTAGTATTATAATCTAATTGCTCTTAAATTTTATTAACATCTCAGCTTGATCATTATTGGGTATCTTATTTCTCCGAGATGAAGCCGAAGACCGCCTGGAGGAATCGCCTGTTATAATTACTCGCACCATCACACAGTAATGTGTTGTCTGCCAGTCAGTAGACACTAAAATGATGCCGCATAAAGGACTTTCAACGTTGCAATTTGTACTGTCGTAACCTTTAAAAGCACGAAAACAAATATTTGTTAATTTTAATAGAAGCTTAATTTACTTAAAACAGAGTACTTTTGGGTCTCTGCACAATTACGTTCTTCTACATAAAAATATGGACATGTCTCATCTTGTTATCAAAGCTGTATTTAATTGTTTCTCTATATTATTACATTTAAACCACACCCCTGGTTACTTTACTTTTTCCTCAGAAATAATATTTGTGTTAGAATGAAAAGCTTTCGTATCATATCTGAAAAATATCGAACTTTAATATTTTTTGTCATTAACCCTCATTGGCTAACATAATCTATTGTTTAATGAACTTCTGCTAAAAGATGTAATGGTTCATAACTTTTCTTAAATTAACCCTCGAATTATCAATTTGGTTAAATAGTATAGAATCAATGGTGTTTTTTTTGTTTTTCTTGCCTGTCACAATACTCATCCAAAGAACTGAAAAATAAGAGTTAGAATCGCTTATTTCATATGTAATATATATATATATAGGAAAACCCAACATTATACAGTGAAGTTAGTTGCAATATCGATGGTATTTATATTCTTACATTTTAAGATCAATAAAAGTCACGTATCTACGCGCAATTTGGAGCTTGTAGTAGCAATCCTTGACTTTTGTTTGGTAATACGTTTGTTTGTTTTGGAATTTCGCACAAAGTTACTTGAGGGCTATCTGTGCTAGCCGTCCCTAATTTAGCAATGTAAGACTAGAGGGAAGGCAGCTAGTCATCACCACCCACCGCCAACTCTTGGGCTACTCTTTTACCAACGAAAAGTGGGATTTACCGTCACTTTATAACGCCCCCACGGCTGGGAGGGTGAGCACGTTTGGCGCGACGCAGCACGAACCCGCGACCCTCGGATTACGACTCGCACGCCTTACGCGCTTGGCCATGCCCGGCCCTTGGTAATACGACCTGAGAGAATTTGATAAACACTGAACCTTCACCTTCCAACTTGGTTGTTATTTGATTATGTTCGATAAAACCCACATAATTCTTCAAATGTGTTTAGTCCGTTTATTTATTCATCATGAATGTATGAATTTTTTATTCAATTCACAATTTCACGATATTTTTTACATCGGAAAAAATTCCCCTCCCTAGATAATCTCTTTAGACGCCCATGTCGAAGGCTTTCTCAGCAGATTAATACATTAAACTGAATCGCAAATCAAAATACAAAGCTGAGAACTGAATTTGTATAACATGCTCGTATTATTTAAACCTTAAATACATAACAACGTAAACAAATGCAGAACAATAAATACTTTTGAGGTATTAATGACAGCATTACTTAGAAAAATATCCCTCGTACTGATTATTATTATTATTCTATCAGAACACTAAATCTTTATACACTGTAAGTAATATGTCCATGAAATGGTGAAGTCTTCCATCATTCATTAAATCATTAAATAAAATATTAACTTACTAGTTATTGAACAGGTTCTTGGTCTTTTCTTAAAACTTGAATTTCGAAAGATTAAGTTGATTCAAGTACGTTCCACAACAGTAAAAGATTGTTGAGAAAATACTGTTAATTAGAAGCTATCCCCTGTTGACGTCACGTTATAAACCTTAGCCGCTTGGCCTTATTTCTCATTGGTTGAGGTATTTTGTTACGAAGTTTAAGTCCTTGATCTAGTTACCCTCACTGCAGTGTATTCACTTTAAAAGAACTGTCCTGAGACTACGGGATTTATATTTTTCTAATAGGATTTTTCATGTTCAAGATCACAGATTATAAAAGATTCCTAACACTCTGTCGGCACTTTATTAATTTCCATCAAAATGCTACACGATAAGATCAACATATACTATTCACATGGATAGGATTAAATAATAGGGAATGATATTCTTTTTTTTTATAGTTTAAATTTATCATAGAAACAATAATGCGACAGTGATATTTGTTACAATTTACATCAGTGCCGAATTTATGGTTGTGTGGGCCCAGAGGCTAACAATTTATGTGGGCCCGACGTCCCATGTACTTTTACATACAATAAATTATCAATGGGCGCCCTCTAGACCGTACCTAAATACATTAAATAACTGTAGATAACGCTGCAAACTATCCTAACGCGGAGTAATTTGTATATAATTGTTGAACTCGAATATCAAGAACAGCTTTACAGTTGAAACGTTTTTTTAAGTAGTTAAAACTTCGACATTTCGACTCACAAAAACTAGCCATCTTCAGGCAATGTATTGTTTTATTGTTCTTCTTTTGTTGACAAGTTCTATTAAATTGTCTAGTGAAAATAATTTAATGTCCAGTCTACTTTAACTATAACAAATTAATTTATTTTCTCCATTAATGTTTCCATAACTTACAGACTTTAACACTTGTAGAATGTTTTAAACTTTTGTAGGTCTGCCTTACAAATCGTATTCAAACTTTTCTAACAAAATAAGACTAACATAGATCAAATTAGCTTATTTGCGCAAAGTAGCTATGGTCACTAACACACTGACTCATTCAACTATCCTCTTGAGAAATTTGCTATGATTTTCACAACTACCTTATATTTACTATCTGGCTTCGAATGTACGCGAAAACCTCCGACGTTAAATTCGTATTTCCATGGTCTATCTTAAAGTGATCATTAAAACCCACAGTTTCATTTACCTAAAAACCGAATTACATTTTGTGAATTAGAGGTCTAATGTATTATTTAATTTCTATACTCTCTGTTATGTACTGCAGTTTCGTCTATTAAAGACTCATAAACACAGCTTGGATCAACAAACGAAACGCAGTTAGGCCTCTTTAAACTGGTCATACAGAATCCTAACACATTTTGTTGTTCACGCCAGAGAGTAAGACGAATCAAAGAATGTATTAGGTCTCTTCACAGGTTATATTTTCAATTTCAATGTTTGGTAAAAAGAAATTTGTAATACAATCATTAAACAACGATTTTAATTATATATTCCAACAGTGCATTCTACACCTAGTTTCTTGGGGATTTTCAGAAGTTAGAAAAGTGAACAATAATAGTAACCTCACAATGTTCGTTGTACCCATTGACGCGTTTCGCTAAATCCAGAGTTCATCATGGTGGCTGAAACTCAACAACAATAGTAGATGCGACACTATTTATATAAACCATTTGGTACAACAATAATTGTTTAAGTGTGAATGTCTTTTTTTAATTTAGCAAGGCACGACCATAATTAACTGTATGAGACATTAGTATCATGCCTATCATATTTTATTAAAGGTTTTCAAGGATTAGAAGAGTATATGATAACAGTATTCCAACCACACCATGTTCCTCGTACGTACAGCCGACAACATGTTTGGTTCAATCCGGGTCAGCTGGGACACAACAACAGCATTCCACATTGCAAGGAAGAACACATTTGGGTATATTCATTGCTGATTTTGTTCTAGTTATGTTCAATATAGGTAGCTTGATTTCATCTGAAGTTAATATTAGTTGTTGTTGGTTTTTTTTATAGTATTCTGCACAGTGCTGAGATAACTCAAAATTTTGAGCAAAAATGTTTATCTTCAACTTTAAGTTTGATTCTTTGTTCTGGTGAAAATAAAGGCATACACTACTTTTGAGCAACTTAACTCGTGATTACGTTATCACATTTTAATATTCACTAATCATAAAAAATATATAACGCCTACATTTCTGCAGAATAATTACAAAACCAGTGTCTTAAATGTGCATTGGGTATAGAATCACATACCATAATACTTACTATAACATGAATTGACAACGATAATTTATATAAATTCAAAAGAATAGCACAAGGTGGTATTACTGTATAGTGGAATACAAACAAACAATACCAAACTTGTTATGAAATCACGTTTTGAGATTTGGAAACGTAATCGGTGAAATGTTTAAAGTTAATTATGTATTTTATCTTAGAATAATGTAGATATATTATTTTAATGCATTGATCAATAATATACTGTTCTATCAAACCTATGCCCGGCATGGCCAGGTGGGTTAAGCGTTCGACTCTCCGTTGCATCAAACATGCTCGCCCTTTCAGCTGTGAGGGCGTTATAATGTTACGTTCAATCCCACTATTCGTTGGTAAAAGAGTAGCCCAAGAGTTGGCGGTGAGTGTTGATGACTAGCTGCCTTCCTTCTAGTCTTACACTGCTAAATTAGGGACGGCTAGCGCAGATAGTCCTCGTATACCTTTACGCGAAATTTTAAAAAAATATCAAACCTTTCATAAATAATTATTTTATTCAAAGCTGTCCGCATTAATAAAGCCTAACAAAGAAATATCTAAGACGAAATCATTCTGTTTGAGTTTGGTTTGCTTTGGTTTGGTTTGTTTTGCATGCATACTAGTAGGTAAGTCCATCTCTATCCGTCACATCGCCGAAACTAATCATAAGCTAATATAGCGAAAATAAAATTAATACATGAAGTTTTTTATCTAAAATGTACCCAGTGAAACCAATAATTTTATATTATTAATAGAGAATAAAAAATATTCACCCAAACCAAGCAAATTGTTTACGTTCTACCATCATACAACTTATTCGGCCTCGTTGCTTTAAACGACACATTCTTCCAAGCGGCACCGATGGCAAAACTAATTTCACGTACCTGAAGTAGCGAATCGAAAAAGTAATAGGCCTCTACATTTTTTAAAATGAAATTCACGTTTAGTGAAAGAAATTAACAACTAAATGAATAACCAGCTTTTTATGAATAATAATAAATAAATAATTGTGACGTATGTCACGTTATATAAACCCTTAAAATATTTTAGGTTATCACTGATGAGTAAACGACTATAGAGCAAAATCAAAGGACTGTTTACATTCCAACGTACTTTAGTCACTTGTTTTGCTCTTCAAAACAACAATAATAAACTAAATACAGCAACTAAACTAGTCTACTGCAGCGGAAATAGCAAATATACGAATAGTATAGATCTCAAAACATGTTTTCTTCATTGAGGCTTACGTTTTGGTGAAGAAAATAAATTAACAACTAAAATATGGATTGCTTGTTTTTGAATTTCGCACAAAGCTACTCAAGGGCTATCTGCGCTAGCCGTCCCTAATTTAGCAGTGTAAGACTAGAGGAAAGGCATCTAGTCATCACCACCCACCACCAACTCTTGGGCTACTCTTTTACCAACGAATAGTGGGATTGACCTTCACATTATAACGCCCCCACAGCTGAAAGGGCGAGCATGATTGGTGCGATGGGAATTCGAACCCGTGACCCTCAAATTACGAGTCGAATGCCTTAATCCACCTGGCCATGCCGGGCCTATAAAGCTTAACAAGTACCTCCTTACAAAAATAAAAACGGTTTATTATGCGAAATGGACCGCTTCTACATACACGATATAAATGTACCTAAACACCTTTCTTCAGTTAACAACTTTCTAAGAAATAAAAAGTTAATCAGATCAAACCCGACATTAGTTTTTGATTAAATTAACATGTTAAGGTACTTATGTTAATAATAATTTAAAGCTAAAACTAGTGAATGTGTGAAATAACATGGAACTGTCCTTGAACTATAAGACTGTACGAGTGTAACCGAATACAAGAGAACTTGTATCTAAGCGCGAATGTATGGTGAATAATACGTGGACGTTTTCCTTAGAGAGGCCGGAGTAAGTGCAGTTTACTGTGGCTTCATGTAGCATTTATCAAATACATTCAATAGGAGCCGTGCACTAACTTACAGAAGGAAGGAAAAGGTCAATGAGCCTGTACTCCTAGGTCTTAGACCTAAACCCCGATAAGATAAGAAGCTTCAACTTGTTTACTAGGAACAGGGGTGTAGCCAGAAAACGCTATTTTTGGGTGGTTAGTTTGAGTGCTTGATGCAAGCGCTGCAGGCATGCTAGAGAGGGGGGGGGGTCCAGGTGCATGCCCCTGGGAAATGTTTCAATAAAAACATAATAGAAAAGCCTGAATTATATATTCTGAGACCACCTTGTTGGCAAATTTCAGAATGGCACAATGAGGTGTTTGTCTTATTTTTTAAATCATAAATAAATATATAAGCCTATATATATAATATATAACTTAAAGTTATCAGACCCAGCAAAGTAGGCCTACAGTCCTGTCATCAACATATAAAATATAGAATCACTCAGGAGAGTGCAAAATATATGCATAGTGTCTATAATCTGTGTTCAAGTATCATGGACAGTGTATGTTCAGATTCCCTGGATTTCAAGAATTAACATCACAAATAAACAGTGGCAGGCTGAAATTTATATGCAAAAACGGCTCGTTTGGGTTGAGAAAATATTTTACATAGAAGAGCGAACAACGTTTCGATTCAAATATTTTTCGATATTAGATTCAAAGAACATAAAAAGTCACTTTCACACGTTTTCGAACACTGCAAGTCAAATAAACACAACATAACCATAGAAAACACTCAAATACTAAATAAAGAAACAAACATAAACAAACGCAAATTTAAAGAAGCCTTACTTATACAACAACTTAAACCCAAAATAAACCAATATAAAGGAACGCCTTTATACCTATATTAAAATAATAAAATAAATAAAATTATATATTCAAACATCTAACACCGCCCTCTACATTCCGACACTTAGTTACACACCCCTTTCAAACATGTGGTCAGCTTCCGGTCAGTTACCTTTTTCTTTGTGAACCTGACGATGACCGAAGAAGGTCGAAACGTTGTTCGCTCTTCTATGTAAAATATTTTCTCAACCCAAACGAGTCGTTTTTGCATTAAATTTCTCAACAAGTGGGTTTCTCGACATCACTGATTAGTGGCAGGCTGGCTGCACCATGGCACTAGCCTAGTACCATTGGCGCCATCTATAGTGAATCATTCACTATAGATCGCGGCAATAATACTGTGAATGTGACGTTGACAAACAGAAGTTGCGATAAACAATCATTCACTATGTCAAACCTGAAAAAGCAAAAGACACTGCATGGGTTCTTTAAACCCCTTCATGAGGCTGAACCTGATCAATCTGCTACAGCCAATTAGGTTGAATCAGAATTATCAACTGAACTGTCAGAGTCATCACCGTGGCCTTCTACTAGTGCTGCCACTACCACCTCAGGTCCAGTCTGGGGCATTGGAAATTATATTTCTGATGATGTCAGCATTGGTAAACAAGTAAGTCGACTCCTTATTATATTAATTTTGTATTACAAATCATGCAAACACTCTGATGAGTTTTAGACTCAATATTCATTGCTGCTAGTGATTGTAGGCCTACAGCCACAGGATGTTAGGCCTGCTCTGTGAAGTACAGCTCTAAGCCTTTCTCTTCGAGATTATTGTACTCTCATAACAAACTTTTCTATATGCAAAATAACTTAATTTGAACTATGTGTTTCTGTCTCTTTTAGATAAACGCTGAAACCAAAAAATGCCTCCTTGAGAATGCTTGGAAGCCAGGGAGTGATTATGTTTTTTCCCAGTGTGGTCCAAGACAGCTGCGTTTTCAGCATCGTTGGCTTTACAGTGGAGATGGCTACTCTACAGTCAAGATGCAAAGGGTGCTTTCTGCAAGTACTGCTGTCTTTTTGCTCCTGATGGTGCTGGTGTTGGAAGCCAGAAATTGGGACAACTAGTGAAATGTCCATACACAAACTGGAAGAAGGCTGTTGAAGACTTCAAAGCGCATGAATTGAAACTGTACCACCAAGACAGCAAAGAAAAAGCTAACAATTTTCTACAGATCGTAAACACAAGTTCATATGTGCACTTGCAGCTTGATACAACTTAAAGCAAGAAATTGAACAGAACCGGCAATATTTAATGCCTATTATTGATACTGTATTGCTGTGTGGGAGACAGGGTTTAGCTTTGAGGGGAAAATATGATTGTGGTCCAATGTTTGTTGGTGAAACTGATGAGGAGCCCATCAATAATGTTGGGAATTTTCGGGCAATTTTGCGTTACAGGGCAAAGGGTGATGTCAAACTTTCAGCAAGCCTTAAGAGTACAAAGAGGAATGCTAAGTATCTGAGTCCTCAAATTCAAAATGAAATCATTAATGCCTGTAATACTCATGTTCTTGCTGCTTTGGTCAACAAGGTTAATGCTGCAAAGTGTTTTTCTATATTAGCTGATGAAACAACAGATATTTCAGGCATTGAACAGTTTTCGCTGTGTGTTAGATATTTGCATGTCAACGACAACTCTGCTACAATGAGAGAAGATTTTTTTGCAATTTATACCTGTTTATGATTTGACAGGCAGAAACTTGGCTGATGTTATCATAACCAATCTGACAAACTATGCTATTAACATGGCTTACCTGTGAGGACAAGGGTACGACGGTGCTGCCTCTATGAGTGTCCAGACACATAACTGATAAATTCCCACTTGCACCCTATGTACACTGTAGTACCCATTCCCTAAACTTGGCAATTTCTGATGCTTGTAAAGAAGTTCCTGTGCGAAATTGCATGGGAGTAATTTTTAGCATTGAAATATTTCTCAACACACCCAAATGAAAGCACGTTTTGACTCTTTCGGTGGAGAATAAAGCACCTGAATCGAAAAAAAAAGTTTGAAAGGTCTCTGCCCCACCCGGTGAGTTGAGAGGCTTGACATAGTCATTGTCTTTCTAGAATTAATTCATGTAGTTGCAGATGTTCTTGAGACCATATCAGGTTGGTAAGACAGAGATTCTGCCACGCAAGCCAATCATTTGTTGTGTTCTATGCCATAACACAGCCATCACTCTACTTACCATTGCTAAATTGTTTTCCTTTAGAGTACCTCTGTGCAACTAACTGCAGCAACAGAACATTGATTTAGGTGCTGCGATGCATTATGTAGAAATAGTGGAAGATTTAATCCGTTCACTCAGAAATAATACTGTGAATGAATTTAACAATTTTTTCTGTGAGGCCCAAACTCTGTATAGTGAGCTTCAAATTGACATCATAATGCTAAGGCAGGCTAAAAGACAGATGTACCGTGCTAACCCACAAACAACTAGCCCTGAGAAGTACTTTCGTATTGTTGTATTTGTACCATTTGTTGATCACTTTCTTTCACAAATATGTGACCGTCTGTCCAGTCACAAAACTCTCCTTACAAACTCCATGTGTCTACTACCATCAGGATCTACCACAGAATGGTTAGAACTTACAGCATAACAATGTGACCAAATCAAAGAGTTGGTCAATATATACAAGGCTGACATTGACAGCACTTCACTAGCTGCAGTAGGTGAACTTAGGGTTTGGTACAAATCACTTGCGAACAACAGACCAAAAAATGTCATAGATGCATATACAATGTGCAATGCAAATATGTTTCCAGTCAGTTCTAGACTGTTGAAAGCATTTGCCACGCTGCCTGTGTCAACGAGCTCAGTGGAGCGTTCGTTTTCAACTCTCAGAAGAGTCAAAACGTATTTGAGAAATACCACCACTGAAGATCGATTGAATGGCCTGGCCTCATTATACATTTACCGTGATATTAAAGTTGAACCAAACTGTGTTGTAGATGTCCTGGCAAGGACGAACAGGCGCATGAGCCTTTCATAGATATTCGATTGTGTTTCTCTAGTTCTGACAAAACTTGCTGTATTAAAATAGAGTTCAATCAGAAATTTGCATTTGACCATTTGTTGTGTGTGAAAATATCTGCCATGCAATCACGGATCTTTATGAAACTTCACAGGTGGCAACTGAACTTGTCTAAAAAGTTTGGGTTCATGGGGGGATTAAACCCCCAAACCCCCCTTTGGCTCGCCCCTGACTAGGAATTCAGTGATTTATAATATTTACAACTATGTTGAAGGATAAACTGAATATCACCACGATATATACGTATATATTTAAAGATTATACTTTGTAATGGCTGTAATATATTGTATAACGTATTATAAAAATTTAGAACACTAATTTTTTTCGGGGAAGGGGAGATTGGGTTAAAGGGCACTGAGTTTATGTGTCCTTCAGAGCGCTAACAAACACAGTTCAACTATGAATACAGCTCTTTTTTATGACTTTCTGCACACGTGTTACAATTTTAAATTAACTGACCGGTAAAAAGTCACAAAACATAAAGCAAAATGTTTCTAATGAAATGAGTAAATACATCACTATAAGTAAGGAAATGGAATAACCAAAAAAACTTTGAAAAGTAACTTTATATTTAGAAAATCAGTACGATTTTCTGTCGTAATTAGAATGAAGGACAGTATGAGAGAAAAACTGACATTTTTTTTACTTTTTTTAAAGTAAAATGTGTTGATTTTAAACAGACTATGTAAGTGATACCAGAGGAAGAAATATCTAGTCGTACTTGTAGAGTTAAAGTATTTCCCCAGAAAGTATATATCACGAGCTTAACATTGATACTACCATGCACCCAACATTGCTCGTGTGTGTTTTCTTGTAGCAAAGCCATATTGGGATATCTGCTGAATTCACCGATGGGAACCCTGTATCGCAACTTAAAAAAAACAAAAACACACACAACATAATTGAATTTTTGCGCTGCACTTTACTTACTGTTCTTATTGTGCATTTATTGTAAATTTATAATTCTGTAACATTTTATCTAACGAATCGTTATTGTGCAGTAATTGTATATTTATGATTCTGCAACATTTTATCTAACGAATCTTCATTGTGCAGTTATTGTAAACATACGGTACTGCAACATTTTATATCAGGAATTTTTATTGTACAGTTATTGTAAACTTATAATACTACAATATTTTATTTAACGAATTTTTACAGAACAGTTTTCTCATCTGTTACGTAAACCTTTCATACATCTGTAAAACGAAGATAAACTCTATTAAAAATATAGCTTTTTTAATTTTATTTTATTTTAGTTTTCAGTACAGAGAATTCTCTATAACTGACCGAGTAGTGCCTTTAAATCAACTGTAAATATTATTTCAATGCCCAACATGGCACTCGACTCGTAATCCGAGAGTCGCAGGTTCGCATCCCCATCGCACCAAACATGCTCGCTCTTTCAGCCGTGGGGGCGTTATAATGTGACGGTCAATCCCACTATTCGTTGGTAAAAGAGTAGCCCCAGAGTTGGCGGTGGGTGGTGATGACTAGCTGCATTCCCTCTAGTCTTACACTGCTAAATTAGGGACGGCTCGCACAGATAGCCCTCGAGTAGTTTTGTGCGAAATTCCAAAACAAACAAACAAGCTTTGCGCGATATTCAAAAACAAGCAAATCCTATTTTTGAAGGTCACTTAAAAACATGGCATTTGATGTTACTATTGAGTTTACTTGAGTTATTCTTAATTGATATCAGATTTTGTAGTCTAGTTAAATTTCTAGATTAATTCCATTCTTTTGTTTCAAACGACTTTTTAAATTTCTTACGACTTGCATTAGCCTTTTAAAATTTAGAACTTAAAAGACTAAAGGAAGGCAACATGACTACCTTAATCGAATAATGGGACTTAGTTGTAACTTTTATAATCCACTCACTGCAAACGTAAACCATAAATCGTGGGATCCACATTCTGATATCCGGCCCACTTATTGATATTATTGTGTCGTAAATTCATACGTACCTTACGATTAGTTATCTTGGTATTTTTTATGAAAATGTGTGTTACATACTTTTGAAAGTAGCTATTACAATTCAGTGTAAAGAAATCTAAACCTTGTGGGGATATATTTAATATGCATATATTTTTAATAGGTAACTATCTGTCAAGGGGAGCTTCAGATCACAAATTTGTTATAACACCATTGGAGAGTAATTGACAAAGTTTGTGCCTTTTTCGTATTTCTAAAAAACAAACAAACAAAACAACAGAAAACAAATAAGGAAACAAAACAGGAGATTCCGAGTGAACCAAAAATACGAATCTACAGAAGAGAATGCAAACAAGGTTTTCAAAGTTTAAAAACACTGGTTTATAATTGTGTTGGTTTTGGAATACACTATATCTCAGTAGAAGGAAATTCTCTCTTATGATTTGCTCCAGTCAATGAAATGACGAATCTTGATGGAATATTGGTTTTATTCCCAGCTTCTGTTTAGTAAACCATAGTTCCCACAAGTGTAGCAATCTTAAATCATGTGAAGTGATTATTTAATTACAGTACTCTTCCACTCTGTTACATTTTAATATTTCTATGGAATAAGAAACGTGTAACAGGAAGACCATCATAGCAGCATACATACACTGATCTCCCCACGAGTTATTGAAAATGTATCACATCATTGTCAGATTAAGCATGCACTAAAGATGTGTGCACTAAGTATTTAGCATTTTCAACCAGAATAGCACTATGTGACACGAGCTGGATGGCCAGGTCAGAGATCCCAAGGCTAGATCATATTATTCCTAACTTTAAACTGTTGACGATAGTAATTGCATCCCGTCAGAAGCACCTACCACCTACCCATAAATGAATATCAGGGTTAACTGTTACAGCTGTAATTCTCCCAAAGGCTGACAGAGATGAACATATTCAGTAAAAAGAAATGGTTTGATTGTTATACTTTCTGTGCTGCACAGTCAACAAAGACAGATCCCTCCAAGAACTCAGTATAAAGAGAAAAAACAAGCTGAAGATTGTAGTATATAAGACAGTTATATGGATAACAACTCTAAAAAAGTATACTAAATTGGTAAAAAATCTCACAAGGGCGTTCTCACACCATCTTTGCACAAGAAGACAATCACAGAAAAGATTACCTTATAGTTTTGGCTGTTGGGAAAAATTAAATAATTATTGTGTAATAACTGTGAAGTTATTCAATGAACTTCCCACTTAGAGATTTAGAGTTGTGCTGTAGCATGTTTGTAAATAAATTCTCCATAGAAGTGTAAAAAAAATTACACTGTAACAATTTGAAACATTTTTAAGAGTTGAATATATTGAAATTATACACACTCCATTGACAACAAATCTATGATTATTTTCTAAATGAAGGAATATGTTTAAATCTAAAACAATCAATCACTCAAGATATCTATAGTTGTTGCAATATATCTACTCTATAGTCAGGCTTTATTCTCAGCCAAATGTAAAAAACTACACTTTTCTGCACACCAGTATAAGTCGCAGAACTTCAGCACATTTTCAGTACAGTCATGGACACCATGGAAGTTGAAATCTTACAATTTAAATACATTTCTCCAGAGCAAAGTATATTTTCAAAATTAATTATTCCAATTACAAATCAAGTTCTAAGTCATATATTCAACTTTAACTGTGTGTGTGTACAAAATTCAAGTATCACATGCCATATGGTAAAAAGATAATTTCTTTAATATTTTTTAATTATGAAATTTATTATACAATTAAATTCATTTTGGTTGCTTCAGTTATTCTAAAAAAATATTCATTACATATACATTTATTTATAAAGATAATTTCTTCTAAGCAACATATACCTGAAAGAACATCAAATGAAAATATTATAAATGTTGACTGCTTCTTAACTGACATTTTCACTAATTTAAGAATGGTGTTTAATTCCTAATTAGTGTCATTAATCTAGGTTCTCAATCAACAATATATATATACTTTAATTAAAAGTATAAAATTATTTATAAGTAATACAGTATATAAACTGAGTTATTTTATACTACCAAAGTGTTATGCTTTGCAGCCCAGTCCAAGTAGCAACAACAGTAAGTGTTAGATATAAAAACATAACATGGATCAATATACTTAGTGTTATGACTTAATATTCATAAATATTATTTGTATTGTACAAAAGAAAATAGTTTAAATCATTTGCAGGCATTAACAAGTTGCACAATGAAAACAGCATCAATTACTAACCTATTCCAAATGTCGCACACTACACATAACATTGCTTTGAAAAATACAAATCTGTTCAAGAGTTTTCAAAAATTTGTCCAATACAGTTTTGTCTGGATTAGTATTTTTGCAAAATTATAAGGTGGGTTAAGCACAAATTACTCTTCCACCTCTGATATTGACATATTCTAAAGAATAAGAGATCCATTGTTTAGAGAGAAATAAGATTCTACTTATTTTTGTAAACACTATTGTGGTTTCCTTCAGTTTTTTTTTTTTTTAAATCCAGCATGGTTGATATAAAGTTTGAAATGACACAAGGAAAGCTGGTACTGGATGTACTTTGTAAAGAATTTTGTAAGAAGTTCCAAATTTTTTGAGTGCAGAATGTTTTTCTGTGGACCTGTTGATATGGTTTTAAGCAGGGACTGCAGGTGAAAAGAATGGTGTTTCAAATTGTCTTAAAGATACCTTTTCAGTAAACCAATGTGCTGTTTTCACAGATGTTTGTATATTCTTATTTATGGGTGTTATGTTTATAATTTTTTCCCCCTAGAAGGTAATTAACATCTTTAGTTCAGCCATTGATAAACGCTATTTTGACTTCAAATTCCAAACTATTACATCCCATTGTGACTAAACTTTCGCTTGTTTTCGTATGTTTATTTAAATATTTTACTGAGTACTAATATAGTTTTATTTACTATATTTCATGAGTTATTGTCAATTTTCATTTGATGGCCATTAATTGAAAATTGCTTGGGCTTAATAAAAAGACCAACAAAGAGACAAACAGCTTTTAAAATATGAGAGTTAGATATTTTATTTGGTAAGAAATTACCCCATTTGTCTTTAGGACTTCTTTTTTTTCTGTTTTAAACCAGATTTTCAATACAGAAGCTTACAAAATGTCTTTAGCAGTAAACCTTTTGTTCATGGGCAGAATCAACATTTTAAATAAGTAAACCAAATCAATAAAACCATCGCAGCAAAAGGATAAGAACTGTGCAATACGCTATATATTTTCTAATTTTTTTATTTGGTTTGTAATATGTTTTAATCATTCTTTGAAAATGTGTTTTAAATATTGAGCAAAAACTTAAATGCTGAGATCACTTGAATGAATCTGGTTTCAAATATTTCATGCAAACCTACAAAAAGGGTTAGATGAGCATTGCTGTCCATAATTTTGAACTAGAAGACTAAAGAATGGCAACTTTGTCAACTCTTTTGATGATCCTTTAATGCACCTGCCAACTTAAAGTGTAGGGCATATCTTTTTTTTTGACAAACCATGAATCATCATATTCATAATCTGGTCATGGTAGCCATTATGCTATTCTTGGACAATCAAACTGGTTGATAACCAGAATAACTTACATGGAAACTGTATTCATTAAGATCTTACAATAATATGAATGGAAAACTATTCTACACTTAAACAACATATGTTCTAATGCACTCTTGTCTGATTGTCTCTGTAATATTTTCATGTCATTTTATGCAGGTCTGTAAGTTGTAACCAAGTCATAGCAAGAGAAGAATAAACCTATTTAGTCATCAGTTTAGAATTTTCATAGAGGTGACTAAATAGGTTTAGTTATCACTATGAAAATTTTAAACTGTCCATGCAGCTATGATTTTCAAACAAATGTATACAGATGTTGTTTAATATACACAAAATGTTATTGCAAAACAAAACTATACCAGATGCAGGTAGTTCAGGAACTTCATGTTTTTTTATTATTTTTGACGTTTCCCTTGAAGTCAAGAATAAGAATAGCCTATAAACATTTTAACATATTTTATGAAGAAAATTGAGCCAAATATTTATTTGTATTGGGATGTCATTAAGATGATTCAGGAATCTGAGGTAATTAATTATAATTCAAAATAAAAAATGCTTTATGAATTGCAGCTACTAGGAGGTTACTGATACATATAAGTCTTGGAATGCAATTTTTAGTTTTCATAAGATCCACTGAAGCTACACTAGTAGTAACAAGGGCTGTTGAGTTAGAATACTAAAATTCATTTGTATGTTCATCTACTGCTGTTTTGTCTTATCTATGTGCAAAGTCATATGCTAACAAATTAAAACTGTCACTTAGTTTCATTAGCCTTTAACACCTCTGCTTTTTTAGAAGCAGTACACGGCAGAAGAGTTATACTTTGTTTTTAATCTTTTCACCAGTTTTTTGTTTTGTTAGAAATGTCACAAACAATTAGATATAGTTTCAAATACTCCTAAAATATTTAGCAAATGAAGCTTCAAAAAATATAATTTTAAGGCATTTTTTTTACTATTTAATGAAGAATGTGAAAATGAAAAATTGGTAGGCCAAACATGAATGTTATAATTGTAGTTAATATGAAGTAATAATTACAGAATTGTGAGAGACTTCTTGGTCCTTTTATAAACAGTTATTTATTGCAAAGACAGCATTCTCAAAATTAGGAACAATCATAACAACACTAATTTGCTGAGTAATTGACCTTACATTTCAAGAGATGATCTCCATTTATAACAATAAAAATTTGTCATTTCAGATATTAAACAATATAATTTTTGTCCTCACCTATCACAGTTGTACATTTCAAATGTAATTTAACTTTAATTTTGAAATGTCTAAGATTTGGAAGATTTACATTTGGTACAAAGGTATTCTGTAATTTAGCACTGGGAATAGAGCTAGTTCATGAGGTATAACATTAAGGTTTATTGAAGGAAATAAGCAACTCTTGAATGCTACAGCAGAGGAGATTTTTTTCTATTTGACAAGTTTTATTAGTAGTGAGTTATGGCATTTTGTTGCATAAAGAACAAAAGCTAATTGTGCTAGCTACTTCTAAT
Organism: Tachypleus tridentatus; assembly: GCF_004210375.1. NCBI lineage: Eukaryota > Metazoa > Arthropoda > Merostomata > Xiphosura > Limulidae > Tachypleus > Tachypleus tridentatus. Next base: position 42,260,460 of record NC_134825.1, on the reverse strand, counting down.
TTTGAAGTCAAAGGCAGAAGAGAAGGCAAAAAGTCAACAACACTCACCTCCAGCTATTGAGCTGCTGTAATCAAACAATGATTTGACTGTCAACTCTTATAATGCATCCATGACTACAAAATGTGGAATGAGTTTGATAGAGATGGAGATGCAAAGAGATCAGTCCAGCACACTAACCACTACACTACCCTTGGTTCAACAGATCATGAAATATATTATTCAAAAGAAACACAGACCATACAATAATATCTTTTTATTAAAAGTTGGGTTGTTTACATTTTACAAATAAAATATTCAACCTCGCCGTCCAAACTTCTTTGGTTCTCTTTTCTTAATTTCTTCTTTTCTTTTCAGGAGATTGTAACTGACATAATTACATTTTGCTTCTGTCATAAATGGAATGTAGAAGGACCGGAATAGGCGTGGTGACCTGATAGTGTAACAGATAAAAATTTCTCTTGACACGTAAATTAAGTATCAAAAATACAACTTTCTCCACAAATTTACTTTACATATTAAATTTAGATGTATTCAAAAGAACATTTTAATTGTCTATTATAGTTACTGAAATATATAAATTTAAGTAAATTATGGAAACATTTTATAAATCTAAAGTATATATTAAAGTAACAATATCTGTAAAAATGTTTGTACTATAGAGAAATAAAATGTGTAAACAAGTTTGTACAATAATAATATGTACATAAAAGTTCAAATATCCCATGGTTTTTCTCATTAACCGACTTCCAGGGTAATTGATTTGTTTCTTTTTATACAAATTTTAATGAAACACTTTTTATATACACTTTTACACTATTTTCAGTTAAAACCCATTTTAAGAAAATTCTTCTGCATTCTAGAGGAACTGACACGTTTTACATTCAAAGAAAATTCAACGCTACTTGCAATGTTTCAGTAAAACATTACAGAATGCTATATAAACACTGATTAAAATATACTTTAAATAAAACACCATTTTTCACATATTTAGATTTTAACAAAATTAAATTGTCATTATACACCCAACTGTTAAATGAAACATTCACTTACTGTGATGAATCTAGAAAAGGAGTGGTAGATACAATCTCCCATACTTCATATAGCTGGGAGTAACGTGGTTCTCTCTCTGTCTCTTCAGAAAAGTCAGAATCTATGAGGTAGCTGCAGTGTTGTATATTGATCTGAACAAAAACAACCATTCAAATTACCCTTGAAAACTAGAGACATGCAAGTTCCCTGGAGAAGATGGACTGTGCACTTGTCAGAATCACCTTGAACAATAACTTCTAATCATAGTCTTATGTTTATTATACTCTTTATAAATTAAAGTTTCAAATTATTTAACTTTCATGTCATTAACATCAAAGTTTGAATTTAATTAATTTTAATTAATAAAAAATGGTTTACAATAATTAAGAAATTTAGAAAGATTAAGTATTTATCATGAAACTTAAAATGCAGAATTTCACTAATGCTTCTATCACTAAGTCTGTTGAATTAAATTTTGTGAATTAGTAAAGGTACATAATTTTGTAATTTATGTATACATATGTTTATATGTATATATACACACAGCATTATGTTAAAGTTTTACTAATAACATCCCACTACATTAAACCTAATGCTTTTAAGTTCCCAATATTAATAAGTACAAACTAAATAATGAAGAAACTATTTTATCTAAGTACTAGCAATAGCAACTGTAATTGATTAGAACAGTTGCCAAGTGACTCCAGTTGTTAACTTGTTACCTACATAGGCCTAAAAAAGTGGTTTTGATCAATTTTCTTCAGGAAAATAAATAAATAACATGTAGTAACACAACATTATACAGCAGCATTATATTTGCTGTTCCTTTATTCTACTGAAGATGTTAATTATTCAAAAGCAATCAAATCTTGAGTATTTTTCTGATATTCATTGCACCTTTCATGCATGATCGTAACTATTTTACCAGGTTTAGATCAATCATATACAGTTCAATATAAAACTCATTTTTTGATTGAACATCAGTGTATTTATTCTAAAAACTGTTATGCTTTTAGTTTTGTCGTTTGGCACTTTTTTTGGCACAAAGAAATTAGGTTGTCTGTGCCAAACAACCAATAAAAATTTCAAAAGTAAAAGACTATCAAATGTAAAATAATACCAAGTTAAAAACTAAAGAAAGACCAAAAATCAAGCAGAAATAAACTTAAATATAACAAAGATCTACAGCTAAAAGTCGGATGGTGTCACCATCACCAAGGACACCATCCAATGCCAGAGATAAACTCTTAGAAAACATATCTAAAATGATGCTGCCACACAGTCATAATGACAACACAACAGCAAAATATGTACAATTGTGACTTTAGTGGCACAAAGACTACACATTGGTGTGCCAATACTAGATAAAAGAAAGCCATGAATTAAAAAAAACTATGGTCAATGTGTAGCCTAGCCAAAACAACTTTCTCCTTCTTGTCCTTACAGAAACAAGAAGGTCAGAGAGGAACAGTAGGTTGAATCTGACTGCCAGCCAGCACAAAGGTGAGCCGTAAATAGAGACCAGTTTTCCACATGGAGAAAGGTATGGTTGTGATGGCACCAGAGCAGATGGACTAAGCTGTGATAAGCAAGCTTGCACTGCAAGTACTTACATGGAAATGTATCCAAAAAAGCTAGCTATTCCTAGTATTCCAAGCTATACAGCAAAAGGAGGCAATGTAAATTGTATAATCAGTGTCCTGCATAGCTTCTACATGATCCATGGCAAGAGAAATGGCATACAACTTGGCAGTGAACAGAGAAACTGGATCCTGTAAGCAGCCTCAGAGCCACAACAAACCACAGCAGAGTCCAGCCAGTCATCAACTATCTTTAAAAATTAGAATAAAAGAATGATTTGAAAGATGTTCAGAAAAGAGATGACAGTACTTTTAACAGAGTATTTGCCTTCCTCAGACGACTCAAAAAAAGATCAAAGGTGGTGATGGTAAATAGCCATGGGAAGATGGGCTTATTATTCAAGACAGCAACATCATCAGACAATGTAGATAGATGCTGGTCAACTAGCAATGACAACCCCATATGAACTTATCCATCACACAACCTGTCATTCTAGTATAAAGAAAACTGCCAAAAGGTGACAGCATCAGCAGGTTTCAGGAATTTTTTCCTTTAAGGAGAGATGCATGGAATGATATAAATTGATCAAGGCATTAATATCAACCAAACTAGAATGAAAACCTCATCAAATACACTATATCAAAGTGGCCATTTTATTTAAGTGGAGAATAGATGGATGAAAAACCTTCTGCTTGCAACAACACCATTCTACTTTAGTGGAAGGAGGTCTGTTGACCTCCATGAAACCTGCTCTAGGCCAATTGAGCATATCTCCATTAGAAGAAGCAGATTCCAGTGACTCAGGGTCGTGAACAAATAATCGTTCTGCATTTTAGGGCCAAAGAGGATGGACTAAGGTATCACTGGAAACTGGGACTGAAGGAGATTGACTTGAACAGACACTAAATGCAACACTTGGGGCAGAGACAATAATAGTTATTGATTTATTTATACTTCTATCTATAGAGGGAAAAAGTGGAACATAGCACAGAAGCATATATTTAAAATGGAAAGGGAGTATACAACAACAAATGAGTCTCTAAATAAGAAGTACTGTTTAGTGTAAATAAACTATTTTTTCTACCTATTTAGGGCAAGACTGGAAATAAGAGAATTGGAACCATTACAACTGATGTTGTGAGGGTCCAGTTGATACTCACAGACATCATAGTCTTTGCCACTACAACAAGAACATATAAAAAAAAACCATGACAAAATGCTTTTGAATGTCCAAACTGTTGACACTGGATACATATGAGAAGGTTACGAATACATAGCCATACCTTACAGTTACAATAACCTGCTTTGACAGAGGCAGATGGATGAGGGAATGTAAATGTCAAAATAAGAACATTAGTTAGGAGCATAATTCCAATCATTTCAAGTGGAGATGCATCACACAGCAAAAATTCCTTGGTTGGAGAAACCAGTGAGGATTTCTGACTTAGGAATTTTTTTTAAACTCCTTCCTATGATAACTTCTTGCAAGGAGTTCAAAGTAGCATGTGGAGTAATCTCAATATGTATGTCTCCAAGGGCTTTTGACTTCATGATGAGTTTGTTATGGTGTGGTGTAGATGTTTGAACTATAATATCTCCAGAATATAATTTCTTAACCAACTTGGGAGAGCTAGCAAGCCTCTCTAATCTCTTTTGGATAAAAAGGGGAGACATTTGTCTTGAGAATTCCTCAGTCAAGGAATATAAAATTAGAAAATGAGGTATAGAAATTAATTTGGATGGTGACTGTGGAAATAATTTATTATCCTTTTACTATTTTTTTTGGAGCTGGGGATCCACAAGAAAAAAACTTCAGTGCCCATTGACCCCACCCACCATAGAATCCTACAAAAAGACACACTACAATGTCAAACAAGGACACTGTAGTAATGCCAGAGCTTTGTTAAGCACTATACTCAAACATAGCATCAGACACAATGCCAACAACACCCATAAAGAACCCCCAACATTTATACTCAATTGACCCTAGCCCAAAAGGACCAGCCAATTGCCCCTGGGGGAACTCATTTACAGCAATTCAATGCAAAAGTGGTGTGTCGCAGTGCCCCAGACACCACTCAACCACCCTGATCCTCTCCTCATGAGTCACCACATACAGTAAACACTTGGGTGGATATGAGAAGGTAAACCAAAAATACAAAACCTTCCTTGATAGGTCCCCTCACCATGTACAGGAATCCACCTTAAAGGGATTTAGTTTTGTTATAAGTGTTTAAAAACAATGAACAAATAAAAAATTAAAGCAATCAAAAATATCCTGTTTTATGTGAAATGTTCTGTGAGATATTAGAAGTTACTTAATAAGCTTAAGAAGTGTCACAGTAAGAAATTACTTAGTTTCGAATTAGCGTAATTCATTTTTCTATCAGTAAGCTGATGAAGAAACTTATTTAATTATTAAATGCACTTACATGTATTTAGATATAACATAGGTCTAGGTTAACTAGAATGTGTGTTTGAAAAGAGTGATTCACTTATAAGATACCAGTTTACTAATACTGCAGCTTACAAATGGAATTCAACAGTGCAAATGAACTGTAAAGTTAACAATATATAAGGAAAACTTTTACTTGCAGTAATTTCATGATGACTAAAAAAACTTACATATCTTGTAGGTTCCTCCATGTTTCTATCATTTGTATTTTCTGGAATGATTTTTGTGGCATTTTTTAACTGACTGTATGGCTTAGGAAGTTGTCCTTTAAACTCTGATCTTATAAACCTTAACTCCCATCTGAGAATTCAAGAAGAATAAATGTTAGAATTTTCAACCAAAACAAATACTTGTGTTTGCATAGAAATCCTTAAAATTAGCACAGAAACCAAAGTTCAGATCAGAAATTTTTATGAAGTTTTTATGCTTTGTGTGAAGTATAAGGTCTAGATGGAGAAGTAAATAATATCTTGACAGGAGGTTATACATAAAAATTACTAACCCATCAGGTAAGAAAAAGCTTGAAGGAAAGCGATACCACTCTTTTCCAACACACAAAACTGTTTGTGTGTTTGATAACTGCACACTGAGGTCAGAGTCTGCTGCAAGTCGACTTAATTCCAAGTAGGTTTCCATAGGTGCATGGTATGCTGATAAAACAAAAATAAAAATACAATTTCTCAACATAATTGCAGCAATAAAGTGACTTTTTTAACACTTATTCTATTATACTTAATTTTTAACCCCATTTTACAATAGCTTTAGTTTAAAATAATCTGAAATAAGAAAATTACAAAATACTTGGAGATTTTGCATAACTCAGTGTTTAAATGCAAAACAAAAGTATATGAAAATTAAAATTAGAACTTTCTCAATTTTGTTTTCAAGAGTCAGAAGTATAGTTCAAAAAAAGCATGAATGAACTTGAGCACCAGCATGGTAAAAGTTAACTTTTATGATAACCACAAAGTGCAAAATAGTGGTCAATTTTTTATGCTTGTGGTTTTATCCCTTATATTTTGTAAAAAAAATTGAAAATACTAAGTGTTTCTTCTACACTTGTTTAGCAATGGTCAAGGTTATCACACTATGGAGAAAAAGGTACATACAGTTTCTCATGTTGATGGAATAAAATATTTGTCCTACAGTCTTGTAAATTACTTATTTATGACTATAAAGAACAATTGACATACTTTTGGATAAGCTAATTCTTGTGAGGCTAGTTCCTATGACCAGTAGTTCACAATGTTTTAATACAAGTGTATTGTCCTTAATGTGAAATGCTAGAAGGAACAAGTAGAAAAATTAAAGTATATTTGCTTCCAAGCGTAAGCATACAGATTCAATTTTTAGCACTTCTCAGTGGTGCACTAAAGGAGTTATCTGTAATTTAAATTTTGCTTTTGGGTGGTATTACAACTGAACACACTATCAACTTTCAATAAATCATGAAATAAAGACATACTTTGTTCTCGTATGATCCTACTTTCAGATAATTGTGGTGCATGTTAAAATGCACAAGCTTACTAAAATTATGTTTATAAAGCTTATGAATGATTTACATGTGAAAAATATAAAAGCCTTCAGGATTACATAAATTTTAGTCATTAAGCTCAAGGTAAAAACAACTTAGGTTTGGTACTAAAGGAAGAGGTCACTGATAATCTTTGATTTGTATAATAAATGGTAAAATGGCTGGTTACAGCCTCACTGGTTACTTGAACGATTCAAAGACAATGGCTACTTGAGAATGAAGCAGATTGTTAGAGTTTTTTTAATCACTGATGACGAGAAAATCCACTTTAGAATGAAGAGAAAATATATTTTTTAATCACTGATGCTTGGTTTTTGTAAAATGGTTCTTTGAAACTTTTTTTATGCAGAGGAGTGAACGTTCTTCGTTGTTCGCTCCTCTGTATAAAAAAATTTTCTCAACCCAAACCAGCTGTTTTTACATATACATTAGAGTTTTTTTATTCTGTTAGTTAAGCTTCACTAGGCTGTAATGGAATTTTGCCTTTGATTGGATCAAAGAAAATACTGTAGTTTAATGCATAAAGTTTATAAAAATGATACTGGAATATTAAATTGCAGTTTTATTAGTGTATGCAATTGGACTTTTTTTCAAGTTGGTGAATGTTAGTTAACTACAACATTATTATTATTATTAACACACTTGCTATGGGCTCAGTTAAGTCAGATAGATTCATGACCCTAAACTGACCTTTATGATTTCTATAGTATAATTTCTGTGTTTTGTGTATCTTCTTAAAATTTTGCAAGCTTTCAGTAAATACTAAGATTCTTCTATAGACAAAAAATGTTGAATTTTAAATAAGGTATTTTCATAAGATATTTCTCTATAAATATATGGAGTCAAAGTGTTAACTACTCCAAGTGCAAAGTGATTTTCATGTAAAGCTTAAAATTACTTTTCTTCATCTGAAAATCCTCAAATTTGCATAATATCTGAAACCTCCTAAATAAATTCAAATTTTTTCTGTAAAACACAATATTTCATCTGTTAAAACAACTGAAAAAAACTAAATTATCCCTTTATTTTATTTTTATAATGACTTCAAATTAGAACATGATACTAAATTTGTTTATCCTAAATTGATTTAAACTTGTGATTAATATACATCTTTTTATTCTTAAATTTTATTATTTTATTCCTCTTATTTTTGTCTGTCTAAACTTCCTACCCTGTAAGTTATAAATCTGGTAGCAAATGTGTAGTGCACATTACCTTACCAAATTACAGTGCTGCACAGGCTATTTATAAGCATACATTGTGAAGAATTATTATTTTATCTTATCTGACCTACTAAGTTTAATCTTAGTTACTTTTATAATAACAAATAAAAATACACATGATAAATGAGAAATACAGTAGCTAGATGGGTCTTCTTTGTTTTTAGTTATCGACTGTCAAAAACATTAAACTCTGCTTTTTCGTACTAATGGTACTACTTCAATAAATAATGTTTCATGCAATTAAATGATTTACCAAAGAACACAAAATAATAACATGCAAAAATAGACAATGTTCTATATCTAACACAGTTTTTCTGGTTTTCTAACTAGGCTATGTGAGCTATTAAAAATTCAGTGAAGCTCATCAATATGTTTCCCATAGAAATAAAGTTTGAACTGGAAGTAAAATGGACAATTTTCTGTACAAGTTGACAGACTAAGTTGTATACAAATAATATAGTATTAAATTTCAGAGAACAATGTGTGAAAGAGTGGAAGTGAGAGAGAGCATATTAAGAGATTTTTCACTTTCTAGTTTATAGCTCTCTAGCCAAATAAGGTTGAAGGCTATAAAAATTATGCATTGCCTGAAAGATAATAACATTATAATAATTACTTCACATTAAATTTTATACTTTTTGGATAGGTTGTAAATAATTACAGAAGAGGGAATACTCAGAGAGCAAATTCTTATACCATGAAAAACTGAGAATTTGCTTTTAATATTCCTTTATACAAAATTATAATATTAATTAATATTAAACTATAATATTACTTGAATAATCAGCTATATTTTGATACCAAGTTTATTCATATGCTATTATAATAAAGTGCTTTAATTACATTTTGAAAGTAACTTAGTAAAACTTTGTGACAAACACAACTAAAAAGTCAATGACTTGTAAAAACTTAAAAATACAATCAAGTTGGACAGTGTCATCATTGCCAATGACATCGTGCAATATCAAGGATAAACCTTCAGAAGATACACATCTAAAATCGAGCTATCACTCACAGTTGTAACAACAGCATGATAGTAATACATGGGCTATTGTGACTTGAGTATCACAAAAGTTACATGTTGATGGATCAGTCCCACGTAAAAGAAAATGAGTTAAAAAATTGTGACAAAATGTAGCCTAGCCAGAACAAATTCTTCCTTCCAATCCTTATGGAAACAAGATGGCCAAAGAGCAACAGAAGATTTTATCTGAAAAAAAAATTTGTTATGAAATTACTCATTCCAAGTTGACCACCAACTGACACAAAGCTGAGCCTTGAATACAGTACCGTAGTCCAAATACTGAAAAGGCATGGCTGTGACAACACCAGTGCAGATGGACTTAGCTGCAGTGAGTATGAACTCATTCCTGTGAACATTGACATGGCAAGGTATCCAGAAAAACAGGATAGTAATGGAAGATAGAGAAAAATGAGCCAGCCATTGTTGAATATCAACAAAAACAGGGTGTGAATTAAATTAATATGAAGTGATTCCAAGGCCAGTAGAGAGCTAAGAGAGTCAGTGTAAATTATACAATCAATGTATTGTATAGCCTCTACTTGATTTAAGGCAATAAAAATGAGTTACAACTCAGAAGTGAACACAGAAGCTGTAGAGGGAATTCTGTGAGCAACCACCAAACCACAACAGAAAGGTAACTAATAACTTTGGGTCTCCAACTAATTCTTTAAGTTTACTTAATCCTACCTCTTGATGTTAAAGTAAACCAAATCCACACAATGGCCAAGATTTATTTACCTAAGTGCAAATGTAGTTAACATGTACATCAATTTAAAAATGTGTAATGATATGAAATTAACTAAAACATAAATTAACAAGCTACACTCTTGGCTAACTCATTTCTAGAAAGCCATAACACCATTTAAGTGTCATTGTTTGAAATACAAGACATTTAATAACTGTTTTACAACTTGAATGTGTATGTTCAAATTACATTGTGATGTACTCACCTCTGTAAAGACCTACTGCTCTAGAGATGGAAAGTAAAGAACATAAAACAGCAACAACCACAGCAATCCAGTTTGTCGAGTCAAGATAATGACGTATCTTCTGTACCACAAACACATGAAAGAATAGTTTCTGGAGAAAGAAATAGTATTTAAGAACTATAAAAGTTACAAGACAGGAAATACAAGTTCATGAAAAATAGTCCAGATCACTTTTGCTCATATGGAAAAGATGACTTATGATGATCTGGTCTTTGCCTATAAAAACTCATTTTCTTTGTTATTTTCAAACAATTTCTTTCAGGACTGCAAGAGAAGTAGACTTAAACAAAATTCACTATTCAATCTTTCATCTAGTGGTAATGAAAGAAGAAGGTTATTTTTTCACTTTCATACATATTTTTGTTTCAAGGGAATTTTATTCAGTGTAGACAAGATAGAGTTTTGGCTTTAACTGACTGCTGATGTGTGTTTCTAGACTGGAATAGTGTTTCAGCTTCAAAAGTTAAGACTTGCTCAAAACATTTAGAAGATCTCAGTATCAAATTCAAAAATGTTACTTCAGTCTAGAAACAGGTAGTAGTAGACCATTAACTTTATAAAAATGAAGCTCGTCAATTTGACCAGCCTTAGAATTGCCAAACTATACAAATTATAACTATGAATTTAAACAAAAATAGCACATAATTAGTGCCATGTATTATACTACATTTGAGTTAGTAAAATTTCAGACCTTTCATTCTATCAATGTTTGGTTAAGCTAAGCTGATAAATATACAATTTTTTTACACTGCAGTTACTTTTGTTAAATATATAACCATAAAATACACATACTAAATGAGGATTTGGAGTTCTCACTTTATATTTGAGCAGTTTACACTGTGATAAAAATTTTAAATTTTCTTTCTTAAGCCTTATTAAATCTCTCAAATTTTAGTGTCCAAAAAAAAAAAACCATTTCAAGAAGTTTTCAAACTGGCATTTGAAAACACAAAATTTTCTAGTGACTAGAAATAATTTCTCAATACTGCTATAATCTATTTGGTTTCCTATGTAAGTTACAAAAAATTCAGTTATTGTTTAGAGCAGCAGTATCTGACTAAAACAAATCAAGTAATTCTTATCAACCAATGGCTTATAACAAAAAACTGAACACAAGATTGTAAATTTTACCAATAGAAGAACCTATTATTTTTGACTAGTTATAAACTAGCCATATAAAGGTGATTAACAAATAATTTCCAAATTCAAAAAGAGGGGAGCATTTCTATTGTGATAGCTTTGACAAATTTAGCAAGATCTCAAGGTTCAAATTTTAAAAGCAATTAAAACTAACATAATACAAAAATTATAAACTGAATTTACTATATTTTCACACCAAATTTAAAATATACATCAATAATAAAGTTAATCAAGTTTTTAATTTAAAAGGTCATAATATGTGCACTTTAACCCAATTGTGCAGAAAGAGTTAAACCTAAAACTCTTTAATATGTGGTTTTGTTTTTTTATTTTCTGAAAAAGCATATGCAAGGCACTTTGAATTTCTTTTAAGAAAGAAAATAGTTTTAAAAAATTAGTTATATTTGAGCTGTAAATTAAAACACTTGTTAGGTCTATAAATTGTATAACATAATCAAGTTAAGATGGTAAAATTCCTGAGTTTATACTTCATTAGATATAGCCTTTAAAGATTTTAAATTAGTTGAATATAAATTGCTACCATTTCTTAAGATTCATTTACAAAGTATAAATTACCTGAACTCCATCAACTGTTACTGCTGCAGCCAAACAAAAAAGGGGATAGACAGGAAATAAGAACCGTTCTTCCTGTGACATAAATCAGTTTGTACACTAAGTTTCTTGTTTATCAATTAATAAGTTCTCCAATATATCACTTCCTTACATGACACAAAAATTTGTTTTAAATATTTAAACTATTTACACAATACTGATCAAATATAAACATACTCAAAACATATAAATGCCTAAACAAAGTAACCTAGATGACTTACAAATTATAGATATGGTTAATTACATTGTAACCTTCAATATAACACAAAAGATGTTATGTCTATAAAGTGAACATATTAATAAGGCACCAAATGTTTCATAAGCAAGAAATAATTATATTTTCAAACAGATCTTTCTCAAAGCAGAGATACACTGTATTAGTTGCAAAAAGGAAACTAGATCACATCTACTCATAACTGTCATTATGATAGAAACCTCTAACTAACAATAAACCTACAACAACCAAAAGTTAGACTGGAGAGACTAACAGATATATTTTACTGTCTAAGACTTTAGGTTCAATTTCTGGACTGTTCTCACTTCAATATATTATTACTAGCATAAGCCATTTCTATTGTAGTGTACAAGACCATTTTTGGGTCAGTCATTACAGTATGGATGTATTGATTACAAGTTATTTACACATAAGAATGCTCAAAATTAAAACTGTATTTTGATTTCTCTCTCACAGAATATACCTATAAACAGCAACTAAGTCTCTACAACATGAATAGTTCTTTAACTTTTTAATTGCTGCTGGTAACATTTTTACATACTTTTAGTGAAATAAGTAGCTTCAATTTAAGATACTAAAGTATTATAGCAAGGATATTAATAGTGCATATAATGATATAAATTAATATAAACCAAGTACATTTTTTGCTGTATCATGTGATACAAAATCATATGAAAAACATGTAGGTGTATTTTCAGTGAACTTGTACAACAGCCTATATCTGAAATTTTCTTTAAATGTCAGTAGTTCACAAGAAATGATTTTGAAAACATTTAGTTGATTTGGTTGATTTAGTGTTTTATGGCAAAGGCAGCTAGGCTATCTATGCTGAAAACATTTAGTAGTCTTCACAAATTCAAATACAAAAATAACATTTATGGTAACTTCCATCAACATATTATTGTACTGAAGAGTCTCTATTTGGTATAGGAACAGAGATGATAATTATCTTTATTAAACTGAACACAAAACATAAGATGTAATTTTTGTTTCTTACCATAACTAAGATAATATTTAAGTGACACTGTCTGAGATATGAAAAGTTTTTCACTTTTATTGTATTAATTACTTTTGAAAAAGGTTTGGTGATCAGATATAAATCTTTGTTATAGTTAGTAGGCTATGTGATCATCTAAATGCATTGGGAAATATATATCCAAGCTGCAGTAAACAGGTTGAAATTTTGAGTTTGAACATTTAATTAATTGTGTTTACACCCAAATCCAAGATGAGTTCTGTCAGATAAAAAGGCAGTTTTAAAACTTTGACAATTTGATAAAATATCATTAACTACAAGCATGACTAATGTGTAAAATGCCATACTTTTTTCTGGATTAAATTACAAATTCAAATCAATAGTAATCTTCAACTTGTGGACTGAAGGTAAACCTATAGGAATCCCCTCCATTTGCTGAAAGATGTGTTGAGCAAATTGCAAAAATCTGTTCCAAAGTAAAAATATATTTACAGCATGAAAAAATTGTGTGTAAAACAGATACTTTTCATGACTACAATTTCCATATTACTAATACAAAGCACTAGCTTACCAGAATTCTTAAAATACATAGAAATTATTTAAGCCTTTTCCTAATTTTATCAATATGAAGATTAGTACAAAGATTATTGAATCTCCGGTTTAATTATTTTTGCCAAAATATCTAACTTTCAGTATTCAATGGAATTGCCAATGATATTAAATGGATTAATCCCAGTTCTTTCTCTGATGTGATTACAGTATTAGTTTAAACTCTTTTTAATGTATTTCAAAACTTTACATATTATACTTAAGAAACCATTAGTAATAGTTTTTCTTTAAAGCTATCAACCAATCTGTATTTATTTGGTTATTTTTGTAATTTAGGAATTTAAAAAAAAAAAATTGTATGGTATTCTCTTTATACACATATTCCATCCTGTCTAAATATTTTAATGTTTTATAATCTGTTTTGGATGGTACTTTATATTACATATTACTGTTTTTACACATTAAAGATTGTGGAATGACCAACATTGAGGCATATTTACAAGCGCATTTTGTAACTTAATTACCACTGCTTTGTTTGAAGTTAACCACAAAGCTATACAAAAGGCTATATGTACTGTGTCCACCATGGGTATCAAAATTCTTTTACTACCTTTGTAAGACTGCAGACATACTGCTTACTAATGGGGAGCAGTACCACTGGTGTCACTAGGTGTCATCATTTTATGATCTGAAATGTCAAATCCACACCACAGAAAGAACAATATCCCCCCTCCTACATACACAAACATTTACTGTTTCTTCTAGCAGGAACCTTGTAGAAACATACTTTGTTATTTGAAGGTTTTTAACATTTGTAGATTTAATAAAGCTGTAATATAATTTGTTTTACAAATGTAAACAAAGCTGTTGGTAGCTGTAGTGGTATGTATAACGTATTACATATTATGCAAAAAACTAAATGTTAGTAAAACATTTGGGACTTCCACTTCACTTTTACTTCCCTAAAATTAAGAGCTACAAATTATCATTAACTACAGTATCAAGGTTACTGGTAAGAACATGGTTAATAAAAGACATTGACTCACACTTACAGTGGGACAATATGTTCTAACATGTTGCTTCTTAAATACAGCAGTAAAATAGTCTTTATGGCATTACTAGTTCCAGTCACATATAGAAAACAATATAAAGATAAGCATATACAAAACTTTGGATAAATAACATTCTGAGCACCTCTAGAAGATGCAAAGAAATATTAAAAAGGAATACATAATAGTATTAAGAAATTATCTCTAAGTTGAAATTATCTTTAGAATCAGTTATAAATTACGAAAATGTATAAAAATTATCAAATCTTCACGATGATTATAAATTAGTGGTATCTCCTTTTTTTTTTTTTATACACATCTAAACATTTAGAAATTATAACTGTGATGATACCTTATGCGGACGGTAAAGAAAACAATGATCCACAGGTACATAGGAAGTAAGCACAACCACAATGATGGCTGTAAATGATGATCTCTTGGAATATTGAGAACAAACCTAAGCAATGCCTGAAAATAAAATCAGCTTTAAAACAGTTTCAATCACCAAAAGAATTTCAATCTAAACACCAGTATGACAATTATCTGTATAATTTATAGAATTGTTTTTGATTTAATAAACATATTCTCATCAATGAAATTACATTGGATAAGATTAAAGATAACTGGAAATTATGTTATTTTAGTTATGACAAATCTATACAAGTCATAGCATAATGTCAAAAAATAAAATTTTACCAACACCAAAAATATGATCCATCACATGATCCAAAATGCAAGTCATTTCTCATTCAGTCTTCATCCATTTGATAAGTGTAGCTGTATATCTTTACATTTCATATCATTTCATTTTATTATGAAAGTTGATGTTGCATACTTAAAATCAGAATGCCAGTGAGGTCCTCAAGTGTCCTTGACCACTATTCTGAAAGAGTTGTTTCTAAGTCATCTTTAGTTACTTGATATAATGTGACACTTCTCCTCAAAACACAACACACATATATGATGAAAGTAACGATGAAGCATATAGACCACCCATCAGTTATTCTTCATTTTTCAAGAAATGTGTTGATCAGTTTTGTATGGTAGATGAGAGTTACCATCCATCAGGCTGGAGTCAGGTTTTAATAATTTATAAGTAATTAGTACAGCTGGATACACTGACTCAGAAAATTTTCAAAAACCCTCCACTAGGTTTAGTTAAAGCTGAAAATTTATATTAATCCTAAATCATACTTTAGTTCTAGGGCAAAAAATAGTTGTTCTATATGTATTCTCTAAATAGCAAAATTATATTAAGAAACACCCTTAACTATAAATTTTAGTAATTTTTAACTAAAGCTAATACAAACTAATTAATTCACTTTAATACCAATATATTCACAGATGAAACCACTTATTGAAACATACTAAAATGTTTCAAGTTAGGGATAAACTGAATGTAAAAAACACAATAGTTCAATATGCTGATTACCCTATAAGGTACAGAAAATGTATCTGGGCATTATTTGGTGAAATAATAGTCAGAATTAACAAAGCTTACATTTCAAAAGTGTACCAGTCTACATTTATTCAGTTACTAATCTTTATATTATACGCATACAGAGTATATAGAAAATATAATAAAGGCTAAGTCACATATTCCTTAAGTATTTAATTTGACAAATAAGTTTGTTTTTAGAACAAATATACAAAGGAATATCTGCTGTGTTCACTGTATAGGAATCAAACTCTGAATTTTAGCATTATAAATATAAAGACTTACTGTTGTTCCAACAAAGGACAACAGATATAAGACTAATCAATGCCAGTTGAATTTATTAAATCTGTCTGAACTTAATATTACAGAGAACTATTTTTCTTGCTTCTCAGAAAAACCAAAAGTATAATACTCATTATATTATTAAAGCTTCAAGATTAATTCTAGTATAAAAGTTTAAAGAAAAATACAAGAGACTGAAGCTTCTTTGTTTCACCAGTTTGGTTAATTAACACAACCTCTGTAACTTTCCTTTAAAAGAAGTTACAACCATATATATAAAACCCAAATTAATGTAACAGTCATAGACAAATTTTTAATAGAAATTTCTTCTGCACTATTTTACCTAAAATAAAACTAAACAGAATTAATGTACACACACACACACACACACACAACATTCATGGATACAAATTATGCTGTGTAAACTGTGAAAAAAATATTAATCATTCGGTGGACATGTTGAAAAGTAATGAAAGAAGTATGTATAGCATCATCAATGTTCTGCAAGTTAAGGAAGAACAAGAGATATTGAAACATTATCTCTTACGTATACATGTTAAAGAATAACAACAGAACTAAACATTAACTTAAAGGCAAACATTTTAAATAATGAGGTACTAGAATCAAATATTAACAGTTATGTGTACATGACAAGGTATAATCAATTAACTTAAGACTAAGAGTTATCTTCCACATGCAGATGCTAATAAGTGAGAACTAGAACTTGAGATTAACATGGTAAGAACTAAGCATTAGCTTCCTTGTGTACAAATAAAGGAATAAACAAAAATTAAACATCAATAGTTATATGTACATGGCAATGTATAACAAATTAAGATCAAACATTATCTTCCAAAAGTACATGTAGAGAAGTAATGAACAAGATCTTTTGTTTAGATACATTACACATTAATAAAGCTAGTTCAAGTTAAGGGATAGTGAACTTATACTAAACATATTTGTATGTGGACACGTTAAGGAGTAATAAACAATGTCTAAAAATTAAATCCTATGAGATAGACATTATCGAAAAATAAACTATATATAAACCATAAATTTTACACATTATATGGTAAGGCAGAAAGGATGAGGCATAAAACAACAGGTGGGAAGTGGAACCCAAAGTAATGCTGGGAGGAGCACTAACAGGGAAAAAGAGAAAGGATACAAGTTGAAAGAACATACAAGGCAAGAAAAGTTGAGACATTCAGTAAGTGGATAAATATTTGGTAGAAAAGTTACTTTATTTCAACCTCCTCAAATTATGTAAAGTGAAATGTGTGGCAGACATGCAAGAAGAGAGTCCAGGTGGTAATATGGACCTGAACACACATTGGAAAAGGTTATGTTACTTTTTCCTTATCATATTTATCAATCTGGGTGGTAACTTTAACAATATGTGATGACTGTCACAATCTCAACATGCAAAGAACCTCCTAAGTTTTTGAAAGTTGTAATATTTGTAGTCACATCATCAGAAAAATATTTCACATTAATCTGTGAATTCATATTGGAAGGTTGAAAATGTAATATAGTAAGTTTGTTGAAGTATTAATTTCAGTAAGCTTCAACAACAACAAAGTCTTAGCATAACTGTGCCTGAGAAAAAAACGAGGATTTTCTTGTGTGAATGTAGGAGTATTACAAAAGAAGATATGTCACACTCCTATTGGAGTAGGGTTTTGCTTCATGACACATCATCAAACAGTAATTTACGTGTTTTTATGTGAATTTTAGGCAGATGCTTCACAAAGCTGGTAGCATGCAAATTTCTAAAACAGAATAACACAACTTCAAGAGTAAAATAGGTAATCTGTCCAAGTAGGAGAGTCATCTCAGTGGAATTTGTTCATACTTGTCAGCTTGACTAAGCATAAAATAACAAAAATTACTTTCAGAATTTAAAATTTTGTCACAGCTTATACTTTAATTCCAAAAAAATTCCAGAGTACATTTACATTAAAATTTAAAATTATGAAAATTTGTAGAGAGACACTATAAAATATTAACATATTTTCTGTAACTCAAAGTTAATAAAATTCTAATTTTGTGATGTTTAACCTTTGTTAACCTGAAGTTGATCTAAGAAGGTTGAAATGTTGTTCCCTATTTTACTAAAAATTTTAATACCTATACCAGCTGTCCTGAGATACAAAATTCTAATTTGACATCTATGACATGCCACTTGAAATCAGTAAATGTGTTAAAAGTAACCGGAAAAGAAAACCTAATAAACATTTTGTTCATTCTAGGTATTTGTTTAATATAAAGTTATTGCCAGATTACAAGTTAAGAATGATATAAAATGTTATAAAAACAAACTTTGCAAAGGTTTTTTAAAATATTCTCAAACTCCACAGGTAAAATTTGCATTTTCTTAAATAATATACTTACCAAAATAAAGTAAGCAACTAATGCAGCTATGAAGACAAAGTTAAAGTTCAAAAAACCGTTCACAAAGTAGAAATACCATGGTTCAATTCCTAAACAAAAACAAAAAAATTTAAAGATTATTCACATAAATGTTGCATTACATTAATTGCTTAAATACCAGAAAGTTTGTAATTCTGTTTTGAGATTTCTAAGTAGGCCATATGTTTTTCTACAAAATAAATCAGATTTACTTCAATTTTCAGAAATTCTAGACTAACTTTATTATGACTGTGCCAGGTTTCCAATTTGCATATAAACATTTCAAAACTTAAAAATAATAATCCTGACTCTATATGAACATTTTAACAACTAACATATTTTTAAAAAAATACTCTTAAAAACTTTGTAATTTGTTAAGGAAATTTTACTTAAAAAATTTAAACTTTGAACTCTGCACAGTCCCAACAACAATTACTCATAAACAGGCACCCCTTAGAAATAGAATTATGCAGATTTTATTCATACAACTTTCTTCTTTTGTCAATGATTTTATACAACCTTGTGTGATGTCACTGAAAATGGGTTGGACAAAAATAAATTTTATAATTAAACAAGATAGAACCAACAGGTAAAAATGATTGGATTGAAAATATTTCAATTGTATGTCAATGTAAAGTAAATAATGTGGGATAAGCAGTGATTTATGGTTCCTGAGAAAGTGAGTAGCAAAACCTTATACTGAGGAACAATGGATTCTAATACAAAAGCTTGTAAGACGTAGGAACAACCCACAAAACTTGAATTTTATTAGTTTCTTTTGACACTTTTTTCTCCTTTGTGATAATAATCTTGTGTTATATTATGTATGTTTGAAAGTTGTAGGGTTTGTTTTGCTAATTTTGTATGTAGCTACTTGAGGGTTATCTGCAGTAGTCATTCCTAATTCTAAAAAGATAGAGACTAGACATCACCACCAAATGGGCTACTCTAATTGAACAGAGGGATTTATTCATGGCCCCAAAGTTTGAAGTGAAAAATTTATTTTGGTAGTGATATTGTGGGAAACAGTACACCTCAGACTGAAATGCCAGCATGCTGACATTGGGGTTATTAGTAAAGGGGTTATTGCAGCTTAAACAATAAATAAATATACAAGAACTTTTTAGTTAGTGAATACAAATAATTATTTTTGAGAAATTTAGCTTGTCCAAACGTATAGCTGTAAACATTTCTGCCTATATTATTCTAGACCTAGGATAAGAATCCTCCTGCAGGCATCAACAGTAAGAGTCCAAGGATGACGTTCCAAGGATAAAAAGAGGGTTAACTTGTGATTGAGGTGTGTGGCAAATGTCTACATAAAGAAAGCTCCACTGATTGCAAAGCCACTGGAAAATGAGAGAATCTATAAACTACTCCATGGGATATACTTGATTGGTGCAGGAGATACAATTCGCTATGAGAATGAAAGCAGCTGGAATGAGACAATGAGATGAATGTAGTGCATGTGAGCCCAATATAGTAGATCCAACTTAAAAAAAATTGGTATGTGCTACCACCATGGAAATGTCAAAATTAATCTTTACCAGATATGGTGTGGCAAGACCATAGAAAGTGATTCAAAGCCAGACAAAGAATGAGAAGTTTAAAGATGTTGATATACAAAGAACTATTGCCTACAGACCTAATATCTCCTAGTGACTGACCCATTTACCCCAGCCCTGTAGGGATGAGTCTGTAAAAAAAATGTAATCTGATGAGAAAAAAGAAGCAGGACACTTTCCAATGTATGAGTCTTGTCTGACTGCCAATGCAGATCGTCTCAGAGTGGGAGGAAGGGTAACAGGAGTTGACAAGGGGCCCGAGCAAGGTTCCATTGATAGTGAAAAGACCATTTAAGGGATTATTCATGCACAACACCAAGTACTAATTCCTTCAATGGACTCTTCATGATAAATGAAGGGATTACTCATGTACACCATTGGAGACAAGTGACACCATTGAAGACCACATCCCTAAAAATGGCAGAAACTTGTGAGCAGAAAGTCAAAGAGCTGAAAGGGCATGGCAAACTAACAGTTCCATGGAAAGAAGGTTGGGCTTGACTGAGATAAGTGTTGAAAAACAATTAAGTGGATAATATATTGGGAAGGTCAGAGGAAAAACTCCAATTTGACTATCCAATCCTCTTTAGTAGCCACTAGGGGTTGATGAGTATGGTTGATCAACTCCAACTAGAAATGACCCAGAAGAAGCTAGTCATTCATAAAATGGTGGAACTGCAACCACAGACCATGAAGATGGTGAGAAAAAGCTCTGACCACCCAACAAAAAATATATGGGGTGGAAGCAAGCCAAAAGGGTAGGGCATGAAATTGATCAACTACCCATAATGGATGAATCAAAATTATAGATAAGACCTTGGTGATACTGGGATGTGTATATAAGCATTAGCAATATCCATCTTGTTCATTCATAAGCTGGGAGAAAATGCACACCACATGGTAAAAAAAAGGCAGCTGAACTAACTGATTAAGGCAGAACAAACTGATGATTCTCCAGCAATCAGTTTTCTTGGGAACAACAAAGAGTCTTGAATATACTCTGATGAAGGGTTTAGAAAAGGTTCAATAACATTCTGAAATAGTAGCTTCTGAGCTGTCTTAGATGTCAGCTGGCCATGGAATCTTCAGGAAGAAAGAAGGAAATGGAGAGAGGAGAGTCAGATATAAAAACAGGATCATAAATTCTTTTGATAAAATTTGAATAATCTGATGATCTTTGATGAAAGGACACTAGTGCTGCCAAAAATTGATAAGTCAAGTTCCCACTGGACCAGAACCCACGAGGTAGTCACTGATACTGTTGTAGATGTAACATGGATTATCAAAGAAAATGACAAGACGAAAGGAGGGAGAGCATGTTCCCAGAAAACTTCTCAGTAGTTTAGTAAAAATTCTCAGAGAGGAGATTAATGGTAATGAGATTCTGTAAAACAGTTGTGAGATTAAGAAGGTGGAAAAATTGGGCCTGAGCAAGATTTACAAAAAATGAGTGCACCTCCAAAATGGACCTGAACAATTGCTAGTCTAGAAAAGTACAATCTGAATGATGATATGTAACAACAAATATATACAAAACCAATAGGGGGTGAGGCATGATAATCTTGTTACTTAATTGTGAAATAAATTCATCAGCATGTACCCAAATATCCTGGGATAAAATATCACATACCTGAGAAACAAAATCAAAATCATTATGGGGGGAGGGAGGGGGGGGGGGGAGGGGGGGAAATAGGTCGAGGTCAAGTTTCAGATTGGTTGCTTGGCATTTTATGGCAAAAAAACAACTAGGCTATTTGTGCCAAACAACTGGTAAAAAATTAAAAGTAAAGCAAACTTATTAAAATTAGTAAAATGGAATTATGTTAAAACAAAACAAAGTTTAATTTTTGAATTGAAAGCTTAAATAGCATTAAATCCAATTTTTAAATCTAGTTTAAAGCAGTAAGAGAGAACTTAAAGTAATACAAGTTTTAAAAGACTTTCTGTAGCATAATTTTAATTATTATAACTCACACAGATGACTAACGGGTAAATTCAAAAATCAGCATCAGTTACTTGAAGTTGGCCTTTCCAGTCCTGGTTTCAAGTTATTTGATGTCACGACCATTTTCTAATTTTGTATTGAACTAATTTTACTTTAATTTGTAAAAAGGAACCATATTATAACAAAACAAATTCTAATTTATGACTTAAAACCTTAAATAGCATTAAAAAGACAAATGAGCTTTATAAAACTAAAGACATTTGTAATGTAAACAGTGTGACCATTGCCAATGACATTGTCCAACATCAGGGATAAACCTCAGGACAAAACATTTCTAAAATGGTGTCATTGTTAAGAGTCGTAATGACAGCATGACAGTAAAATATGGACTATTGTGACCTGAGTATCACACAAACCATACATTGGTGCATCGGTCCCAAATAAAAGAAAAGGATGAGTTAAAAAACTGTGATCAATGTGTAGTTTAGTTAGGACAACTTCCTTTTTCTAATCCTTATCAAAACAAAATGGCTAAAGTTTAATAGAGGGTTTTATCTGGAAAAGCTTGTTTTCACATTGCTCACTCCAAGTCAACTGCCAACTGTTTTGAAAAAGCATGGCCCACTGAGAAAGAAAAACACATCCCCAGGTGGGATGCTTTATTAAGGATCAAAATTTCAAAACATAAAGATAGTTGCAAACTGTCCAATATCTTCAAGGCTAAGTCCAGAGACCCGTAGTTCTGTCTGATCAAATAAGAGCACGAAGACAATAAATCTTTAGCACAGAACATCAATCCGCTCCTCAAGAGGTGGAAGAGAGGACATGAAGGATGTTCAGTGCTCTTGTGCATTTGACTCATAGCTGCTTGATGTGTGGTATGAAGGTCAACTTACAGTCAAAGATAAAGAACTTTGTCTTAGGGACCACAGGAAGCACAACTTGACTGACAATGAGTTTAGGATCGGGGTGAATATCCCACTGGCAACAAAAGTGCATACAAACACTGTTAGAGAGTGAGAAGTTAAAACTGTTTGCTATAATCCACTTCAGTGAATGACTGAGGGCAGTTTGTAGCTGCCACTCAATAAACATCATGTTAGATGACTGACATGAGATGTGGAAGTTGTTGATACATACACCCAGTTTGTAACAGTAAGATGGAGTTGTTCAGTGATGGTATTAATCTTTATACTTAAAAGTGCAACACTCAAAACACAGCCCTAAGGGATTCCAAGTTCCTGTTGGAAAGAACAGGAAAGTGTTGAACCCACACAAACTTGAAATCACCTGCCCATTAAAATATTTTTTAATAAAAATGGGCAAATGGCCACGTAACCTATACAAGTGGAGGTCTCACAAAATGATATACCGCCACAGTGTCATGAGCCTTATCAAGGTCAAAGAATATTGATATGAGATGTTGTCGTTTGAGAAAGGCTTCTCTGATCAACATTTCAAGTCCAATCAAGTGGTCAATAGTGGAGTGCTGTCCTCAGAACAGGAATCAAACAAGACGAACATTAACTATCCTCTCTAAGGTCTTATAGAAACAGCTCATTAACACAATTGAGTGGTAGATTAAAGGAATATTGGGATCCTTCCCAGGCTTAGAGAAAGGTAGGACAATAGCCTGGCACCATGTATCAGAAAAAACATTCTTCTGCTAGATTTAGTTAAAAACAACCAGAAGAATAGCAAGAGAAACAGGAGATAGATGGCACAGCATCTTGTAGTGTATATCATCAAGACTGACCAATGAAGAGCCAGTTTGAGTTCCATCAGTGTAAACGAGCAATCATAGTCATAGAGATGATCAGCCCAGAAGGAAACAGGTGATTGTTCTGCCCGAGTCTAGATGGCTAAGAAGATGGAGAATGAAGCAGAAGTTCTACATACCTGGCAAGAGTTTTCACCAAGAGTATAGGTGATGCTCTGGGCATCAGCCACTTCTTGGCTATCAAAGAGCAAGATCAAAAGAGGGACAGAATTATACTGCCTACTGACCTTTCAAATCTTGTCTCGAATGAGTTTGGAGCTGGTGGTAGAAGAGATGCTGGTTGTGAATTTAATCCAAGATTCCTTCAGACTTTGACATTTTACCTGCCGAGCATGTGCATGGGTTTGCTGAAAAGCAATGCAGTTTGAGAGTATGGGATACCTACGAAAGGTATCCCAAAACTGTTTTTAAGCCTTCTATTGATGATGTCCATTTAAGTCCCCCAAAATTAAAATGGGAGACAGCAACTGTTCAATGAGAGCACCAAGGTCTGATTGATCATGGGACTCTCCAGGAGACAGGTAGAGAGAACAAACAGTGATGGTACAATCCAAAGAAATATAAATGGCTATGGTCTCTGAGGGTGTGTCAATTGGCAAAGACAGTGTAGGCACATGCTGAATGACTAATAGTGCAACCCCTCCATGCACTCCTCCATCATACAACCTGTCATTTCTGTACAAATAAAACTGCTGAAAGGTGACTATTGTATCAGCAGGTTTCAGAAATGTTTCCTGTAAGGAAAGACATACAGGATGGTAAAAATCAATCAGTGCTTTTATGTCATACAGGTTAGAACATAAACTTCGACAGTACCACTGTATCAAAGTGGCCATTTTTATTTATGTGTAGGCAAATTGGGTGGAGAGCCTTCTGTTTTTGTCTAAGTCTTTTTTCTTTATTCGAGGGAGGTCCATCAATCTTCATGGATCTTGCCCTGGTTTGATTGGGCAGGTATCTGTTGTTGGAAGATTCCAGCAGCTAAAAGCATGTACAAATGATTGTTTTGCATATCAGGGCTAAAGAAGAAGATGGACCTGAGGAAATGCCCTTACCAGGACCAAAGGAAGTGGATCTGGGCATCTGCTGAAATGAATGTTAGGGACAGAAATGAGTGTTGACATTGACCTCCATGGTTAAGAAAGTTGATGAATCAAAAGACTTTTCACATGGTTTGAGAATGATGATTTCAGAGGCATGGAAAGATCCATGTACACTCCCCCTGTAACAGGGGAAGAAAATGCAGTAGCATATGCCCAAGGCGAAGTAGTTGACAGTAACTTTTGAGCCTCAGGGAAAGAAATGTTTTGAATCATTTTCAAACACTGTGTCTCTTTTTATTCCACCCACTTAGGGCAAAAATGAAAGTAAGATGAGTGAGAGCCATTACAGTTAATGCAATGAGGGTCTGTTTCACACTCATAGGCATTGTGGTCCTTGCCACTGCAATGAGCACACATCAAGGAGCCAAGACATGATGTGATTAAGTGACATTGGAAACATCTGAGAGGGTTTGAAATATATGGCTGTACCTTGCAATTAACATAACCAGACTTGATGGTGGCAGGTGGATGTGGTGATGTAAACATCAAAATCAGGACATTGGTCGACATCATAATTCCATCTTTGCGAGTGGAAATATGCCTCACTGCAGAAACTCCTTGAATGAAGAAAGCAGTGAGGATCTCTGACTCAGGAATTTTCTTCAAATCCCTCTCAACAATAACTCCTTGTGAAAAATTCAAAGTAGCATGGGGAGTAACCTCAATGGGTATATCCCAAATCTCCTTCGAGTGCAAGAGGAGTTCACTGTGTGTAGGAGTGGATATTTCCACCAATATGTCAACAGAGCAAAGCTTTTTGACTGTCTTAGGAGAGCCAGCAAGTCCCTCTAGTCCCTTCTGAATAAAAAAGGTTGACAGTTGCCCTAAAGATTTGCCTAAAAGAGAATGCAGTAAAAGAAAATGAGGTACAGATGTTATAGAAGTTGAAGATAGCTGCTCAGAATCTTCAAGATGTGGTTGTTTACATATGGACTGTTTTTTCACTATTTTATTTGAATTTTTATTGGGGGAATCCATAATAATAAAATATTTTGGTGCCCACTGATCCCACCCACCATGGAGCCCTATGAGGGGATGCACTACAATGCCAAACAAGGACACTGCAGCAATGCCAGGGTTTTGTGAGCACTATACCCAAATATCAGCATCAGATACAATGTCCACAACACCTGTTGAGAATATCCAACACTGGTACTTGGTAGACACTAGCCCAAGTGGACCAATCGACTGACCTTAAGGAGGCCCCCCGAAGGCCACCCAGCTACAGTAATTCAAGGCCAAAGTAATGTGTTAGGGTTGGACTCCTCAATTACCAGAATCATCTCCTTCCCTTCCCAAGTCAGCACGCACAGCAAACACATAGGAGGATGTTTATATCACAGAGGAGGTAAACTGAAAGAACAGAACCTTCTCTGGGAGGTCCCCTTATCATGTACTGGAATCCATGTTGAGAGGCTGGATACGAAAGTTGTGCTATGTAATGTTCAATAACCCAGCAAATAAACAAGGATAAATCCCTTGCCAGGTCATCAACACATGAGGTCCAAGCCATAGCACTAGTTACAGATTACAGTAGAAAACTCACCTTCCTGTCTGTTACAATCTCCTATATGCTCTGTAAAGCCTGTACTTGGGATGACCTAACAACACACAGCAATCTCATACTGACAACACACATAAATCCTGATTCAGCCTTTTTTGTTCAGTATGTACATAAAATTTGAATACCATCTATTCAGTTCAAATGGCACTAGGATAGTGTGATTATTAACTATGTATCAATATAGTTAATTAAGACAATAAAATCCAAAGACTGTTGATAGTAGTTGAACAACAGACAGAGCTAGACCCAAATACCCAAATAAAGACCATGTAAAAAAAAACACAATGAGCACTATTAGGTAAAGTGAGTACAAACTTCTTGTGAGTCACACCCCAGGCAACTTTATACATTAAACCCTAATGAATTTTGGTGTGGAATACGGAATGATGTTGCCTCAAGAAAGATGCAGAGGTGGACTCACTTGAAGATACTGAAGGAGAGGAAATTATGGTTAGTCTGGCAAATCTGGGCCTAGCAACAGCTGACAAGCAGAGGATCTATATATAGCCAAAACCCTGAGTAACAAATGTATTGAGGGAAAAGAATAGATGAGGAATCCCATCAATCAGGATAGAATGCATGTACCATCAAAGCCTGAGGAGGAGAAACTGGAGATTCCAGAGATTGTAGTTGAGTGTTTTTCATATAGCAAAGCCACAAAGGGCTATCTGCTCAGCCCACCGAGGGGAATCGAACCCCTGATTTTAGTGTTGCAAATCCGGAGACATACCGCTGTACTAGCGGGGGGCACTTGTAGTTGAGAGAATCAATAAGTAGCCAAAAGCAACCATTTGAGGCTTAAACTGAAAGCAAATTATTAAGAAACCTTTCATTAGAGAATCCATCTGGTTAGAAGAAAGTGAGGGCTGAAACTGACAATCTCAGAAATTCATCACTGAAAGAAAATGCCAAACCATAAGGTTAATATGAGTGGAATAAGTCATGTATAGAAAGAAACAAATTTCTAAAACAGCCCTGAGAATGCATGTCTTCATGACAGTAAACCTGAGTCCACTGTAGAATTGGTGAAATGTCTCAGGAGGATATTTCTCTGCAAGGGGTCTAGATCTAGCACTACTGCTTGTAAACAGCAAGGAAATCCAGAGTAAATGATGCAGAATGAAGATTCATTCTCCATTCATATACTCTGGATTACCTGACACACCTCATCCCTAAAGAGTAGTATGTATAAAGAGATAAACTTGGGACAGGGGTGAAGCAGGTATCTGTACACACACACAGATATATACACTATAAAATTAAGGTACTGTGCCTGATGAAGGTGATTAGAAAATCCAGTAAATTGAAGTTCTAGATCCATTAGTTTCACTGATACTACTGAAGAGATAGCTCGTCTTCATCTCAGATATTCAGAAATTTGAGGGAAGCCCACAAACCAAAAGAGAAGTACCATACCTGTAAGTAAGAGCATCCCTTTCTTTTTCACAGCCTGGAGCTAAATGGAATGTAACTGAGCAAGGCTTAAAACACAGTGAAAACTTGTACAACAGAAGACTGAACTGTACAGCTTGATCTCTAAGCACAAAATGCAGGGAAAATCAAAATAATGTGGAGAAATGCCTCTGCAACATCAAATGTGGAAGGATCCAAGAACAGGTGGAGATAAGAATGACAATTATCCACCAATCTCCTCTTATCCCAGGCACAACAAATAAACAGAACATCCCAAAGGAATGGAATCAATTGTCACTAATACTCCATGACCAGTAACTCAGAGGGCCATGAAATGAAACTACAAAATCCATTATTCAGATGGGGGTGGAAATACAAGAGACTGGGATAAAATTTAGGTGGATAATTAAATGACAACACTAACTACAATAACAGAACCTGAAATATCCATTGATCTACAGTTTAAGGAATACCAGAGGTCCATCAATAATGATAACCTCACTCTAACAGACTCCACCACCTAGACAGATACTGATGCCATTGATATATGTCAGTTTGAATGAAGGGATCCTGAAACTAAGTTCTGAATCTATTGAGCTTCTAGAATCAAAGAAAGTACAAAGGATTACAAAAAAAAACAACAAAAAAATCATATCAGTGACATCAATACAAACACTTCTGGGACACTTGTGAACATCAAGTAATGTTAAAAAAAAAGACATGTAAAACACTGAGGCTACAGCAGGTTGACAAACTCTCTTCAAAAAGGTACCACTACTGAAGGAACAGAAGCAGTACATCTGATGAAGATAAAAGTCAGAAGAATACCATCAATTGATCACAAACAAATTGAAATGGGGTTCACTGATATGCTGCCAACAATTTTTTGGGGGGACACCATAAAGCAAGAATGAGAACCAAACAGGTACAAGAAAATATGATTGGTTCAAAGTGATCAAATTAATCATCCTTCAACTCCAAATATCCACAAAAACTTATCTTTGTCTGTGGAAACATGATATACATCTACTTAGAGGTGGAAAGCCAAAGTATGCAAACAAACAAATAAGATTACAAGGTCTATCTATTTCACCACATAATAAAACAGTAAATCTCCCAGCATGAACCAAAATATTAGGTGAAAGAAAAAAAATTAAATATCTCCTCTCCACTTTTCCACCAATAAGAAAGTAGTAGACTCAAAATGACCAAAGGAAAGCCCAACACTTCACAAATACAAAGGACAACTTGATGCAAAGCAGTAGGAAATGTTTGATCCAAATTGAACTCGTCAGAAGCCAATTTTGTAAAGAAAGAAGTTATAAAATTCTCTCCAGAATAACCAGGATCAACAAAAAAAAGCAACTTTACAATTAAGAGAAAGCAACCCAGGCTAAATGTACGTCTCCATCTCCCAACGGAACAAAACATGGACATCCTCAACTGAAAGTGACCCCCCCTATTTGAATGTAGACAAATGGTAGATAACAAATGAGGAATAAAGCAGGTCACATTGCTATCTTGTTGACAACAATAATTTGGGAATTAATATCTGCCAATATCACATGTAATTTAGTTTATATATATATATATTTTAGGTAATTATAATTATATGGAAATTTACAAGGTGGCACAAAATTGCAATCCATAATGAAATGATGCCCAAAACTTCATCAGAAAAAACTGCAATCAACACTTTGTGGAGAAAAAGTGATCACATTATCTGAGTGAGGTGCATATATATAGTACCAATAGAAGTGGCATACTGACATAGGTGGGAATATATGCAAATTAGATATTGTCATGGGCATTTAAGTAGGGTATAAAAGACTGGAGCATGCAAGACCAATACTTAGATAGGCAAAGACAATGTCAAAAAATGATTACAGTGTCAATGAATGGCAAGTATGTTTTGAAATACTAAAAAGATAATTAAAAAAGAAGCTGGTATACAATAATCATATACATGTATCAATTTAATTAAAGTACTAGTTTTAATTTTTAATGTTGTTCATATAAGCACAAAGTTAAGCTATAAAGATTAATGTAAGTAAAAATAATGAATACCATAAAGATCCGGTCCATGTTCACTGAAGACATTATACAAGACTATGTTAGCTGGTGCAATGACTAGGCGACCATAATGATAACTGTCCAACCACACAAGAGGAATCTAAAACAACTAAAATGATGTTAATAAAAAAGTCAATATTGGCTTTAATATTTGCTTTCAACCACAGCATACTGACAAATCATATCTCCTATTAAATGTCTTTGTTCACTTTAACATACTTTGGATGCATAATTTTAACACACGAAATGAAAGGAAATTGCTTTCTAATGCATTTCTAGGAGATAACTAAAATTACTGTCTTGTTGCTCTTTTAATCTTACCTAGCACAGTATAGTTTTCAATAAAATTTAGATCTTTCAACATCATTTTTCTTTGATTGAATAACACAACATACATTCTATTTACTAGTGTTGAAGACAAAGTTTTCTGTCCAATTTTACAGAATTCACCATACTGTAATTTAAAGTGTAGAGAGTGAGAGTTCTCTTTAAAACTGTATAAAATATGACAAGGGCTTCATGACAGGAAAAGAACACATTATGGGTCAACCAGAGATTATTACAATTAGCATGTAATAAATGAAAAATATTTTCATGCATTTACATAAAATACAAGTAGACACCACGTTTTCCCACAAGGACCCATTACACTTAATCCCCATTTTAAGTTTAATTGTAAAATAATTATGTTTTCAACAGACTAATAATATGGTAGTGAAATGAGTTAGAATTATTAGTTTCAAACTTTTCCCCTCTTATTTTAAAGAACAACAGTAGTTTCTGCTTTCAGATACAGCATTAGTAGTCTAAAGGTTATGAAAAGTACTTGAGGTGTACTAACTGTTACAATATTTAGAAAATGTTAAAATCTACATATCTTATGTTTAAATTCAGTTGCACTGTAGTGATACTTTATATCAAACACACTAACATGGATGCTTATCTGACAAGAATGTAGTTTTATTTCACAGAATTACATTTCAAATGGCCCCCAAAAATACAACATTTACTTACCATAATACCTAGAAAAGAGAAGCTGGAAATCTTAAAAAATAAAGCAAAGTCTCTTTTGTTTACTAACACATCACAGGCCAAAGGCAATCTGTAACACAGAAAAATTATTTTCAACTGCATAATAAATTCACATTTTTAATCTGTATAAATTCTAAAGACTGGAAGAGTATAAAATAATGACCTTATGCCTTCCCCTCAAAAAATAAT
The DNA here is from genome assembly GCF_004210375.1 of Tachypleus tridentatus. Lineage (NCBI taxonomy): Eukaryota > Metazoa > Arthropoda > Merostomata > Xiphosura > Limulidae > Tachypleus > Tachypleus tridentatus. The sequence goes on along the minus strand of NC_134825.1, from coordinate 42,229,268 downwards.
AAAATCTAGCAAACACAAAAATTGCTTGTGAATTTTTCTAGGATAAAACTGTTTATACTCTTTACAGAAAACTGGGAATATAATTTCAGTTTTGTTACTAAAATAAATTAAATAATATCCTACTTACTATTGTAAAATTTGTGCATACTATTTTTGTTTATTAAATACCAAGGAACACAATGTGTTTTCTGAACTATGCTCTCCACAAGTATAAAAACATGATTTTTAGTATTGCAAGTCCTGAGTGGGAGGGCACATACAACTTGAAAAAAAGACAATTTCTGTATTCTTACATCAACTTAAATACTACCAATTTAACCATTTGTACATCAAGATATATATTATTAACTTCTTTGATACACTTAAATAATCAGTATTTTTGTGTGTGTAATATTTAATGCTGGTAAAAAGCTCAAACTTTTACGTATTAAAGTTTTAATTTTTACCCTAAGCTGAGTTGGTCATGGAATGGCTCAGTCTTTTGTAACTTTTCTTCAAGTACAGACTTTTTGCTTACAGCTAATTACAGTTTTGGATACAAGAAGTCAAACCCTTTTGATTAACGTATTTGACCATGCCAAAGGTCGCATATATTAGTTTATTCTAATCCTGCCTAAAAGAATTACAATTTGAAACAGAAGGATGGTAGAGATTCCTATGAGTATTTAAATAAAAAATAAGGTATATATGTGCCCCATACTTGGTATTGTTGGTATACAAAAATATAGCTAATAAACAGGGAAATAAAGGTCTCATAGATTAAGTTACTCTAATTATGCCTAAAATAATTTCAAGTGCTGCAGCTACTGAAGATTTTCTCTTGTTTTATGGTATATTTGATACCAGTTTTAAAATATATGTATTTACACTTTAAACAATTTATATCTGTCATATAATTAATATTATCTGATTATATTACAATCAATTCATTGCTTAATTATATTTGTGCTTTCCACATCCAAGCTACAGATGTTTGTACCCCAGATACTTCTTAAGCTTTGATATTATTATGATGATGATGTTTCAATTATAAATAGTTTCATAAGAATATTTTATCAGTCAACATTTTCAGTTATTAATTTACTGGAAGTTGTAAAACTTCTGTATCTTCCAGACTTATTAATAAATCTCCGAGATTGAAACAATTTATTAAAAAATCTGTTATTAATTATGAGTTATTTTATTTATAATTAAAACCTTTAGCTTAATTTAGAAAAAATAAAAGTTATGCATTAGTTTTAAATGAATAAACATAATGCACAGCACCAATTTAAGACATATAAACAACCTGTCTACAGATGAGTAACTTCAGTATAGAATTTCAGTTCATTTGGATCTAAATTTAAGCAAATCAGTTAAATAAAACATTCCAGTAATTTATTCACTAACATATCCTGTCTGTGCATCTCAAAGTATTATATCTTAATTCCTTAAATACAGTCATTACATGCAATTAATATTAAATAAAAATGTAATTGGTCCATACTTATATTCATGGCAAAGCTAGTGAGGCTATCTGCCACCTTCCTTACTTTTTAACTACTGACCACAAGAAAGGCAGCAATTCAAGCAGCACCTCACCATCCATCAGTCACACTAAGAAATTTACTGTCACTTTTATAATGCCACTTTTATAATGTCTTCCACTTTTTTTTGGAAGACATTAATGCTAAAACATCAAAAATTAATCAAATTGATAAAAATTTTAATAAAGAAATAACAGTTTAAATAGTATTATCTTTTCTTGGTAAGACATTATCTAAACAAATAATTACTTACCCTAGAATAGCAACAAAAGGCCATCCAACAAGAGAGCTAACAGCAGTTGCTATTATAGCTATCTACAAAACATAAAATAAGTACATGAAATAGAACATTTAATGGAAACTACCATAACAATAACTCAACTTTAAGGTTAATTCAAAGTATTATTTGTTTGTATATTTTTTTAAAGTTTTGAAACTTGATGTTCTTTATTTACTAGACATTAACATTTCAGAAAACACCACAAACAAGACTGTATTGATTACTTGTACTAATTATGACTTCTAAAATTACTTAAAATACACTCTTACCTTAATCATTTATAATACTTGATTGTTAGTGGACAGTAGTCAAATCTTACCTCATACTGGTGAAGAAACCATGCACCAAAAGAAACCATTGTTAAGTACATGGTGAAGGTGCTTGGAAGAAAAGCTGTAGATGATACATACATTCCTGCTGCCATCAAAAGAAAGACTAAGGTCATTCTACCCACATGAGCACCAAAATGGCTACAAACTCCCCTGTAAGTGTGAAACATTTAAGGACTTAACAAATCTATGCTGTTCTGGGATAAAAAAAATACTATTCATAGAAGTAAAGTCAAGAGAAATGCTACTATTTGCAATCTATGTAATGCCTGGTTGAAAAAGCCAGAAAAATTGTGATAGATATAGGACATTATATGCTTTTTATAAGCTAATATTCTGCATTATTTGGTGTAATATTTAATTAATATAAAACTTCAGTAGAGTAGTATCATTCATATAAAAACAAGTGGGGTTAGGTTTCACTGACAGTCAACAGCAAAATAAAAACAGGTACTTATTATATATTTTGTCTTTGATGTCTATTCTTTACTTGTCATTACAAACATACCTAATATATAAAAATCAAACTTTTTTGTTTAGATAAGGTAAAATAATAACAACAATAGTAATTTTTCACAAGTTATGCTTGCAAGCAGCCTATCATTACTGTAATTAAATAAGGTAACTTTGGCTACACATTAGGCACTTGGCTGGAATAGGTGTTAGACACGGTTCAAAGTGCAATAAAATAATAGAATTTAAATAGGAACAGGTGTATACTGTTACATGTTTAAAGCTATTCAGGATAAACAAAAGTAGTATTACATTACAATTTGAAGTCATTCTGGAAAGAAAAAAACATAACTTAGACTAATTTCTTTTTTTTTTCCTGGCAGTTATTAGGCCAGTCAAATTGACCAACCTTATAGAGTTAGGGTAGAGAACATAGTACATCAGATATAGTTTTGCTGAACAAAAAGTTAGAAATTTATTTAGGAGATTCAGATATGCAAATGAAATTTGCAAATTTTTAGATGAAACAAAGTATTTTTAGTTTTAACATGAAAATCATTTTCCACTCAGAGCAGTCATAACACTTGAATTCCATATATTTACAGAAAAAAAATTAGAAATTTTTAGTGAAAGTACTGCATTAAAAAATTTGATTTTATGTCTACAAAAGACTTTACCCTTGAAAAAACTTCATTTGAATACATAAGAGAAAATATTAGAAGTTATACTATGGAAACTATAAAGGTAAATTTATGGTTCATGAATGTGGTTGATTCAGCTGAGACTGCAGTGAGAATGGCAAGTGCCAACTGATATAAAATGTTTGGCTTAGTTAAATAATTTCTTTTTTAACATTTTCAGCATCGGTCAGTTGAACTGATAATGTAACATCTCTGTACTCATTTAACCTCTTCAGAGATCTAATGTTTTTAACTTTCAATATAGAGTATATATCTTAACAAAATTTAGCAGTCTTTTGGTTAACATAAGTTAATTTGAAAAAAGGAATAAAATATCCTTTGTGTAATCCTTAAACACATCTTAAATGTATTTCAAACGTTTTTTTTTTCAGTAAAACTTTATATTTTATTTGTTATTTTCTCTACTGTAACTAAATGAGATTATTCATGTTTATCAACCTTATAACCATGAAAAAATAGAAATAAATCTAAATTACCCTTTTGTCTTTCTAGAATGACTTAAATTTTACTGTTCTCTAAACTGTGTCTAACTACTTTCTGTGCTGTTATAAATTGTAAATCACTCAGGACACGTGTAGCTTAAGTTGCACTATCTAATTACCTTAACCACATTTTGCTAATTTTACCTAATCCAATATCAACTAACCTAAAAAGATCCCTATTTTTAAATTTTAGTTATTTTTATAATACTAAATAAAAATAAACATAAAAAACAAAAAATAAAGCACTTACCCAATTTTCTTTTTTTTTCATTGATTGTTGAGGACATCTAAGCTTACTTTTTAATACTATTGGTAGTAATGTACTAAATAATTTTTATGTAATTAAATAATGCACCAAAGGACATGTATTAATAATTTACAAAAGCAGACAATTTTCCATATCTCTTGCAATCTTTCTGGCTTTCTATCTATGTGACAAGAACCATTACTAATTCATTTAAGCTATTTGTTACATATCTCAGTGAAATACTGTTTATACACCAAATGAAATTGACATATCTGCCCAGAACACAGCAGTATGCAACAAAACATTTGATAGATTACAGCCTTGACTTTCTTCAGTTAAATGTAATATATAACACTATGTAGCAAAATTTTTACTTTTTCTTGTTCCTGGGCAAAAAGTATTATTTCCCAATTACTTATGCCTAAAGTAAATGGAAAAAGACCTATTTTTCTCTTGAAACTTAGCTCTTGCAACCTGGGAAATAAAATTTTCAAATTTACTCATTTTCCAGAACATTCCAGGTAGATTCAGTGCTGAGTAACTGATAGAGAATTTTCTCAAACTTACACGAATTTTCAAGAACATTCTAGAATGTTGTAGAACTTACAAGAAATTTCTAGAACTTTCCATAGTACGAGGACTGTTCAAAAAATATGCAGACTGTTTGAATTGCGCGGCTCCAGTTGGTTCCAGGGGAATCTGCTTGATATCGCTAGGTTCGCACAAATCAGCTGATTATGACGCCATTTCCCGATTGCAGATATCTTCATTTGTGTATTAGCTACGCTGTTTTAAGTGAAGTGCGATTTTTTCATTTGGCGGATTTCAGAATGAATGACCTGAAGTAACAACGACTTGCTGTGAAAATTTGTGTTAAACTTGGAAATTCTGCAACTGAAACTTTTGCTATGCTTAACATGGCTTACGGTGATGTTTCTATGAAGCGTACGGCATGTTTCAAGTGGCATGAACGTTTTAAGGATGGTCGACAGTCCATTGAAGATGATGAGCGTCCTAGACGTCCTTCCACGTCAACTGACGACCCACATGTTGACAAAATCAACACCCTGGTGCAGGCAAATCAACATCTGACTGTCAGGGAGCTTGCTGAAGAGTGTGGGATATCAGTTGGATCTTGTTACAAGATTTTGACCAAAAATTGAAGATGCACCGCGTTGCTGTGAAATTCAGCCCTCAGAACTCGTAAGGTTTTGGCCAAACACTCGATCACTGTTCTTCCCCACCCCTACCCCTCTACTCACCTGACCTTGCTCCTTGCGATTTTTTCTTGTTCCCCAAACTCAAAGGACCCTTGAAAGGAAGAAAATTTGAGACGATTCCCGAGATTAAGGCAAATGTGACGAAGGAGCTGGAGGACATTACAAAAGAAGCATAACAGGACTGTTTCAACAAGTGGAAACACCGTTGGAAAAAATGTGTGTGTTGGGGAGGAGAGTACTTTGAAGGGGTCCCAGACCTGTAACTTCTAAATAAAGTACATTTTGTTTTATGACGTCAGTCCACGTATTTTTTGAACAGACCTTGTAATATATATACAGGGGCTCACCATCCACCACTTCAGTTTAGTTCTAGCTGCCTAAGTAAACACATAACCTATCTGATTTTATCAGAGATGGCATCAAGAAGCTGCAAGCATTCTCCAGACACATTCTGCTATGTATGTGGCCAATTTATCAAGAAAAGAGCAAAAAAGTACTCTGTGACAACATTTGCTAACATGTGCGAAGCCTACAAGGCATATTTTGGCATGCATGTTGGGGATCAAGACAAACCTTGGACACCTCATTTTATCTGCGAGCACTGCAAAAAAACTCTAGAAGGTAAGACGGACAATTTTTGCTTGCTTCAACAGTAAGATTTTATATTATACAAATTTTAGACCTTTTAAATTTAAATTTTTTTTTTAATTTCAAATAGTATAGAAAAATATCATGTAAAATATTTTGAGTGAACCTTTTACACATTAGTTGTAAATAAAATAAATTTATTCTTCATAATAACAATTTTATTTTGCTTTTTTGCAGGATGGTACAGAGGGGAAAAGAGAGCCATGAAGTTTGCTATTCCAAGAATTTGGTGTGAACCCACTGACCACTCAAGCAATTGCTACATCTGCATGGCGGACCCTTCCAAACATCGGGCTGGTAAGAATGCATCTGCTATCATGTATCTGGACCTTCCATCATCCATCGCCCCAGTGCCACACTGCCCTAAGCTCCCTGTACCCAGAAAGCAGCAAACCTCGGAAGAGAGCAGCAAATCAGAAGAGGAGGTAGACATTGATGATCCCAATTACAATTTCAGAGATGCAGCTGGTGAGAGAAACCCATACTACCAAAGAGACTTCAACAACTTGATCAGAGATCTTGGTATAACAAAGTCAAATGCCACGACTATATATGGGGATCTGACACATGAAAGTGATTTACATTACAGTTGCAAATCTCGAAAAGCTACTCACTTCTAAACATTTTTGTTCATTTTTGTATAACTTTAGTATAAATACATAAAATCTTGATTATTATGTTGTCTTATTAAGACCTTATGTAAATGAAAATGTGCAAATTTACCTATTAAAAAAATAGGTTAATTTCTAAATTTCATTATCCAGGTCACAAAAGCAAAGTTTGAAGGAAATAATGGCCATTTTCTGTACTTTTACAACATAAGCAATTAAGAAATAACACATAGTATCCAGGAACAAAACTTGTGTTACATAGTGTAATTAAACGTAAAAGAGAAATACGAACATAAGAGAGTACGTGTGACAGGAAGGGTTTTCTACTGATAGCTCTGTAACCATACAAAATTGAAGGCTATAACAGTAAAGCTTTGCCTGCACAATAATGATTCTAAAGTGAGTAATTTACATTAAATTTCTTACTCTTTCAAGGGATGATGGAAAAAATAGAGAAAACAAGATGTCTAAAAAAATACGTCGTGTGTTATACTAGCAGAATTTCAGGATTTTTAAAAACATTTGCTTGTAGAATTAAGAACAAAAAACTTGTACACTATTAAAATGTGGATCATTAGCTGAGATTTTAAATAATTGTATAACATAAATAAAAAGTGTTTTAATAAAATTTTGAATTCAAGAAACTGAAATCTCCATCATGTGTAGTAAAGGATATTTGGATTGAAAGAATTAACTAACTTATAATTTGTATAAAGCACTTACCTGTAAAAGTAGACTTCACAGCAGGCACAACACAAACCTAACAGGCATCTCAAGAAGTAGAAGACAAGGACCTGTTGGGATGGAGGTGTAATCAGTAATAAATTGATGTTTACATTCATTACTCTGTTTGTACTTTTTATATTTGGGTTGGAAAATATAATGTTATGTGACTACTTTACATAAATATTTGAGTAACTTAAATATTTTAGTAAAAAATGTACATAGAATTTCTATGGAGAGTAAAAGTTTCATTAGTGGTTGTTGAGGTTTACAACTAGAATTAATGCACCATGTGTTATTTGCAGAGCTTTCACATATGTTTGAATTTAAGTCTCACTTGCTATGCTGAGCACACTACAATTATTTAGATAAAAAATATATTTTAAATCCAGATAATAAAATAAACACTAGCTTGAGTTATTTACAGATTTTTGCAAATCTTGATAATGACAAGAAGCTCACCTCAAGTCCTTGGTATAAGGAACACACAGATGTGAAATTTAGAAAGACACAGTAAAATACCAGGAAATACTAAGGATTCTTGAAATTGGATTTCACACAACAAAAACAAAACACCTTTAAATGTTGCATCAAATTTTGATTTTACTTTTTGTTTTCACAATATGCAAGTCTAACAGCAATTACTATTGTTTATGACTTTAGGCATAGTTTCACAATTGCTGTAATTTAATTTTGTTTTACTGTTCTTTTAAAAGTGTCTAATCAAGAACTTTGGATGAGGACTATAAAATAGTTTCTGCCTAACGGCTTTGGTGTAAATACCCAGTGGAAGAACAGATAGTGTGGGTAAACAGTTTCATATTACATCACCTGATGTCTAACAGAGAACCTAGTTTCATAACTAATTGCAACCACATTTATTTAAATACTATGTTTATTGTCAAAAAATAATTCATATAGCTTTCAAATATGAATTTGATAAAACCAAATACATATCATTTGCTAATTAGATTGTACAGAAACTTCTGTAATTTATTTGGCTTTCTAATTAACTAGGTTTAAACATTTAATTACTTTAAAGATCAAATTTTTCTGTCCAAATTTGACAAGCTGTGATGACAACTTATTGGCTTTACAAAGGTCATGTAATTTATAATTTACTCTTCAATTGGTTGTAAATATAAACAGTAGCAGAGTCAAAGAGAATTATCATTTTTATTGTTGGTGTAAAATGTGCCTAATTGTCCCACATAAATCACTTAATGAAGTTTATTGCATATACTTATTTACATGAGATAGCTGAAAAAAAACATTCCACCAAACTTTTTCTTACTTATAAAGTAAACTGACTGTTTTTGTGTTTATATACATATTTCATCAAATTGACTATTTTTTGTGTTTATATATATTTCATCAATCTGTTTCTATGTATTGCCAAGCAAAACAAAAATAAAGGTCAAATTGCATGTGTAGGTGTGGAAGTGTGTACAAGGTATTGGAAACAACTAACCTCTAAATGAACAAGATTCCAGTGACTTCTTGTTTTGGTCTAACTTAACCCATGAAATGCTAAATTAACTCCATAAATATAGAGAAAAAAGACAGAAACAAACATTTTCTACACTTTGAAAAATTTGTACAGTATGATATTCTTGCCTGACAACTCGAACATTTCGAAAACAATAAGTGACACTTTTGACTGCCCCATTCATTTCATCAAACATGTACCTAGCTTAGTCTTTTCAACTACTCATTAAACCCTCTATTAACTTTGTTGCATTCATCCAAATTGAAGGCAAGTTATCCCAAATACTGACCATTATGTTTGAAAAATAAAACTGCCCAATTTGCAGGTGACTTCTACCCTGGTAAATCTTAAATTTGTCTTCTAATCCTTTCATACTCACCACTAAACATGAAAAATAATAAATTAATCCTATTTATTCCACTTTTGTTTTTGAATACTTTAATAAAACCATTATAATCTTTCTTTTCTCAAGAGAACATAATTTTAAGAGCCTAAACATATCTTCATATGAGGACTTTCACTTTTCTATTGGATAATGGATTGTCTGATGCTTATTTTAAGTTCTGTAATATTAATGGTATGTAAAAAAATCCAATTGTTTTATTTGTAATACATGTTCCTACTAAAGTCAAAGTAACTGAATGAAGCTTAAAGACTTTCTTACATCAATATTTTAAAAGACAAAATTTAAATGTAAAATATACAAAATGCAAACAATAAAGCTTAGTTATCAAAGAGTGGATTTTTTATATTTAGTTAATATACCTAGATTAGGACTAGTGTTGGATTCAGAAATTGTAAAAGTTGTTTATACACATCAGGTTAAGTCAAGTTTCACTTTTTAAAATTACACTAACAGACTCAAGAATTTGTTGAGTAAATGAAGCAAATATGAAATGGTTAATTGAGACTCAACAAGCTAAAATGATTTGTTGCATTTGTACTTGGATTTGTTAATACATAAATAATTTAAAAGCTATTATGACAGTGTTTTTTGGAACACTTTTTTAAAGAAATTTAAAATCTAACATTTTGAATCTCAATACAAGAATGAAAAGATTATTGATGTAATTGTAATAAAAACAGACCAAGTTTGTAAAATTTTTAAAAATAACAGGCAAAAAAATGCATTTTAAATTACTGATTCTTTTCTTTTTAAATATATTTTCCACAGAAAAAAAGACTGGAAAAAAACCCTTCTGAAACCTTTCTAAAACAAACAATAATTATCAGTTTATAAACCACACAACATAATGCCTCTTATATTCAATGAATAAAGTGGTGAGTTTGCTTCTTACTTTATTACTCTGAAGTAAAGAACTATAAAACAATCCAGGAAGAGCATACAACCATAGGTATGTGTATGAACGTATTGCATATACAGGAGAATATTCCCATGTTTGAAATCCTTTCCCATACATCAGGTAGTGTGTCTAAAATAAAAAAAAAAAATCTTTAAACTGCATTTAACGTACATCTTTTCAAATTTTCAACATGTAATAATATTGTGTTTACAGCACTGTTGACAGACAAACTATGATAAATATGTTCATGTAATTGTTATTATTAAATAACTTCTACTTTCATGAATAAATGTGTTTTATTACTATCATTCCTAGATTATCAATTACTTGACTATTTCAAGTAATTGATAATCTATCTAAACCTGGTTATATTTTTGTTTCTACAGATGATAAACATGACAATCTACTGCACTAGATTCACTGACTGATGTTTCATATTTATTCAGTACAATGTATGACAATATAAAATGAATTATTTTTAAAGTGTAAAAAAAATTAATGTTAGGAACAAGCATTTCTATCTCTCATGCAACACACCACATATATATTTACACACCAATTTTCAAGGTGCACAAACCAAATTCAGTAGAATAATATAATGTTCACACAATCTTGTTTTAGTTCCTTTTACACTTACTTCTTAATTTAAAAAATATATAAAAGAGTTTCCATCATTTGTGCTACTTGATACAGATATTTATGAGTGTTTCACAATAAAGTCTTACGAGCTGTATAACTTTTATTTCACAAAATGTTTACTAACACAGGAAATACTTATTGGTGATACCTTCATCCCATAAACTGCAGATAAAAGTTTATTCAAACAGCTTTTTTCTTTATAAAGTATCTTAAAAAATAAGAGCTATAGCAAAGCACTGCACACAGATATACTTTTATATATTCTTTTACTGAATTATTAGTTTTATTGACATTGCCAGACATAAATATTCAACAAAAACTCTGAGAAAAGCTCTCACTATAAAGAAAGCACACTACATTAATCTAGGTAAAGCACTGCTAAACAAACTTCTGTGTTGACAGTTTTCAATAAATAGTTTTAATTTTGAAGTTATAAATTTGCATTTCTAAAAACATATTTTCCAAGTAAGTTGTTCTATAATCGTTACTATTCACACCAGACAGCACCCACTGCAAACTTCTGGGATACTCTTTGCAAATTTAGAGTAGGATTATCTGTCACATTACAATATCTTCATGGCTGAAATAGCAAGCACGCTCTATGGTTGTTTGGTGATTTATAGAACAAAACTGAGGCCATCTGCACCAAACATTGTGTTAAAAACTCAATAAAAGTAAAATATTATAAAAGGCAAAAATAAATCAAGTCAAAAAATCAAATAAAGCTCCAAAATTTTGATAAAATATTCAAAGATAATTAAAAAGCCAATGACTCATAAAAATTTAAAAAACACTGGATGACAAGTGGAGATAGCAACATCAGTCAGACCCAATACAGACAGTTCCATCTGGATACAAAGGAAAAAAGTAGTAAATGTAGACTGTCTATTTCAAAAAAGCCTGTTGAGGAAGACACAACCCCATTGGTTAGGATCAAAGCATGGAAGCATACTGCAGAGATGGTTGCAAAAAAGAAGAGGTTATGCAGAGGCTCACTGAGCTCAGTATACAAACTCAAGACTGAAGAAGTGTGAAAAACACCCATGCTGAGCCAGAAGACCCAGATGGTGAATGTGGACCAGCATCTTCAAAGTAGAACAATAGACCCATAGTCTCATTTAAATCAAATGAGGGCACATAAAATCTTGAGCATAGAATATCAATCAATTCACAAAGAGGTGAAGGAAAGGATATGGAGGATGTTCAGAGCCCTCTTATACTTGATATGTAGCTGCTTGATGTGAGGAATGAACTTAAGCTTATGATCAAAGATTAGCCCAAAACCTTTGCGTTAGGGACCAGAGGAAGAAGAATATCACCTGTCATTTAAAAAATTATAAAAAAATGGACAAATGGCTAGGTAATCCATAAGAGTAGATTACCTTATACAAAATGTTATACATCCATCCACATAGTGTCATAAGACTTCTAAAGATCAATGAAGATAGAAACAAGATTATCTCTCTTCAGAAAGGCTTCCCTCATCAATGTTTCAAGACAAAAATATAAGTCCACAATGGAGCACTATCAAAAGAATCCATATTGGAGGGGCAAGAGAGACAGCTATTCAAAGCAATTAGAAGGAATCTTAGTATCCTTCCCAGGCTTAGAAAAAGGTAGAACAACAGAATTAAATCAACCATCAAGAACATTCTTCTGCTAGATCTGGTTAGAAACAATCAGAAGAAAAGTAAGAGAGGCAGGAGATAGATGATGCAAAATCCCAGAGTGAACATCATCAGGTCTGACTGATGTACTGCCAGACAAATGAAAAGTGAGCTTGGGTTCCACAAGTGTAAAGGAGCTATAACAGTCATAGAGATGATCAGCCTGATAGAAAGAAACAATCACTCTGCCTTAAATTTGATGGCTTAAATAGCAAAAGAGGAAGTAGAAGTGCTAGAAAGATGAAAAAAAGTTCTTGCCAAGAGTATTAGTGATTCTCAGTACATCAGCAACTCCCTGCCCAATGGAGAGTAAGCTAGAAAGAGGATGGAAAGCATACTTTTCATTGACCTTCTGAATCTTGTCACATGATGTTGGAACTGGTGGTAGAAGAGATGCTAGTTGTAAGCTTAATCCAAGGTTCCTTTTAACTTTTACGTCTAACCTGCCAAGCATGGGCACAACCCTGCCAGGAACCAATTCAGTTAGAAACAGTGGGATACCTGCAAAAGATATACCAGACCTGTTTTTCAAGCCTTTCGTGCCTGTTGGCAACATGGAGACCACCATGGGTGAGGATACCATGAAAATGTATCAAGGTTTTAGGTATAGAATGAACAGCTATGTAAATGAAAAATTAGTTTCTGCCTATATGCAGACATTAATAAACATAAGACTAAAGACAACAGGATCAAGTTCTGAGAGAGACAGAGGTGAAAGAGACCCAGTTGATCTGGTCCAACTTCCAGAGTTTTGTTAAATTTATTCATAACTTTTATTTCAATATGGATCTGTTGTCATGCTTTACACAACTGGAACAGTAGTCCTAGCATGAAAAGCAACAAATCACAGTAGAAGCCAACTAGCTATTCCAGTTGTTAATGTAACAACAAATGAATTTAGTGTCATATCTTGCACTGATACTTGAACTAGTTCAATTTTAGATTTTTGTCTCAGTGGAGTCTTGTTGGTCTACACTCATAAGTTTATATTTCTTCTGTTTTAGTTACTTTTCTTAAAAAAACAATACAACAAAAAATAGAAAACAGAGTACTCATAGCACATTCAAACTGTTTCTACTCAAGTAAGAACATTTTGAAATTTCCCTCTAAACCTTGTAGATTCTCACAAATGTGGGTGTACAAAAACAATTAACATCTTTTCAATATGCATTCTAAAACACAAAATATATCTCAGAAACTAGAAAGTCTTAAAATTACAATACTTCATTCATATTTCTAAGGACATAAATAGAATTAAAAATTTTTGTTAGCCATTCAAAGTTATAAATCCATGACTACAAGACATTTTTAGCAAGTGAATGCTCTCCAAACCAAATTCAAAAGGAAATTGTAAGTTTGATAAAGAAGATAATCTGCCTTTTTTTTTTATTTGTTGTAAATATGTCCATCAACAATGTGAAGTTGCTTTGTAAAAATCTTAAAAATCAGAGGGAGACTGTTTCTTGGATGGATTTAACAAATTTATTGGTAACCTAGCAAATAAAAGTAGCCTCAAATTTTGGATTCTTACTTGTATTTAACTGGTTGAGAACTGCAGCAACTTATTTTAGAAGTTAGAGAATTATGAAGAGAAGAAATTGAAGCTCAGGTGCATAATATGGCAAAAACACAGAAGTTTGAGATCTTTTAAAATATATTTTTGAAATTAAATTACAGATAATATAAAAATGTGAATTAACAGGTTCATGCCAAGTTTAATAACATACATGCATAATAAAACTGTTTAATTAAATTTTAAATGTAAAACTGTAAAATGTCATGACATACACTTTGATCTGCTTATATGGAAATAAATAAATGTTCCTTACTTTACCCATATATCAGCATATTCAGTTTGAAATTATAAAACATACTGTTTAATTGCTTTATAGTTACACTGGTAAGGATGTTCAAATTCCGTACAGATACTGTTGGATTATATTGGATTAAAATATTTGTTGCACAGATTTGCATATTTAGCTAAACCATTCAAAGACAGCATCAATAAAGAGTTTTGTTTTCACCTTAGTGTCCCCTGACAAAATACAATATAGGACTAAAACATTACTCTGTGTTATAAATACTAATTTAGGTGTGAAATTTGAAAATAAAAACTGTACATTTGGTTAGATTATTAATGACTGCTGTTAAGGATGGAACACATTTAGTGAAGTATTACCTACAATATGTATATTAGATGATCATTTTCTAACTTAGTATTTTGTATGTTTTGGGCACCTTTACTATGATACAATTAATTTAAGATATTTTTCTTAAGTTTATACTAACAAGATAAATTTATTTTATCTTCAATGATTTTATTCTTTGTATACCATACAAATAATGTAAACTCAAACATAAATAAAAAGGAAAAAAAAAAAAATCCGTACTGGTTCCCAGTAGTTGAAGGTTTCATCACAATCTGAAATATTACTCCATACTGCTGCACATAACCTAGCAGATAACAATGCTTTAAATGCTGTATAAGACGATGGAGTCCATGGAGCTAATATTTCTTCATTATCAGCAGGCCTACAAAAAAAGAAATACAGAGGTGAAGAGAAGCAACAATTCCAGTACATCACCTTTTGGTTCAATGCTACTATATATGAAAATATCATAACAGTGCAAAGTTTTGAAAATTTCATCTGGTGAAGCAATTCTACAAAATTTAGAAAACAACTATTTATTTCAATAGGAATTAGCAGACATGACATTTTAAAATTTATTTATTTGCTGATTAACAATCCACCACTATTTGCAATTACTTATTACCTTGTTCTGTGGAGCATGTAACCTCAGTATACATTTAGCTTTCAAACAGTTACATAGCCTTCTTGAAGTAATAAAAACCTTCCTATTCAGAGCTTCTGTTAACACAAAGCAAGCACGTATCCTGTAGTTATTGATATGTAGTAACATACATATAATTACACAAGTCCCATGACAACAATAATGAAATAACTGAATTTTGGATCACTAAATTATTAAAAATACTTTAATTTTCTTAACAAATATTGGCAAAAAGACATACATGTACATATACAGAATGTGTATGCACTAATAGGAATACCATGTTAATTATTTTGTATATCAAGAGGCAGGAACTGAATATTACATACTTTTCTTATTGTGGGGAATATTTAACTGTTATACTTGTTTAACACTGAGTTTAAAAAAAAAATACCATATACAAATAATGCCTCACAATAATGTTTCATTTCAAAAGGTTCTGAGTAAGTTTTAAAGGTTTATAAACCATGTTTTTCATTCCCAGAAAAATTTCTTGATTAGTGAATTTAAAAATTTGGGTTTTTTAGCCAGTATATTAAAACACCATAATATACCTTCAACATAAATGTACAACTGTTTTTTCTGAAATTTTGTTTACAATTTTGTGATATATGATGTCTCTGTACATGTATATTCATTTTATCATGTATTTAAAGTTATCCAAGGTAATATAGGTATAATTTACTTAATCATTTGTAAAAATGTTCATACTTAATTTTCTGCATAAATAATTAAGAGCAATGACAAGTGAAATTTTGGCAGACTTTACTAAATACATACATCAAATTTCTATCAGCAATATTGATAGCAAAATAGCTTGAGAATATTACTTGGAAAGCATGAGAGTGAATTGCTGATCATTGTAGTTAGGAAATCTAACATCAGATTTGCATCAAAACTATACAATCAGGAACACTATAACGAGTCAGTACAGAAAAAAAACAACTTTCTCCCTGCAAGTTATCTTTTACTCTTCTAAGGTACCTCAGGTATGTATCAAGTCATTTGCAGTCTTTAAAATCTGTAAATTTCATCATTAGTTATCTTTTTACAGGATCTTTTTTATTGAAAAATTTGCAGGTTTTAATTTTCAGAGTAGTAGTTCAAATGTTATTTAACTTTGTATATTACATCAAAATTTTCATTATTTTTTAAATAAGGCACACAACTTTGATCTTCAGCAGCTCTCATTATTTTTGTTAACATTATTCTATTAAAAACTATTCCTCCTATCGTTGAAAAAAATAAAATTATCCCATGTATAATATACCTGTACAGCCTCACACACAGCTTTGTATTTGACAATTACAATTTAGCTTTTTATTTTTACACAGTTATACAAAACTTTAAATCATAGCAGTCCATTTCTCCTATCTATGCAAATATGTTGAAAAAAGCTAGTGATAGAAATTCAAATAGTAACAAAAAGGTTTTGTTCTTTTTAGGTGCTGTTTTACAGAACAAGAAGTTATCTATTTTTGTTGATAGTATGTAATTTGTCCTGCAGTTATTTTATTTGCATTGTCCTTCTGTATATTCAACAGTCTCGGATAGAATATTGTTGGTCCTCTGTTTTTTGTTTACCATTTCTTGTATTTCTATATTTCCCATCATTTACCTTTCTTCCTTTTTCAGAGTAATAATATGCAAGTATAATTTATTCATTCAAATAATTTTAAATAAGAACAGTTAAGTTTTGTTTATCCTTTTAATTCTTAAATTATAACTATTGTATATTTAACTAAACATCTGGTTAAAAATTCTATTTACTCTTAAATAACCTGGTCAGATGTTGGGCAGTTTAATATGCATTTTGATGACACCATGAACCACAAGCCCAGCTTATCTCTTACATTTTACTAAAATCCCAAATAATGTGGTTGTAGAAGCTGATGAAGAATATTTTACATAGATTTATGACACTTAACCCTATAAAGAAATAGGTCCTTTCACAAAAAATAATATGCCTAATTTCACAAACTACAAATCTTTCTAGATTATGTAATATATTCATAGATATAATACTTTGTTAATTAGTAATGTTATTCAAACTTTCTGCTGGCAATTTGTTATTTTGCAAGCTATTTTATTAATATTGTAATTCATTATTCTACAACAGAAGAATTAATCTCCTACATATTTAATATACAATAAGTAAATGTAAATACAGTATAACAATAATGTGGTACAATGAAACCAAATAGATATTAATATCAATATTTAGTTAATGTCTCACACTGCCTTCTTCTGGTGAACTATTTGTAGGGCATTTTTATTGTTATTCTTCTTATTTGGAGCAGCCAATTTTCTTGAAACAGCTCCTCGACTTCTTGCTGGGGCCATAATTTGATCCCACTCAAGTTTTTATTTTTGATACCAAGATAACCTGTAAAAATAAAAATAACTTATTATAAGACCAAAATTTTATACCTCATGTCTAAAAAGGGAGTAAATAAGCTTATGGTTTCTTAAGAGAGGAAAAAAATAAGCAAATCATTAAATAAATGAAATATATATTAATGATATTATTAGGGTTAACTACAAGTAAATGCTTCTTTTATCTTGTAGATTTTAAAACTACTGAATTTAAATTCAATGAAACAGTTATATCTTCTACAGCAAGCTGCAATATTCATTCAGTATTTCTCATTGTTTTAGTTGGTCTTTGTATTATTCTACTGCAGCTTGTCATGCCCATAATCCTATCAACTCAACAAGTTATCAACACAGTTTATGAAAAATACTAACCACTTAAATATTTTAAAGCTTTATTACACTAACTGAAAACTTTTTTTTCAACAAAATATCTTTATCTTGGCTTTAAAGATCATAACTTACTACTACTATTATTGGAACTTGTATTTTTTATCTTTTCTATGCAGATAATCTAAATATTAAATTATTTAATAAATTACCCACAGTCCTTCATTTTAAAATTAAGAATATAATAAATACTAAGTACTTCTTCATAACTTAAATACATTAAACAGCATACCATTTCACTGGCCTGAACTCTTGTACTTTTTCCCATGTTATTCCTCCCAAGGCTGTAGGAAGGTTTAAAACTGCACATGGTGTTTCAAATGAAGCCTACGCAGTTTTACAAAGTTATAATAGCATTCTTACTTTTAGTTTTACATTAAAAAGAACTAAAAGTAACAGTGTCACTTTCTCCAGCTGTGTATTATTTACATAATTTCATCTAATTGAAAAATAAAATATTACTAATGTTATTGTTTCTTTGGATAACTTATAAAACTGGCAAGATCACTTCATTACATTGTATTCATTTAAAGGATATATATTGATAATCTAACGATTAATTGACGAAAATGCCATCAAATAAACTGGATAACAATTATTCTTGCTTTAACTTTTAAAGATCTGAAGCACAAGAGCTAATAGTAGTAGTAGGGGCAGCAGCAGCTTTGATACAAACAGTAGAGGAAACTCGACTTAGTCTTGCGTGTTTAGTTAAAAATATTTCCCGATTATTATGCTTAAAGCTAAACTTTTCCGTGAGAGGCCTATGCCTACACTGTGGACGGTGAAGTGGTAGTGTTGATTCACCGTTGTGTTGGAAATAGTGACTGCACAGGTAATGGAGTATCTCTCGAAAAACAAGGAATTAGTGCCATGTCTTAGCCATAATTCAACAATCAGGATCACTTACAGTTTCCAATATTTATTTATACTACAAGAATTTACAATAATTATATGTACTGCAGAGCAGTTCAAAAAGTGAAGATTCTCTACTACTTTTCTACTAGTTTAACAGTACACAACTTGTGAACTTTGTTTACACCTAGATAAAATATACTTTACAGGTTAAATAATGACGTAATTCAAGTTATTGAAAACAGTAGCGACAACAGAAGTATTAATATACTTCCTAAAATTTAAAATTACTCTGCTGCTTAACGTAAATCACAAACAGTATTACTATTAGTACATAAGAAAACTTCTCAAGTACTACTTACACTATACATGTAACCGCAACTTGGGGTTATCGCTAGATTAATTTTAACGACCTCTAGTGTACAATTACTTAACAACAATATTAATCAATCATACTTCACTCAAGACATTAATATTAGGCCGATTGTATATTTAACACTACATTAGTTACCTAGTGTGTATGGAATTTTCAAAATTTAGAAAGTGTATAATAATAATATACAAACCACACTAGATTTAACATATCCACTGCTGTCCATATCTCTTCAAGCCAGTTGGGATACAATAAACACAGTAGTGGTCTGAACATTTTATACTTGTTACTATAACAACTGTAAAAGAGTGAACGCCTTTTACAAGCTGACGAAGCACAATTATAATTAGTTTGTTTTTTTATCTCGCGTAAACCTATCTGCGCTAGCCGTCCCTAATTTAGCAGTGTAAGACTAGAGTGAAGGCAGCTAAACATCATCATCCACCGCCAACTCTTGGACTACTCTTTTACCAACAAATAATGGGATTGACCGTAACATTATAACGCCTTCACGACTGAAAGAGCGATCATGTTTGGTGCGACGGGGATTCGAACCCGCGACCCTCAGATTACCAATAGAAAGCCTTTGTAGTGGGTGCTGTATAAGAAATATAATTAAATTCCACTATCCTCTCAGATAAGTGTATCCTAAAAGTTATCAGTAAATATTGTTGACCAGCTGACTTCTCTCTGTTTTATCTGTCCAAATTTCGGGTAGCTTTGTAAAAAATTCTAAGACATTAATTCCAGAATTAATGACCTCAGAATAATTAGATAGCTATGCTTAAAGCTATACCATGTCTAATTACTTCATTTGTTTTTGAAATATTTTAATCTTAATAATATTAGAAAATTTTGAGAGATCGAACAGAATTTGGCTTGCGGTACAAGAGCGTCTGTCCATTTTTATTCATAATAATACCATCCCTCCCTGGAACAGTAATAAGTGTATAGATTTACAGTGCTAAAATCAAAAGTTCTATTCCAATCGGTGGACATAGCAGATAGCCCGATTTGGCTTTGCTATAAGAAAACACACACACAATAGTACCATTAATGTATAAAACTCGGGCGCAAGTTGATAAAATTATAACTAATTTATTTAACAAGAAGTTATTGAAGTAAATAAAACGTACATATTTATAAAAATGTTATGAAAATGGTAATGTATCAAACAGTTAAAAACCAAAAGGTATAATAAACATGACTCATCTACAGTTATAAAATTCTGACTATATGAATTGAAATTGTTAAAGAACTCTTCAATATAGTAAAATTATTTTAGTCTTACTTGTTCTCTTAGTTTGTTTTGAATTAAGCACAAACTACACACTGGGCTATCTGTGCTCTGCTTACCACGGATATCGAAACCCGGTTTTTAGTGTGTAAGTCTGCAGACGTACCACTGTGCCACTGGGTGGCTGTTCTTCTAAAATATTCTCAATATAAGTTACTTCCTAATCATCGTATTAAGCTGCGCTAACCTCGAAATAATTTTGTTCTAATCACATATTGTTTAAAATGAGATTATTCTTAAGTGTCGAACTTGTCTTTTCATGTGGAAAAAAATATAGTAAGATTAATACTCTAATGTTACCATTTTTATGATATCTGCATAATTCAGACTTCTCTCTAAAATACTGTGATTAATAATTATTTTCAAAATAAAACTTGTGAATTGTTTAATTCAAAGCAAATGAAGAACTTGACCTTGGAAATATTTTTACATAAAAATACTGAATAGTTTGTTTTGGAATTTCGCACAAAGCTTCTCGACGGCTATCTGTGCTAGCCGTCCCTAATTTAGCAGTGTAAGACTAGAGGGAAGGCAGCTAGTCATTATCACCCACCGCCAACTCTTGGGCTACTCTTTTACCAACGAATAGTGGGATTGATCGTCACATTATAACGCTCCCACGGCTGGGAGGGCGAGCATGTTTGTCGCGACTCGGGCGCGAACCCGCGACCCTCAGATTACGAAGCGCACGCCTTAACGCGCTAGGCCATGCCAGGCCCCTACTGAATAGTATTGCCATCTGTTGAAAAAGGAAATATTTATTGTAAGAAAATTTAGTAATGCATTTTGCAATAAATATTGATACGATCCACGACATATGAAAATACTTTCCTTTTAAGTGTTCAAAATAACTACTCATCTTATATGAAATAGCTGTGTTAGTTTGAAAAATTACTGTTATTTTGTAAATAGTGAATGTCAGTGAGTTTGTTTTGAAATTTCGCACAAAGCTACTCGAGGGCTATCTGTGCTAGCTGTCTCTAATTTAACAGTGTAAGACTAGAGGGAAGGCAGCTAGTCATCACCACCCACCGCCAACTCTTGGGCTACTCTTTTACCAACGAATAGTGGGATTGATCGTCACATTATAACGCCCCCACGGCTAAAAGAGCGAGCATGTTTGGCGCGACCGGGATACGAACCCGCGACCCTCGGATTACGAGTCGCACGCCTTACGCGCTAGGCCATGCCAGGCCTTAATGTGAGTAAGAAAACTGTACTTTAAAATTTCTAAAATATAAATTAAATAATGACTACTCACCCCATCTTCTATGATTAAACTAATGAAATTAAGTTGGCAAACGTTTACATCAATAAAATCAGTTATTATTTTTATTTTAATAAGGTCAAAACATAAACAGTATTAAGTGTAGATATGTTTATGTGTTGAACATAATTTGAATTTTGTTCTAATGTTTTAAATAATGTATCAATCACAAGATTCATTCACTTTGAATTGATCTAGAAAATATCTTGCTGTTCATATATACAGTTACGACAGAAAGTGTTCGTACCCCTGCGTCCCGAGTAGTGTTTTGCTCATAACTTAAAAAAGTATCACGATTAGGCTAATAGACATATAGTATATTATAAATATTATATTAACACACATCTACATACACTTTTATGAAAATTAAACGACAAATGAACTGTTTATAAACAAATTACCAAAAATAGAAGGAGCAAAAAGTGTTCGTACAGTTCAGAACGTGTAAAAAAACTGATATTCCCGTAAAAATTTTGTTTAGTTTGGCGAATAAACTACATTATACCATTCCAGAACTAGACACTTGGTTCATAATTATTGGAATTTAGCCAGAAAAAATTTTCTTCCGGCAATTTAGCGCCGTCTCCGTGATTATCTGCTTGATCATCATGGCGAACAGGAAACAACTGTCCAATGATTAAGAAAAACGAATTATTGTAAAATAGAAGTCTCGTGTGTCTCTTTCCGGTATTGCTACACAAGTTAATGTGCCGAAATCTATTGTTCAAAGCATAATTGCCAAGTTTAAGTTTACAAGATCAACTGCTAACCTTCCTCGTTCCGAACGCCTTACCAAAATTCCAGAGAAGAGGAAGGTTCTCAAAAAAGTTAGAAGTTTAACAAGAAACTGATAAGAGAAACTGGGGTTAAAGTAAGCACCTCTACAGTTACGAACATGTTACACTCTTCTGGGTTCAAAGCATGCCGTCCTCGTAGAACTCCATATTTAAAGTCTGTTCATTCAGAAGTACGATTGAGGTATGCAAGAAAGCATGTAGTTAAACCCTTTACCTATTGGAAGAGTATTCTTTGGTCAGACGAGACTAAAATCGAGCTTTTTGGCCACAATGATGTTCGCAATATTTTTCGTATGAAGGGGTAACGAAATCATTCAAAAATCACCGTCCCTACAGTTAAACTCGAAGATAGCTTGATCATGCTATGGGGTTCCTTCAGCTCTTCTGGTGTAGGCAGCCTTCACCGCGTCAACGAAATCATGAAAAAAGAAGAGTACGTTGATATATTAGGCATTTATATCAAGAATGATGCTCGAAACTTGCTGCTTGGGCGTCGTTGGATCTTTCAGCACAACAATGACCCTAAGCACACATCGAAATATGTGCAATCCTGGTTGCAGAGGAACCATATAAGCGTTCTGGAGTGGCCATCGCAGTCACCCGATCTCAACCCAATTGAAAACGTTTAACGTGAGTTGAAGACCAGGGTTCATCAGCGTTATCCAAAAAACTTGCATGAGTTGGAGGCCTTCTGTAAAGAAGAATGGAAGAAAATACCAGTCGAGTATTGTCAAACGATCATGGAGGGCTATGAGAAGAGATTGCGCCAAGTAATTCACCTGAAAGGCGATACAACTGACCATTAAAGTAGACGCATGAACACTTTCTGCCCCGCCTATGTTTGGTTATTTGTTTATAAACAGTTTATTTGTCGTTCAATTTACATACAACTTTACGTATATGTGTGTTAATATAATATTTATAATATACTCTAGTTGCATTATCCTAATCATGATATTTTTTAAGGTATGAGCAAAAAACTACTCACGACGCAGGGGTACGAACACTTTCTGTCGTAACTGTATTTATTTAACAAATTGTTTTTACTTTTAATGTTAATTCATTGTATTAAATTATTTTTGTTTATGGTGGGCTATCTGCTAAGTTCACCGAGTTTATTTATGGATATATTAATATTAAAGTATTGAATTAATTGTAATCCTTATAACAAAACCTACAATAATATTCTTCATGAAAACAGTGTGTACCAAAATAAATTCACCTGGCTCGAGATGGCCAGGTGGGTAGAGCGCTCGAATCGTCCTCTCAGGATCGCGGGTTTGAATCTCCTTCCACTAAAACGTGCTCACCCTTTCAGCCGTAAAGGCCTTATAATGTGCAGTGAATCTCACTATTTTTCTGGCAAGAGAGTAGCTCAAGAATTGATGGTGGGTGGTGATAACTAACTGCTTTTCCTCTAGTCTTATACAACTAAATTAGGAACGGCTAGCGCAGATAGCCCTCGTGTAGCTTTGTATGAAATTCAAAAATCAAACAAACAAATTCAGTTATCACAAAATACATTAGTATCATTTTCATATCCATTATTAACATAACTAACAATATCAGATTTCTCATATCTTAGTTTAAGGGATCCTTTTCTTAACACACAAATAAGCAGTATACAGATATTTAATTTTACGTACATTTTATAATGTGTTTGATAAGTTTCTTCAAAATCAGTTTCCTTTTTCGCTTAACGAAACGTTCGAAAGAATGTTTCTTCAGTATTCCTTTTTTAGACGTTACTTATAATTCAAATAAAAATCATAATTTTAATTGGAGTACCAGGGCCATTTACAGCAAAACAAATGTTATTTAAGTCCTAATACCTGAAAAAGTTATTATAGGGTTTTCATTGCGAAGTTAGATTGGCTGTAGGATATCTTACATTTATGAAAATAAACTAATGTATAACAGCGGAACGTCCTCTAAAATCATTTAGTGTTTTCCAAGTTGTTGTTTTTTCAATACTCTTTCCATAATCATATTAAATTAAAAATTCGTTTATATTATCTTTCTCACAAAGTTAATTATTTTATTTTTACAAATCTGTAAACTATAATGCATCGTAATACGAACCTTATTCCCGCCTGTTTAGCAGATCTATAGCATGCAAGTTGAAGAGTCTCAAATGTTGTTAACCTTTAATTTTTCCTTCATTGCTTTTGATGAAGAAGAATTTTAATGACTGAATTTTCAAGTTGGCCCAGCATGGCCATGTGGCTAGGGTGCTCGACTCGTAATCCGAAGGTCGCGGGTTTAAATCCCCATCACATCAGATACGCTCGCCCTTTCAGCCGAGGGAATGTTATGAGGTGATGGTCAATCCCACTATTCGTTGGTAAACGAGTAGCCCAACATTTGGTGGTAGGTGGTGATGACTAGTTTCTTTACCTCTAGTCTTACACTACTATCCTCCGCTCATACAGCGGTAAGTCTACGGATTTACAACGCTAAAATCAGGAGTTGGATTTCCCTCGGTGGACTCAGCAGATAACCTGATGTAGCTCTGCTATAAGAAAACACATACAAACACAAACTTACACTACTAAATTATGGACGGCTAACGCAGATAGCCTTTATGTAGGTTTGCGCGAAATTAAAAAAACAAACAAACTTTGAAGTCCTGCCATTAAAGCTCAAAATCGCTTATTTGCAATTTATACTTACGGTCGATGTGATTTTAAATGAATTAGAAGCATTGTTAGTTGTACATCGTCTGAAATAATATAAAAAATATCAATAAAATTCGAAACAGAGGCGAAAATATTCAGCTGCCTCCAAAATTTATGAAGGATAACTTTGAGTACTTGGCTGTCAAAGGCTGCGAGGTAATTAATGATCGATACTTGAAATCCAGTGATCAGAAACGTATCGTTATAAACCTAGCCAACTCTACATACTGACATTCTTTTTATGCCATTGACTAAGCCAGATAAGAACAAGTTCAAATAAGTTACTTTCGTAAGTATATCGAAATTAACTAAAGTATTACCTTTTCGAAAAATTATTTGTTTTCCTCTCTAATTACCAGCACACCAACGTACTTGCTTCTTTACCAATAGTTTTGTAAGAACACATATAAAAATACAATGTCATTTGTGGGCATTAGTTTGAATTAAAAACACTCAACGATTTTGATTAATCGTGGTTCTGTGGGGTTTTTTTCTTGAAAAAATAGAGTTTGCGATTCTTTTTAAGCTAAAATTCTTTTTTTTTGTTCCTACATTTTATATTGCCATTACTTTGGGCACTACTCCAATACATTTACTTTACCCAACATTCTTTTTTTCTATAATATTGGACATTAATTCGCTAATAGGATATGATGAATGCTTCTGCCCTTACGTTTGACTTTTATAGTACTTACCAAAATACATATATATATATATATATACAACCTTGTTTTCGTGTTGCCAGGCGGTTGTGTATTGTGCTTTGTTTGCAAGCTATTTAACGCTAGATTGTTATTTTTCAAATATTATTTGAATTAAATTATAAGAGATTCTGTGGATGTTTTGAAAACTGCTTGAAGTGAAGAGTGCTGCAGCTGTAACATTTCTTTTCAGAGACTTTTCGTAATTATCAGTACCGGTGAAGACTTTTATATTTTGAAGACTTAAAGAGATAAATCTTATTAATTTGAATGCCATCTTAAAACATGGTTTCTTATTGTTATACTAAATTGTTAAGAATCAGAAAGTAAACTGCAATTTGTCAGTAAAGCAGATGCTTGGTTTGTTTATGGTAAAGCATAAAGCTATACAAAGAGCTACCTGTGATCTGACCACTATGGGTATCTAAATTTGGTTTATAGCGTTGTAATTCCGTGGTTTAGTTTGGTTTGTTTTGAATTTTGCGTAAAGCTACACGAGGGCTATCTGCGCTAGCCGTTCCTAATTTTGCAGTGTAAGACTAGAAGGAAGTCTTCATCACCCACCGCCAGTGGGATTGACTGTCACATTATAACGCCCCAAGGCTGAAAGTGCGAGCATGTTTAGTATGACGGGGATTCGAACCCGCCATCCTCGGATCACGAATCGAGTACCATAACCACCTGGCCATGCTGGGCTGTAAGTTCCCGGACATACCACTGTTCCGGTTAAGTGGATGCTTTTGAAACTGGAGTACAGTTGAAAAGTGAGCAGAAAATTTGCTTAGTTATAGAAAGGAAGAAAATCAACAAATGGAAATGATTTCTCGAGAGAGAGAGAGTTTGACATGTTGGTATACAGGGTCAGTTTTGTGTCCAGTGTTGCTCCTTAATTATGTTAAACAGTTGGTTGTTTTCTTGTGTAATAATGTTTCAAAATGTGCTTGTGATACTCAAATGCTGAAATGAGCGCCTTTTATTGAAAAAGGACTTTTACAGTGTTAGTGAATTGGCCAGAACGAGGTAAATGAATTATAAGAATTAATAGTCTACATATTGGTCTAACAGATGAGATCCACATCATAACATAACACGTGAACAACAAGAAAACGTGTGGTCCTTTAAGACTGCCTTTACACATTCAACCTTAATACAGTCATGGCCAAAATTTTGCATATTTTATAACAAATAATAACATTATTATTAAAATGGAATACAAATGTACTTAAATCTGCCAAACTGAAAAACGCATGTTATATTAATTATTATTAGTGTTTGTAGCCTTATATCATTTGACATTAAACATTCAGTACTTGGTTGGTCCTCCTGGTATGCTGTCGATGAGGATATTAACATAATCCACCGTGATGTCATCATAACTTGTTACTAGAAAGTGCTGAAACTCAGATAAAGTAGGTATTTTAGGGTCGTGATTAGCAATACTTCGACTCAGTTCTGCCCAACAGTTTTCAGTGGGATCACAATTTGGTGACTTTGCTGGCTATGGAAATTTTGTAACTGCCTCATGGTTGAGAAAATCATGTATAATACGCTTGCTATGGGTAGTGACAATATCATCCCGAAACACAAAGTTATTGCTAAACCTTGCCGAAGCATATGACAAAAAAAAAAAAGTCTCCGTGTGATGCCTGTAAGAGGCGTCATTGACGTTTCCATAGGATATATGAAGACTAGTATTTTTACCATGACGAACAGCCGCTCAAACATGATTGCACCACCTCCTGTGGGAAATACAGTTTTTCATCTTTTCTCCAAACAAATGAACACCATAAGTTTTAATTGACAAGCCAAAAACAGAACTCATTTGAAAGTATGATATACTGACAGTCAATTCTTGTTAATAACGGTTTGCTGGTAGCATTCCTTGAAAAATAACCTGGTTTCTCAATCTCCTATTCACTGTTCCTTTGGATATCATGGACTGAATGTGTTCAAGCTATTCTTTTCGTAAGGTGTTGGAAAACTCCTTTCGACACTGATGTGTTAACCTGATCAAAACATGGTCATCTCAGACAGGAGTCTTTCGGCACCTACCAGTAGACTATTCTGGAACAAAATTTTCCTGTAGTCTGATGACATTTTAGGATTCTGGATACAGTTCACTTGGTATTCCATAATGTGCTAGCAATTTCCACTTGCTTCATACCATTTCTGAACAGTCGAACAGTTTGGTTCCCTGTAAGTTATAGCAAGTAACGAGGCATGACTCTACACCAAGTGCAGAGAAACTGTCTGAACAAGGCGCTGTTGTTTATGAAAAATATATCATAACGTACATTTGATTTGATGGTTGCCATGAACAATAACAGTATTATCTTAAATATATGTATACCAAACTGTAGATTAATATACCAAAGTAATTCTAAATATAAGCAAAAAGGAAGTGTTAAAACACTCACATACATAATAATTTAAAATTTACTTCAGTGTCTCTAACACTTTAATAACAATATTCTTGAACAATATAGCACCTATAAATAACTTTGCATTGAACTCAATAACTTTATGAACAGTAATATATCATTATTAGTACTGTAAATTATGAAAGTAATAATTTATTTCTTCATTTAATTGGACAGTTTACTCATTATTGGGCCATTTATAAAAAAGATACCCCAAGTGGCACAGTGGTATATCTGCAGACTTATACTACTAGAAACCGGGTTTCTATACCTATGGTGGGCAAAGCACAGTTAGCTCTTTGTGTAGCTTTGTGCATAATAACTAACAAACTGTAAAAATACTTAATGTAACTCATTAAATAATCCTACATTCTAAATTATCACTCATTTTAAACTAATCAAATTCGAAATTATAATAAATCGTTAACAACTCTTCCATTTCTTCATAACTTCATGTAATTTCCAAGTCAAACATTTATCTTAATGAAAGACTCAAACAACAAAGCTTAATTAACACTATTGAATTTCGCGCAGAGCAACATGAGAACCATCCGCGCTGGTTGTTCTTAATGCAGTAGTGATACACTGGAGGGAAGGCTGCTATTCAACACCATCCACCGCCATTTCTTAAGGTACGCATTTTTTTCCAGGGAATAGTAGGTTTTATTGTAACGTAAAACGCCTCATACGGCTAAAAGGGCGAGCATGTTTTGTGTGACGGAGATTCTAACTCACGAAAGCGACTTGTGAACACACTGTTATAATTAAGTTTCCTAAACACAATTAGGAAATACTACGACTATAGTGGGTAAGTCTTTGTTTAGATCTTCTTCTCTCTTTGTGGAAAAGAGCTGCTTTGTACGTATTTTTGTAAGTTTGTAAGCCTATATTGTTTTACTTTATATTGTTAAATGGTGTGACAATAAAACAAATTCTTTAGCATATCTACATATTGTATACTATCAAACATATAATAAGTCATTTCAGTTTCAGGATGGTAGACACTGTTCTATTGAGCACAAATATTGACTTTATTAAAGTATATGATTTATTAATGAGAACTAAAAGACTCCTTTAACACGACAAACTACCAATAATGTGTTTAAAAGATTGAGAAATTACACCTTACTAAACAGAACTACATACTTTAAACCTCGAAAGTTCTACCATTAAATAATTTGACATGACCTCTTAAAACCATACCTGTTTGCAAGTTTCAAAATGTAATAAAACAGAAAGTATATATATTATTTAAGCCCTGCTCATTTCATCTTGAAAGAAAAGTTATTCCATTAGGGTTATATTCATAAATAATACCGGATTTAAATTCTTCCAAAAGATTAAGAAATGATTTATTAAAAATGACTGGTTCCACTTTCTCACATCTGTTTCATTCATTTTCGTTTATCTTAGTTTTTCAGCATTTAATTTTTAGAGGGACCAGTTTTGAAGTACACAACTGCAAATGTTTGTAATGTAGTTTTAGTATTTAGATGAAATCTTTACGAAAGTGTGATCACCTTCGTCTAATAATATAATTATGCCCCCTTTTCATTACATACGAATTATCAATGTTGGTTGGAATACGGGTCCATTTAGCAGCGCTTAATGTTTAATATTGTAATTTTGTTTCTGTACTGAAATTAGATTTTTCTAAAGAAAGTATTAATATATTTTAAATACTCATTAGAAAGAAATGTTATTAATAAAAAGGCTATATATACATATATAAAATTAGGAAAACTTGTAGGTTCAAAAATATTCTTACCTGACTTGAATCCATGTTATATAGTTATAGTTTTCTTATTTTTGCCTTGATGCATATATATATATATGAAGGTTATAGGACGGATTCAGCTATGAATGCTAAATAATAAATTTTCTAATAATTCAAGAATAACAATAGACTAAACCAGTATATTTTTCAGCAAAGCTTAGCTAAATGTGTCGTACAGTTGAACAGTCCACAGTAAATCAAACAGTGCTTCAATAATTTTATTTATGTTAGAAACATAACATCTAAGGTTTCAAGACAGAGTACTATGAAGTTGAAAGCTGAAATAGTTAAGCCATGTTTTAATAAACGAAACTGAATTTAAATAGATACAAGTTTAAGGGCTTTGTAGGTCGTTTAAATTCAATAACATTTCTTATGGGCAATTATTAGTTTCACTGATATAACTCTTTATCTCACTGCTCGTAACAGATACTTGGATACTATTTTTTGACAGTCAGCAGAATTGGATTTGACACCTGAATATGACTCCTTCGAAGGTTTGAGGTGGAACACTCCAAAAACCTACAATTTCTACTCAAATTTGCGGTTAAGATTAATTTAGTTTTCTCACGCAAGAGTTGTGTGCCATTGTTACATTTCTATTATTCCTATAATTCCCAAACTTGTCAGCCAGTCATAGGAAGTACGTGAAAACAGGTTTTAACTAAATACACACAATGAAGTTGGTGCATAAAGACTGCTGTGAGAAATATCTTAATGCGATTTACGTCAATCCAGTAAAAATCGGTATATCATATAATAGGATTGCTGAATTCCTCAGCAAAGTTCCTGTCATTTTAGTTTAAAGTCCCGCTTCATTAATTTCCACTCTGATCAGAAAGTCACCACCACTATCACCATTTACATACCTTACCTACAACATTTCAGTGAGAAACTCAAACACATAGCTTAAAAATTCAACAAAGAAGTCCAGTGGAAACTCTACAATACCTTAAAGCCCATTCTTGTAAAATACAAACAGAGACCTACCAAAGTGAATCTCAAAAACGTCATGTATAAAATTCCGTGTTCCTGCAACGATACATATATATACATATATGGAGAAATGGGAAGAAAACTAGAACCATCGACACAGACAAATTCTGGAAAACAAGAAAAATCAAAGAATCATTTTATATTAACACTATTAAACCTTCACTAAACAGAGATTCCAGATTATAGGTGAATAACCTGTGGCTACCATTGGTTGAATTTAAAGGAAATCTACCCTCCAATCAGAAACAGTGATAATCCAACCAATCATAATACGCTCCCCATAATCCTCCAGAACACTATAAAAGACCGACAACACCTTCACACACACTGAGCCATCATAACAACGATCCCCAAGAAACAAACTAACAGAACAAATCCAGATAATTTCCGCCCCATCAGTCTGTTAAGCTGTCTTGGCAAACTGATGGAGAGAATTATCTCCAACCGTCTCCTCCATTTTTGCGAATCAAACAACATCCTTCCAGAATCTCAAAATGCCTCCAGAAAAAATAGACAAACAACAGATCACCTCACACGACTCACCGAATCAATCTACAAAGCTTACAACAACAATCAAGTAACCATCGGGGTATTCCTAGATGTCAAAAAAGCATTCGACAGCGTTTGGCACAACGCCATCATATACAAACTAAATCACCTACAAATAAATCCCACGATAGTCAAATGGATTTCAAATTTCTTAACCAATAGAACAGCACAAGTAAAAGTCAACAAAACCATATTCAAATTATTTAATATAACGGCAGGAGTGCCCCAAGGATCAGTCCTCTCTCCACTTCTATACATAATTTTCGTCAGTGACATACCTTTTCCAAATCTAACATACACACACACACACAATACGCAGACGACATCGCAATCTGGAGCACCTCCAGAAACCCAGTAATGGCCATGTCTCGCGTACAAGAATCACTAAACAACGTCTCAACATGGAGCAACAAGTGGAGGGTCGTGTTAAATCCAACAAAAACACAAGCAATCACCTTCTATAGAAAACTAAAGAAGCAAAGAAAAAATCTAGAAAAAATAAAACTATCACTTGGAAACACAACCATTAACATGAGCAAAAACATCACATTCCTTGGCGTCACTTTCGACACAAAACTAACATGGAAAAAACACATAAACAATATACACTCATCAATCAGAAAAAGGATTTCATATCTAAAGACTACAACTGGTGAACAATCGAAATGCGCACCGAACACCATTATACAAATATACAAGGCTTACATCCGTCCACTAATAGAGTACGGATGTCAAGTAACATACAATATGTCAAACAACACACTCCAAAAAATCCAAGTGCAACAAAACAGAATATTAAAATCCGCATTCAGTTTACCATCATTTACGCCAACAAATTATCTACACCAAATCAGTAATTTACCAACTATAAGAGATAGAATGACAGAACTTTCTCTCAAATATTATCTAAAAGCAGAAAATAGAAACAAACTAACGGCATCACTACACAAATTATCAAGTGCACCAACAAAATACATATCACCTTACAACATATTTCAAGAATCACAATCCACTCAACAAAGAATCTAAATAAATAAAATCCATGTTATTAATATGTATTCCTTTTTTTTTCAGGTACAGGGCACACGACAGGCAAAACTTTCGGCGCCTCTCGTGTGAAAGTGGGTTTTCTCGGGGCACTCCCGTTTCCCCCCACATCAAAATCTTTAGGCATTGGATTTCTAGATCCCAGCCCAGGCAACTCTTTTGCCAGACCCTGAATCGTGCCGTTTGATTTGATCTGGATTTGAATGAATTATATTCATATTCACATCTGCCCAACTTCTTCCTTTCGGGACAAGTCCCGGCCTTTCTTTCCACTGCTGCCTTTGCCTCCACCCAAAACAGCATTTAGAGAGACATCCTCCACCCAAAAAGTCAAGAACAATAACAATAATTAATTTATCAAATAAAATAAAAAACAAAACAAAAAACTACCACTTAATCTTAATAACAATCCACGAAAGGGGACGAAGAGGAACCACAAGGTTCCTGAACACCCCGGTTGGAGAGAGAACTCTTCTGATTTCTCTCTCTCTAAACTGAACCCCTGCCACGTTAGTTTAGTTTAGTTTAGTTACACACACACTGAACCTTATCAAAATCTTTCAAAATAACTGCAGGAGTGCCCCAAGGATCCATCCTCTCGCCATTCCTGTACATTATTTTTGTTAGTGATATACCTTTCTCCAGTTTAACGTGCACTTACAATAAACAATACGTAGACGATATTGCTATCTGGAGTATCTCTAGAAACCCACTAATGGCCATGTCTCGCGTTCAAGAAACACTAAATAATGTCTTGAGCTGGAGCAACAATTGGAAAGTGGTTTTAAATTCAACCAAGACGTCAGCAATTACCTTTTATAGGAAATTAAAACGACACAGAAAAACCTTGGAAAAAGTAAACATCTCACTTGGCAATACGCCTATCGTCATGAGCAAGCACATCACATTCCTTGGCATCACTTTCGACTCAAGATTACCATGGAAAAAACATGTTAACAACATACACTTCTCCATCATAAAACGCATTTCACATTTAATGACCATATCTAGCAAACATTCAAACTGCTCACCAGAGACCATCATCCAAATATACAAGGCTTACATGGATGTCAAGTCACATACAATATGTCTAACAACACACTACAGAAGATACAAATACAACAAAATAAAATATTAAGAGCAGCAAACAGACCACCATCATACACACCCGTAAGCCATGTACACCAAATTAGTAACCTACCAACTCTTAGAAACAGACTCACAGAAATATCATACAAATATTGCTCAAAAGCAGAACATAGAAATCAACTAACTGCATCGTTATGTAAACTAGCCAGTGCACCTACAAAATACATTTCACCATATAACATATTTCAACAATCACGAATCACTCAACAAAATACATAATCACAGATAAGGTAAATTTAACTTTATATTTTCAAATCTTTCCAAATCTCAGAAATTGCATCTTTAGATCCCAACCAAGGCAAGACTATTGTCCAGTCCTGAATCGGATGTTTTACGTTGATATCTGCTTGTCGGGCTCTAGCCTGGCTCACCTCTCCGAAGCCGTCTTTGCTTCGCTCCTCCCTTACTTATCCGTTAATTTTGTAACGCTCCATCGAAATTCATCACCTTAAACAAGTAAAAAACTAAATACAGGCAAAATTCCAAGCACAGTTAAATAATTTTTCACGTGAGTGGACGAAGAGGAACCACAACGTTCTTGACCACCCTTGTTCGGGAAAGAATTCTTGAGACTTTTCTCTCTCTAAACTAATCCCCTGCCAAGTTCGTTTGCGTTTGCACAAACACTGACCTGAAGACGAAAGGTGGAAGACTTTCAAAACGTCGTCCTCTACACTTGTGTCTCCACAACAGGCAGTTGCCGTCCATTCTACAAAGTTTCATCATGAATACTCTGCCTAAACAATCTATCAAAGAATAATAAATACCTAGTCCTTTAAATAGTGGAAGAAAAGGAAATTCGATTATATATAAAAGAAGAATGTTAATATTCGTCAATCGGTATTTGATACTGCATTCCATCAGCAAACGAAAGTGTATCAGTTTATATTGTTGAAACATATACTATCGTTGGTCGGATTATTTTGAATAGGTAAAAATAATGCTAATTATAATCCACCTAACGCTAACGAATTAGTTATCTCTTCAGTACCGCTTGTTTTATGCACATTCACTTGTAGGCCTAATTTTGCAAATGAACTTTTCAATATAAATTCCATAACTGATGTAGGATTAACTTCAAATATGACGTTTCAACAAAAATTCCGAGACTAATAGTTTGCATAACGTACGTAACTTAGATCAATAAACGAACACAATAACTCACCAACTAACTGAAAAGCAGAATGACTCTCACTTCTAATACCGAATACATTTTCGACACTGACCTGACTCATTTGTTGAATAGTCATTGACATCTCATTATTCATTAACTGACTGTTTCACTGGGTGTTGTATTTATATTGTTTCTTTGCTACTAGATTATATAGAGGCTTTATCTTTCACGACCTATCTTGATTACTTACATTATCATTATGTTCAGCTATCTATAGCAAATACCTAAATTAAAACAACGAAAACACAGCTCACAACACTTCTCCTTCCTGAGCTCACGCCGGGCCGTGGTAATGGTGAAAATAACTTAGAACTTTACGAACACCTAGCAGTTCTTTTTAGTTTGTGCAGCACATCCTTATTTCAACATTCATTGCTTTGCTATAGTAGGTAATTACGTGTTCTTTTACATGTTGTACTTGTGATAAAACCGCTCCCACGACAAAATAATTAACACCTGTACCTAAAGTGAATGGTTCTTGGAACGTTAGATTGTGCTAATACAGGATTAGTTGATAATTCTTACTTCAGTTTGTTAGATACCTGCTCACAATCAGAAGTCCTGCAAAACGTATATGCATGATTTCTGAAGTAACTTGTGCAAAGAACGTGCTATGCCAAAAATACTCTTACAAAGCAATGATAATAAGAGCGCTGTTCAAAAAACACTTTTACCTTGTGCAGTTTCTTTGATGTTCGTTAATTTTGGACAGATTCAACCTTAAACGATCGTCTTGACACTTAGTCTCTGTTGGTTATGTGTCCTAGGAACTCTCCAGTTGACAGAGAAATTCACTCTTCTTGAGAATCAGCTTAAGGGCGCTCTTTCTCAACTGATTCACAACTTTTCTTGGCCCATTATAAATATTATCCAAGTTTCTCGTTGTCAAGTAAATGAGTAAGATGCTTATGGATAGGTAAGAGAGAGCACACTCCATTATTCACTGAAAAAATGTAACCCAAAATTGCCACACTTCATTTCCTTTAGGAAAGACTGTTATGTGTTTATTTATCTAGCACTTTGCACTTGCCAATATTATCTTTAACACACAAATTTGAACACCTTTTTTATCCATATAGAGCATTCAAAGTAGTTACTTCTTGTTATTGATTGTATTCTTTATGACTTCATTCACCTTCTTGTAGTTCACAGAAAACCATGGAGATCTATTTTTATTTTTCACAAGTACAATTAGCAATGTTCAAGGACTGGTACTCAGCTCAGTCACTCCTTGTTTCATCATGTTTCTAGTATTTATACATTTGAAATAATCAGTTTCTTTTGCAAGTGAGAATTTTCTGGCTAACGTAATGTATTGAGGTCACATCTCTAGTATCAAATATTATAATATGCAAGCTGAGGTACCAGTTCTTTGTCCAAATTATCAAATTAAAACAAATAATAAAACACAATAAACTAAAACTAACACAAACTTTCATAAAATTTATTTATAACATATTATGACAGAATCCATTAAAACCTCACCTAAATGTGGGGATGGATGCTCATAAAACAAAATAAAAAACAAACCTTCACACAATTTATTTATAACATATTATGTCAGAATTCATTAAAACCTCACCTAAATGTGGGGATGGATGCTCATAAAACAAAATAAAAAACAAACTTTCACACAATTTATTTATAATATATTATGACAGAACTCATTAAAACCTCACCTAAATGTGGAAATAGCTGCTCATAAAACAAAATAAAAAACAAACTTTCACACAATTTATTTATAATATATTATGACAGAATTCATTAAAACCTCACCTAAATGTGGGGATAATTGCTCATAAAACAAAATATAAACAAGCTTTCACACAATTTATTTATAATATATTATGACAGAATTCATTGAAACCTCATTTACATTTTATATTAGCTTTAAGAACTTACTTTTTATATACTGAAAAGATGGTGTGCACAGTGCGATGGTCGAGGTGACTGTGCACGAAAAATTAGCCGACAAAGTGGTGGCAGTCAGAGTGCTTTCTGTTACCGACTTCCAACACCCATCTCTTAATGTCCTTCTACACTGTTTCAAGTTATTAATTAATTGATGGCCAGTAGGTACAGAAATATCTTATGAGATAAAGTTGTAAGGTCACGGGTAGTAGGAAGTGGATGTATTTCAAGAAAATGCTCTTTATATTAGCGTTATGGTGGCTGATGTAGTACAAAGTTCACCTGAGTTTATGTAGTATTGCAGTAGTGGCAACCATTATTTTTCATTGCATTACTCCATAGAGGGTGCTAACGCATTCTTGGAGATACATAAGACGTTTATGTACCACCCCTACCCCACACTGTATGTTTTTTGTTGTTTTAAAAACGTGGCACCATCTATGAATATAGTTGACGTTAACTAATTATGCCAAATATAATATACGCTCAGTAACAACAATTATGGGAGTGGAAAGGGCTGATAATCCCCATTAAAATTTCTCTTTTTTCAAATTATCATCTCACAAATTCTATTAAGATTGGTTCAGTGACCTAGGAGTAGTTAGATAACGGACAAACAGACAGACAAATTTTAATACTGTATATATATTTATTTGTTTATTCAGCATAAGTCATGAAGTTCAGTGGAGGAAGTATTTTGATATTTCATGAGCAACTTTATGTAATCAACAGGTCCTTGTATTCCACACTTGATAGTAAATGGTATATAAGGTTGGAGTTTTTGGACAAATTCAGAAAAGGATGTGATTTCTTGATCTCATTTACCAGTTTTTTTTCTAAATTTTTTAAGCTGTCATTGAAGTTGTTTTGTACTGCATTAAGCTCGCTGCTGTAGTTTTTCTGGACATTATAGATACGTTTCTGTACTTCTTCAATCTTGTTGTTGTAATTTTTCATTTTAACATACTTTGTTTAAACTGTTTCGTTATCTCTCATAACGTTTAGATTTCGCTTCGTGATCGAGTTTTCATCTTAAAATTTAGTCAAACTTTTATTTTAATTTCACCAAATGAGTCTCAGTTCTTATACTGCAGTTGTAGTGTGCTTTATAAATTGTCGGTTTTCTTTTGGATTAATATTAGTAATATTAACGAATAAATATATCTTTTTATAACGTTTACAAAGGGTACATTCACTTATAGGCTTAATGTCATAAACAAATAGGGTAAATAAGGAGAAAAGAAACAGATAATGCTACCTAGGGTCACAGGTGGAGGATGTAACTGACAGAGCAGAATATATAATAAAGGGGTCTAGCAGAGAACATTAAAATTAAAGTTAAGATTTAAGGTCGAGTTAAATACCCTTTTCTCTCAAGTCTAATAATGTTTAATTAATGTCTTATTACAATATATCAGAAACTTGCTACTTTATGACAGGCTTGGTCTCTGCAGTCAGCCACGAAACGTTGTGCCTGAACGCTATCTACCGATGTCATTCTCATGCGCGCTCCACGTGCTCCTGTTCTGCAGCTCCCATCTAGTTCAAGCTACAACCACGTTCAACTCTCCTTTTCTTCCTTCATTATCGAGTCTTCCAGCAGATTTCCTCGGATGCCAGTCAGGTTATCAAGGTAACTAATAATTGTAGGTGCATACAACCCTCAAACCTTAGAAAATTTAAATGTTAAGAGCAACATCTCGCTAATTCAAGTATCGGCAAGTACAATACTCCTTGAGTAAGTCTTAAAACCAATCGTATCATTTGAACCATAACTTTATCGTCGCGAGTAGGGGTCGAAGAGAAACCACCTTTTTCTGAGCGTCCCTAGTTGTCTCTCAAACTATGAATAGGCTTGTGAGATTAAAAAACCAAAATAGCTGTCAAGTTCTTTTCATTTCTATGCAGTTTTTCTGGTGCATGTTGGGTCTAATGGTGTAGGAAATGACGGGTTAGAGAAGCTAATTAATAAGTACTAGGGGTTGTTAAAACATTTAAAGTAAGATGTCATAACGTGATTTTATCAAGGATACTACCCATAATTAACTGTTGGGACGATGTTATAAGTAAGTCACCAGGGCTAAATTCTAGGTTTAAGGTAGTATGTAAATATGAGAAAATAGGCTGGTTGGACTTGTAGGATCAATTTAGTGGAAGAAAAGAGCTTTTTTGGAATGGAAAGTTTCCATTTAAATCGGGTAGGGGCTAGCTTGCTAAGGCTATTAACTCAGCTATAAAATAAGTTTTAATCTAGGACTAGCCAGTGGTGAGGATCGGGAAAAGCTAAATGTAAAAAGAATAAGCGGAAGAGAAACGTTTAGCATGGCAAATGAGCATAGAAATAGTTATAAGGATAGGCTTAATTGTTACTGTTGTAATGCTAGAAGTATAAGAAATACAACAGATGACTTTACAGTATTGGTAGGAATGTAGGATTTTGATATAAAGGGAATAACTGAAACATGGTTAAATGTAGATGATTCTGATAGTAGATATATTTTTGAAATACAGGGTTATGTGCTATTTAATAGGAATAAAGTATTAAAGAGGGTGAGAAGTGGCTTTATATGTAAAATGTGAGGTAATCAAAGTAAGGAGATTGAATCCATTTGGGTTTCTATCATTGGATATTATTTATAAAGGGAAAAGGATTTGAGTAGAAATTTGTTACAGATAATTAAATGATACTGATGAAATTAATGACAAACTCTGCAGTGAATTGTTAATGAAGTCATAATTATGAGTGGCTTTAATTTCAGGCATATAGAAAAGCTATAGTCAAACCACTAGGGAAAAATATTTTTTGAAACTGTTTAGGATGGATTTCTCCACCAAGTAATCAAGGAGTCCCTAGAAAGAATGCTATTTTAGATTAATTATTAATTACAAATAGAGAAACGATCAAGAGAGTAATAAATGGGGAACATCTGGGTGCAAATGATCATTGCTATATTAAGTTCGATGTTTTGCTGCACATGGAGATAAGAAATAATGATTTTTTTTATTACACATTTCAAAGTACAAAATTTGAAGGGATATGACAAGAATTATTTGTCGTGAATTAGACAACTGAGTTATTTTGAGACACTTATCAGATGAGGAATTTTTTTAAATATTCAGAGTAAACATACTCCTTATTGAAATAAAAAGGATAGTTGCAAATAAAAAACAGGTTGGCTTACAAATAGTTTAAGAGAAAAAGTAAAGAAAAATATAAAAAATTAAGAATTTTAAATTAACTGGTATGACAGGAGACATAAGATTATAGAATATTAATAAAGTTGGTGTAGCAGGATATTAGAACTTCATAATTGATGTATGAGGAAAGGTTGGCTGAAAATGTAAAAATTAACAATAAGCATTTCTTATGTTAGAATGGGAGTATGATCTTTAAGGGGTGATAAAAGAACACTAACATCTGATGATTATGAGACGTCTGAGTCATTAGAATTTGTCTTTTCTACGGTTTTCACTAAGCAAGATTTAAGCAGTATTCCACATCTTGAACAGTTGATAAATGGAAACTAGATCGAACAAAATCACTGCATTAATTCCGAGCTGGTTGAGAAAAAATTAGGAAGTTTAAAAAACGATAAGACTTCTGGGTCAGATAATACTTTTCCAAGGGTTTTGAAGGAGGTTAAAGTTTAGATATGTGAGCCATTTACTAGTATTTTTTTGCCAGTCCTTGAATAGTGGGCAGGAACCACAAGAGTGGAAGTCAGTTAATACAATTTCTCTTTTCAAGGAAGGTGATAAGAACTTCAATCATAAGAACACTTGATCAAAAAGTGTAGAAAAAAACATCGACTTAAAGTTTAGGTTATCAAATTTAGAGCCCATTGTAACGAAATGAAAACTCATATGCATGGAGGTTCTGAAGTTGTGTGTTTATGAGAGACATTTTTAAGGCAATAAAGAACGGTTCCCAGGTTTATATTTTGTTCATGGTTGATACTGAAAAACGTAAGCAAATTTAACCAATTGGATAACATGTGTAAAAATTCTTATTACAAAATTTATGATGGCCCGTCATGGCCAAGTGTGTTAAAGCGTTCGACTCGTAATCCGAGTGTCGCGGATTCGAATCCCGGTCGCACCAAACATGCTTGCTCTTTCAGCCGTGAGGGCGTTATAACGTGACGGTCAATCCCACTTATTCGTTAGTAAAAGAGTAGCCCAAGAGTTGGCGGTGGGTGGTGATGACTAGCTGCCTTCCCTCTAGTCTTACACTGCTAAATTAGGGATGGCTAGCGCAGATAGCCCTCGAGTAGTTAGCTTTGCGCGAAATTAAAAACAAACAAACAAAATTTATTACACACGAAGATATAATTAAGTTTTATTATTTAGGATAAAATATGTTTGTTTTTCGCGCAAAGCTTCACGCTAGCTGTCCCTAATTTAGCAATGTATGACTAGAGGGAAAGCAGCTAGTCGTACCCACCCACCGCCAACTCTTGTGCTACTCTTTTACCAACGAATAGTGGGATTGACCGTCACATTATAACGTCCCCACGGCTGAAAGGGTGAACAAGTTTGGTGTGACGGGGTTTCAAACCCGCGACCCTCAGATTACGAGTCGAGTACTTTAATCACCTGTCCATGACGTGCCTAGAAAATATGAACAAAACTGTTTCTATGTTTTGGATTCGTTTATATCGCGTGGAACTTCAGTCACTTTAAGTTTACAGATGCAATTAGCGCAACTGTGTGCAAAAACAAGAAGAAAAACTTCTTTCACTGGAATAATTGTTATGGTGTGAACACTTTTTCTGATTAGCGAAGCGTGATCATAATTAATTACACTTGTCATAAGACATTAGTATTAGGCATACCATATTTTTAACGGTACACTCTCTATTCAATTTCTTAAGGTTTTTCAGGAATAATAATATGTAATAAT
Organism: Tachypleus tridentatus; assembly: GCF_004210375.1. NCBI lineage: Eukaryota > Metazoa > Arthropoda > Merostomata > Xiphosura > Limulidae > Tachypleus > Tachypleus tridentatus. The sequence goes on along the minus strand of NC_134825.1, from coordinate 42,187,499 downwards.
ATTTGAATTTCAACATGAAGCACGCTAAATGTTTACCAATGCACCCTATATTTACACTCTGCATCTGTCACATGTGGTTTTATTTTGATAAATGTAAAAAAACATTTCGGATTAGAAATATCAACTTTACTGTGTATGAATATAAGAAGTTAAATGAATATTATATATATATATGTATGTATTCACAAATTTTTGCTACTGTTGTTTGTAATGTGCCACATAGTATTTCGTTATTCTTGGTTAAGCATGTATGCACTTATTATTTTGAATACAACAAACTTCTGAAGGTAGACGAATCTCAACTCTCAGTGATGTCGGCCAAACTAAACTCAAGGCGAATAACAACAAGGAAATGTTGAAAACAGTTGTGCTAATAAATGAACCTTTGGATTTTCTATGTATGTGTTAGCAAATAATCGTGTCTTAAATATTAAAACCAATTCAGTTTTTAATTATTTACGATACAAGACCATTCAATCTCATTTCAAACAATGAATTATCACTACCGTAAGATTAACGTATTCTAGTGTTGGTTTTGGTTGTAAGTGGGTCCAAACTCGTATAGATTCAAATGATATGCACAGTACACACAGAGAAACATGTAGCAAAACTGTTGATAAAGTGATTTTCAGGTGTTACTGTACGTTATTGATATTAGTCAGTTTTCACACAGTGTCGATATTCATTTGACGTGTTGAATACAATAATTATTTTCATGGAGACTTAACATTCGATTTAAAGAGGCGGACAAATCATTTCTGAAGTGTTTCTCTTGTCTTTCTGTTCACTTGTTCAGTATTAGCTACACCAAAATTCTAAGAGGTCTTCGACCTTTTCGGTCAGCCCACGTACGCTTATAGTGTCTTACCCTCAAAACTTAGATTCCAATATTTCAATATCAAACTGTATAAAAATTCAGTAGAATACTCATGTTAATTATTTACACAAGTATTCCATATAATTGGTAAAGATAGATTTTTATTAAGTTTTATATAGATGTATTGGCCAAAGGACATAACACACAAGAATAAATTCAATAGTCTATCATCATTCACTGTACTACTATTATTACAATTAACTTTCTGTATCGTTTCCTGATAAATATTATTCAATATTGTAAGTCATAATGCAGTTCGTGCGTATATTTTCTGGATAATTAATTAGAAATTCTTTTAGGTTGTCATTGTAAGGTATAGCTAAATAAATGACATCACGATCATCTTAGTTTATTTATTTGGATAAACTGTTGGATTCCTTTGTAGAATATATGTTTTGTATAATATTAGTTTAACTTTAGTCTGTTCATTTAATAAAAACAGCTCTTGCTTTTATTTATGACTGCGAAGTCATGCGCGAATAAAGCATTTCAAATTTATGGAATAGACATAAATAAAAAAGACAAAGAAGAAAAAAGAACAAACATTTCGAATACGAAACATAAAATCGTAAACAACACATCGATAGTAGAGTTAGATTACTTAGGAAATTAAAATTTCGAAGTTTCAAAAACCGATATGATATCAAAATGTGTTCGAGCATTTTTACTTTAAAGATGGGATATTCGCATCACCAGGTTTAGTAAGATAGTGTTCTGTAAAGAAAACATTATCTTGAGGCAGCAAGATGCCTTCATGTTGTTTTTTGTTTGTTTGGAAATGTCCTCCGTTGATTTATGGTAGCACCTAAACCAACTTTCCCACATTTCCATTTTTTTGTTATACATGTTTTTTACATTCTCTTTTAAAAATCTTTTTACGTGTCGAGATGGGGCACAAATAATTTTCAAGAGTAATGCTATAATTTATCAAAACACTAACTTATAACTACATCAGTTTCTGAAGACATTAACATGTAAATTTGAATTACATTAAACCTTTAGGAAATGTACGATCTCAAGTATAGAAATCAGTGTTTTATTTAATATTTATTCTAGTTATAGTTATATCATATTGTTGGGGAAATCATTCATAAATTTCAAATACGGCTCATATTATAAGTTTATATGATTACTTAAGATGTATAGATTTCTCCAATATTTGCATAGTCTTTCTATACAGAAAAGCGAATGATAACTAATTATTGTTTATTTTATTACACTGAAAGATAGAAAGATGGATGAAAACTTTTCAAGACATGTGTGAATCGCCCATCTATCATGCCATCCGGTGGCTCAGCGGTTAGTAGAGTTCGATGGGCATAACACAGATCACCTACTGTGCAATTTATTTGGTCTAACAACAAAGAAACATACAAACCGTCCACCATAAGGTAGCTCTCAACACTCAGTAAATATAATCAACGTCTATTATCTCATTGCCATAATGTATTATAATGCAATTGCAAGACAAGATTATAAGATACCTATCCTAATAGAATTGAGCTGGCCGTATAGAAGAAAGTGTATTGGTACCAGAACGTACAGAAAGTAGAAATGTGTCTAAAACAAAGTTCTGATGGAGACGCTTCGCCAATAGAATTGAAATCTATCATATAAATCAAATAATGAAAGTATTACCAGAAGTTTTCCTATTTTTAATCGTATTTCTTCTGTCACAAATATAAAAGCACTTATTTTAAGAACAGTTTTTAAGAGACGTCCATAAAATCATGTGGTTTAGTCGGTAAAACAATAATATTATGTTAGTGTAGTTTCACAAAGCTTTTAATATGCAGAAACTCTTAAGAAATGTTAGATGCGTATCAAATATAGATTTGTTTTCTGGAAAATATATTTAATTTGTTCCAGGAACTAAATTATTGCATTTACAAATTAACGTAGTTGGTTAAACGTATGACATAAATAGATTAGCTGTGCTTTGATAGTAGGTCTAAATTTTATAAGATACAGATTTAAGAAGATATGTTGGATGAATACCATGGATAAATTTATTTACTACGATGAGTGAACATTTATTTATTTCAACAAGGTTTGAGTTATAAAATTTATAGTTTTATAAATAGTGCAGTTGAACCTGTGCAACTGATAGATTTATGAGGTTAATTTTGGTCACACTTGATCAACAACGTCCCTTTTCCTTAGAATTAGGGGAAGAATTCAGTTGCCTGTGGTAGTTTGATTGCATGTTATATAATGGATGGGAAACTCTTGATTATCTAGACTCATTTCCTGTACTTTCAGTGGGAAATAGATTCAGGGAATGTGACCACCTGTTAACATGTACGGGCAAAGCTTGGTCCTTCCGTCAGATTAGAGAGGTGAGTGAATGTTTGTTTCAACACTCGGTAAATTAAACAGCAGTATTAAGTAACAGTGCCATATTGCCCTATATGCTTCTTCAACCATAACAATAGTTTTTTTGTTTTTTTTAACAGAATAACAAAGGCCACGCTGAAATTATAAACGCCAACTCTGTTGTTAAATGACTGTAAATGGCCAGATGGTTAAGGCACTCCACTCCTAATCCGAGGTTTGCGGGTTCGAATCCCAGTCGCACCAAACATGCTCGCCCTTTCAGCCGTGGGGGCGTTATAATGTGACGGTCAATCCCACTATTCGTTGGGAAAAGAGTAACCCAAGAGCTAGCGGTGGGTGGTGATGACTAGCTGCTTTCCGTCTAGTCTTACACTGCTAAATTAGGAATGACTAGCGCAGATAGCCCTCGAGTAGTTAGCTTTGCGCGAAATTAAAACCAAACAAAGAAGACAGTTCTAACGAAAAAGTCAAATTGTTATAGCTCTGCTGAAGTTATCACTGTAAAGACGATATTCGGTTTGTTACTCTTATCTTCTTAGCATGTCGTAAACGTCAAAATAATGCCAACTAAACGTAAATATATTTTTCTCAGCTAACACAAAAAAGTAAATAGTTATTGAACTGTTGAAATTAGTCTAAAATTAGAGTCATTTTCATATTTAATAATATTTAGGATATTAATTCAAACTTTACATTTGCGACAAAACAGCTTCCAATTACAGAAATGAATACGAGCCTGAAAGGCCTAGCTCAAAATGCTTCCATTCAAGAAAAGTTGAAAACCTCTGTATCTTTCGAAAAAGCAGATAAAGTCTTATAATTGAGTTGATGTTAAATATTCTGCATATTTTTATGGTTTTCCTAACAGCCCCAGGTTACTAAAAATACTTTCACTCACTTTCCAAACAATGAAGCTCTTTTAAAACTGTTTCAAATATTCTCTTGAAAGGCCAGTGAACTTATATATCAACGTCGAGCTTTGAAACTAATCCTAAAGTCTGAGGAATTAAGAGCCTTAGGCTGTTTAAGAACTAGTAAAGACATAGTTTTATTGAACTAGATAAGGGTACTTCTAACTATCTCCTCAATATAGATACTGTTTACCTGACTTGGTTCACTGTATTAAACTAGGTACTAGTTTAACTTAAACGTAAAAAAGTCAGTTTAAAGCTTTCATATTACAGTAAATCCTGACGCTTTATCTCCAATGAATTCTTTAACTTTTTTACAACATTCAGAAGATTCACAAGCCAAATGTTCCGTTAAGCCCATTTTTTAATGTTTATAAAGCTGGTGGTCCCAAAGATAATGTGATTTAACTTACTGACTTTTCTTATGTAAAATTATTTGCCCAATTTAAATCTGTAACTTTTAAGTGCACCCGATGGGTATAAGATTGACTTCAAAGTGGGGTAACGTCATATCAAACCCAAACTCATCTAAAATACCAATTTATCTTCTGTCACAAAAAATTAACTTCTGTAAATATAGCATAAAAGATACTTCTTTCTTAAAGAAACAATGAATAATTTCTCGCTTTCCGGAGTTTTTTGTTTCCAATTTTCACTAAAGTATTCATAATAGTTCTCTCTTTCTTTTTTGCCTGTAGTACTAAATAATTACTCACTTAAAGTCCTATCTTTTCCTTTTAAAGTGAGATATTATCTTAACCTCCATTAAGACACAAAGGTGTAAGAGTAAACTTTAAAACAACAGGCATATCTAGACCTGTAAAGGAAGCACGACATAATGGTCTTCCAACATATTGGTATTTTTAGACAATTTTCGCTTGGATACGACAGTACCACAAATTTGCAGTTTGGAACTGAGCCGACAATTGTACATAAGAAAAATATAATGAAGCTTCTGATCGGAGTAGGTAGATAAATCGGGGTATTTTATAGACTATTACAATTATGACCTTGAAAAACGTTTACATTAATATTTGTCCGTTAATACTACAAAGGCTTATTCTTATATTTAAAAAAAAACATAAAAATTTCTGTTAAGCAATTAAAGGATTTAGATCCTAGGTATGAGAAATCCAATTTTAGCTGTTTTTTGTTTCTTTGTTTGTTTGGAATTTCGCGCAAAGCTACTCGAGGGCTATTTGCGCTAGCCGTCTATAATTTAGCAGTGTGAGACTAGAGGGAAGGCAGCTAGTCATCAACACCGACCGACAACTCTTGGGCTACTCTTTTACCAACGAATAGTGAGATTGACCGTCACATAATAACGCCCCCACGGCTGAAAGGGCGAGCATGTTTGGTGCGACCGGGATTCGAACCCGCGACCCTCGGATTACGAGTCGAACGCCTCAACACACTTGGCCATGCCGGCCCTTTAACTGTTTTAGCCGTTATGTGTTTGGTCAAGATAGAAGAAATAATTATTTCCGATTTCTTCAATGTTTCAGTTTTTTTTTGTTTCTTTGGGTGAATGAACTTTTTTATGGCTTTTGAAGGATTACATTTCATTTCCGCTTTCCTTTCAAAGTTCAGTGCAAATCATCACAACATATATTTACAGCTGAAAATAAAATTGACTATAAGCTTCCATTCGTTAATGTTTTAATGGAAAAAAGAAACAATTAATTTCCTACTAACCTCTTTCGTAAAAATACACACTCAGTGATTTATCTTCATTTGAAGTATTTCCATGATTCTAAACAATAAAATAATGTATAATAAAAACACCTTCATTTTTCATACAGATAGAAACATTTGCTTCTCTAACCGAAAAAAAAAAGCGTATTCATATCTCATCCTGTATCACGTAAAAAAGTATCCTTCCAATGTGGTAGGCCCGGCATGGCCAAGAGTGTTAAGGCGTGGGACTCGTAATCTGAAGGTCGCGGGTTCGCATCCCCATCGCGCCAAACATGCTCGTCCTTTCAGCCGTGGGGGCGTTATAATGTTACGGTTAATCCCACTATTCGGTGGTAAAAGAGTAGCCCGAGAGTTGGCGGTGGGTGGTGATGACTAGCTGCCTTCCCTCTTGTCTTACACTGCTAAATTAGGGACGGCTAGCACAGATAGCCCTCGACCAGGTTTGTACGAAATTCCAAAAACAAACAAACAATCCAATGTGGTAAACAAAACTATATCATTCCTAAAAAATAAATTGCAGATTGAAGAGACGAACTACAGGAATTTAGAAAATCCCGTTCTTTATTATGTGCTGTCACATATTCTTTAGCTTTCACACGTTATTCATAAAATGTGGTTAAAAATGTTTGAACGTGAAAAACTGTTGTTTCTTGCTCGAGAAAAAAAATTAGGTTAGCTTCTGTTTAAAAATTATTAATAATTTCACGTTAGAATAAGCATATCAAATCGAATGCAGAGACAGTGATAGTTTTTACGACGAAGGAAATTATCGTATAGCTTTCAAAAAGAATAAAAGATTTGAAAACTCCCATATATGGTGAAAAACCCCTTTAACTTTTCAGATATTGGAAAGACTGACGAATAAAATAGTTTAAATCGTAGAAAAATTAAAGAAGCTTTTATTTTAGAAAAACTTAACATTAAATAACGAACACGTGAACAGTTATATTTATTATAATTTTATTTCTTTATAGAGCTACTGCTGATTTTCATTACACTGTTGTCCAGTAATGTAGTATGATTACAGTGTGGCACTTGTCAGTTTGAGCTATTGCACTGTTCTATTCACAACTTGCTTTTGGTGATGCTAAGTAAAATAGCGAAACGTAATGTTAAAAAAAATAGGTTTTTAAACATATTGGCATGTTTATCCGAAAGTAAATAAACGTTACTTAGTTTGACAAGTTCTTGTTAAAATTACTGAAGTATTGGATGGATTTAACCTGCCACTTACCAGGTGACTTTTTTTTCTCAACTGAAGAGTGACATCTTTTAGAACAAAAATACTAAATCCAACAATTAAAAATAGACTAATAATTGTAAGAAGTGAATAGTACTTGTTTCTTAGAGTGATTTTTAGTGTTGCACACTCAGTTTTTCGACGTTTAAATATGCATTTTGCTATAACCTTGAAGAACTTTTGTTTGTTTGTTTTGAATTCCGTGCAAAGCTACACGAGGGCTACCTGCGCGAACCGTCCCTAATTTAGCAGTGTAAGACTAGAGGAAGGCAGCTAGTCATCAACACCCACCGCCAACTCTTGGGCTACTCTTTTATCAACGAATAGTGGGATTTACCGTCACATTATAACGCCCCCACGGCTGAAAGGGCGAGCATGTTAGGTGTAACGAGGATTCGAACCCACGATCCTCGGCTCACGAGTCGAGTGCCTTAGCCACCTGACCATGTTGGGCAAACCTTATAAAAGCAAATAATAATATGTTATAGTCTGGCAACGTTTTTAATGGCGTAGGATCTCGCCTTTTCAGTTTCTTTCAGTGTAATTTTACGAAAGCAAACAACGTTCTTTTAAATTATCTATGTTATCGTTCCTCTCAAGAGAAATTAGAATTTGTTCTGTAAAATGAAATGTAAAAGTGCTATCACTACACTATTTATGAGACAAAGATTTCATGAATACAGTTAATATTTGCTGCAATAAAATAATTCATTTTCAACAATAACAACAACAAAAACAGTTAGTCATTTCAAATGATATTCTCTAACTCTAGACAACTAAATCTATTTTACTGTAAAATTTTAATCAGCCAAGAAATGAAATTACTCCGTATGAGAAAAATCAAACAATTTTCAGAAAACATTTGCGAGTCTTGAAATGATAAATCAAGGATAAATTGTGAAACATGACGTACGGGAACACTGGTACACAGTCGAAGTATATTACACAGACTGATCATGTCCAGAAACACTGAAAGTGTTTTTCGTTGCTATTAATTATGTATGAATATGTTAAAATAAAAGTAAAAATGGGAAATTTCTTTGATTAACTTTTCCAGTATTTTTTTTTTTTTTTAATTTCGCGCAAAGCTACACGAGGGCTATCTGTGCTAGCCGTCCTTAATTTAGCAGTGTAAGACCAGAGGGAAGGCAGCTAGTCATCACCACCCACTGCCAACTCTTGGGCTACTCTTTTATTGGCAAATAGTGCAATTGACATTCACATCATAACGCCCTCACGGCTGAAAGAGCGAGCATGTTTGGTGTGACGGGGATTCGAACTTGCGACTCTAAGATTATGAGTCGAGTGCCTTAACCACCTGGCCATGCCCTGGGCTCTCGACTAATATAAATCATCCATTTGTCGAGACATTTATTTTTACAAAAATCAGGTATGAAACCGTAATGGGAACTTAAATTTATTACGTAAAATCTCATTAACAACACTTTCTTTTTCTCACTAATAACATTAACCTGTACTAGTAAGTATGAAATAAATAATTATGTGTGCAGAATTTTAAATTTGATTCTTTGTATTTTTTTAGAAAAGCTACGTAAAGGCTATGTATCCATAGAAACCTAGTTTTGAACTGACAGACTAGAACTGACTGCTAGTCAAGTGTATCCAACATTTATTCTTGTTTGATGGAATAGCGTACGTGTTCGTTTCTTTGTCTACGATGCATCCACGACTCAAAAGTACAGAGTAACGTTTTGAAGAACAGACTGCAAACCATTAATCCTCGGTTTTATGGACCAGACATACAAATGGTTAAGGCATGTACAGCACCTGAAATACATTTTTTAAATTTATCCTTAAGCACGTAAAATATCGTTAACGTGAAAGTAGTGTTGTTGTTTTGAATTAAGCTATCTATGCTCTGCCCACCACGGGTATCGAAACCCGGTTCTTAGCGGTGTAAGTCCACAGACATACCGCTGAGCCACTGAGTCAAAATAAATACTCTTTACAAAATAATTACGATTATTAAGTTTTAAAATTATAGTTTATTTGTTTTGAATATAAATGATAATAAACATTTGTACATATATAATTACACGAAGAATTTCCCTCAACTTGAAATATATTTTAACATTGTACTAAATGAAACGAAAAATCTAACTTAATTTCTTACGAGAAATTAAAAACTTTAAACCTAATTTAAGTAAAATATTTAATCTTGCAGGTTAAAGTAACATATTTTCTTACAATCTTACAGAGAAGAGAACTGCTTCCATTTCAGTTATTGATTTTTCAACAAGCCTGAAATAATATTACTTTTGTTTTACCCTTTCAGTGCCATCAACTACGGTGTACAGCTATTAAGGGGTCTGACGTAGCATCGTAGTTAAAGCTGTTTGCCTCGTAATCTAAGGGTCTCAGGTTTAAATCCCCATTATCGAAGAAACTAAAATATTACGTTCTATCGTCAACATAACGTTGTATTTAAGAAAAGTTAAAATAATATGATCCTCTTTCCTTTCCCTTTATAATTATTTTCCAATCTCTGTGGCACCAAACATGCTTGCAATTTCGGCCGTGAGGGCGTTATAATATACGTTTAATCACATTCTTCATTTGTAAGAGAGTACTCCAAAAGTTGTCAGTGCTTGATTTTGACTATCTGTCTTCCCTCTAATCTATCACTGCTATATTAGGGACAGCTAGCTCAGATATCCCTTGTGTAGCTTTGAGTAAAACTGAACAAACAAATGAAACCCAGGAAGAGTAAAAACGTATTTGATTAAACAGAGGTTTAAGGCTTATTAGTCTAGGATTGGATATTGAAGTGCAAGAATATTCTACATACTAACTACATCATTTATGGTTTTTAGTTTCTAGTATACAATTCATTTTACTTTTCCATTAATGAAGAGACAACCAATTAGCAATTACCATAAATATTTCAGAGGTAATAAGATAATTTATAATATTTTTAGAGCGAAATGTAATTCTGACTATAGGATGTTATGTTCAGCATATTAAAACAATTCTATTTCTTGAAACATTTTGGTGCTTCTGGAAACATCAGTTATTTCATCTTATTCAGTGTTTCTTAGGTAATCGCTATTCTAAAAGATCTACTCTAACTTCGTGTTAGTTCCAGTTTACCCGCTGGAGAGAGAGAAAAAACAAACCTACTTGGTTCGTACGTTATGAGTTTCTACAATATTATTTTATAGTTTTATTAAACAAGGTAAACTGTCTTAGAATATGACAGGTAATAATGACAGTGTATTAATTCCTATTGTGACAACGTCTAGTTCATAAAATTTAAAATGAGGTCCCATTGGATTTGGTCGTTACAAACAATTTCACTTAAAAGAGTGACGTAAGTTACTGTCCCACGTACTATTTACGGAAATTGAGTTCAGCTAAGGAGCTAATTTCTTTATTTTGTTAATAGTTGTTAAAACAAGTGTTGATTGATATGCTTTTAAGGTTCTTCAGGTTTTGTTATGTCTCGGATATTCGAACATAGCTGTAATAGCATTATCTGCTCTAGCTATCCCTAATTTTGAACCGATAAACTAGAAAGAAGGCAGTTAATCAATAGCACTCAGTGTCAACTTTTGGACTAATCTAATCGAATAGTTGGATTTGACAGCTACTGTTATAACGCATCATGGCCATAAAGTGCGGAGCGTGGTTTAATAGCAAAGGAACACGAAACATGAACTTTAGTATTGCAGTTCAACACTAAGCTACGAACAGGCCATGTTGAACAAGATTTCCTAAGCAGTTAATGTGGAAGAATTTTTCCACTGCTCACGAATCAAACTGAACTTCGCTTGATGTTTAGTTTTCTTTACACGTTTCTTCTTTATTTACCATTGTTTAAGTATGTGTGTGTTTTCGACCTAAAATAGAATAGTAATTCACTTTATTTATCTTTCTACTCCATTCTACAGGCTTTGCGGGTTGATTATTATTAGCCTATTTGCCAAAGCTTCCTTATGTTTATCAACTGTAAATATTTCTATAAGAGTGTTTTAACGAGTACGCGGAAAACTACAAATCTCTCTCATTTTAATTAGTTTTTGTCAGAATTTACGTGTATAGTTTTAAACGTCATTGTAAGGTTTGTGTGAGGAAGTGTCGTTGTTTGGGCATAATTCGCTAACCTTTAATTATGCTTCTGAAAATAAACATGGAGTTATTTTTAATGTTATTATTTTTATAATTTATTTCTTTACCTAGATTATTAATAATCCATAATAAATACTACTGTATATTCAAAGGTTGGATTATGCCTACATAAAATTACTGTATGTTTAAGATAGTATAAATTCCTATTTTAAATATTTTCGATCTATCCTTTCAACCTCAAGTCAAATTTCTCAAACAACAATTTCCTCTTTAATAATATATTACAGGAGAAAAGCTAATGTTGAAGAAATACTAAGATGTTTGTTTCTCGTGGAATATGTAAAAGTAATTCAAAATTGATAAAGTGATATTTGTAAAGGGATATTTTAGGTAGAAAATTTACTAATAAATTTTATTCATTCGAATTGTTAACGCTGCAACGTAGTATACCGGTGTTAAGGGATTATATGCTATTTTCCTCCTCCATTATTCAGAAAGAAATATGCCAATGCTTATAAAACATTCCAAACATAATATTAAATGAATGTATGTACCTAAATAAAATTGCATAAAAAGTTGTTTTATATAGATTTAAATGAGACCACTATGTTTTTATACACGAGTTTTCGTTACTTTCAAAGCTTAAACATAATAAAGTGGATGCAAAGTGCTCTAGTGGAGTACAAAACAAAACCATGGACGAGATACAAGCCCACAGTTGAAAAGTTTTTGCTTGAAGCCCAGTGTAACACTGTAGCTCATGCCCAAACGCTATCCAATAGAGCAGAAAAACGGTCTATATGTTGCGTGAAGTGATTTATCTTTACTGCAAGAAGATTATGATGAATCACACATCATTTTCAAACCCTCCGCTTGGGGAAGAAATACAAATTACTTTGTTTCTTTTTCGTTCGTTTTTTTTTTCCATATTTTAATAGATCAATACAATGTTCTACAAATAAGAATCAAAAATGTACTTGCAGCTTGTAAAATATAATTATATGTCTATTATTAAAGACAGATTCAAGACTGAAATAAATTCAAAACAACGTCAGTGGTTCAGTAACTTTGTTAGCACCAGATTACAGAGGTTTTAATATAAATCTATGCATACAAATATTAGAAGGCTCATATCTTATAAGATATTACTAAGCTAACAAAATGGTCGACATTTTTATGAAATTATTGATGCAAGTTCAAACAATTGATGCATCACTCACCAAGTACAGTTTATTTGTTATTACAGGTATTCTTTCTTATTTGTTTTTCAGTCATGTTGACACTAGAATCCTCAGTTGAACATAACTTATCGTTAAATGATTTATTCATTACAAATAATCTACATATAAGTATTGTATACAGAATACGTGCATACAATGTAATGGAAATAATTATGGAAACACACATACAACGAATAGTGTGAGGAAGATGTTAAATATATTAATGATACTTTAGTATCATTACTTGGAATGGTTAGTGGTCGAGGCGCCTGACTCGTCATTTCAGCTGAGGGTATATATTACGTGACTGCCAGTCACATTATTTGTTGAAAAAGAGTAGCCCAAGATCTGACGATGGGTTATATTGACTAGCCACTTTTTCTCTAGTTTATCACTCCTAAAGTAGGGACGACCAACGTAAGTAGCTACTCATGATATTCAATGAACAAAGTATTGAACGTTATCACAGAAAATACACAAGAATCGCGAATAAGTTCTATAACACGCTAATATTCTGCATGAAAGCTTGATTTATTATTGAGAATTAAGTACAAAACTACATAACGAGCTATCTATGCTCTGCCCACCACGGGTATCCAAACCCAATTTCTAACTGTCTGAGTCCGCAGACATAGCGCTGTGCTACTGGAATGCTGTATGAGAGTCATTTACTTTTCACATTTCATATTGTGTTTACGCTGCAATACAGTTTATCAACGTAAGACTGTAGACTGTTAATAGAACTTTCTTGTGGCACTACTTACAGTCGAACCAAGTTATTAGTCGACTTTCAACTTTCAATATTTAAATAAGCCCATACTGTAAAAAATGCTGGAAGCACATTATTTGTTTGGAACCTTCTGTTAATGTACATATTTTAAAGGCAAATACGTTTAGGGAATTCATTAAAAAATTAAATATTCACAGAATTTTATCCAGATTTTAATAGGGTTCCTTAAGATAATTTCATTAAAAATATGGAAATTTGCAAACATTCCTAAAAATGCGCTATTGGTACATTTTCGTAGTTTTTACTGTGTTCACCTAGATGTTCCATTAGCCTCTTTACCGTTAATATTTCGTTGACCACATTTGCTGGATGCGTTGAATCACTTTTTTGTTGTTGTTGTTTTAGGAAGACTAATCCCCGTCCTATGCGTCATGTGTTTCTAAAGGAATAGTATGATGGATTAAAATATTACTGTGCTTATCAGCAGTCAAGGTACTATCAATTTTATGTTGATCACTGACACCGTTGGTTGATATGCAGGCACACCCTTCTTTTAATCCACCACCTTGCTTTACTTTAGATATCGAAATTTTTGGTTGTGATATTGTTTTTGTCTTTGCCATCAAACAAACTGTTGTTGATCGTTACTGAGCAATTCGAACTTTAATTCACCTCTAAAGAGCTCTGCTCATCCACTGTTTGCAGTCCGATGCCTGTTTAAACCTTTCGATTTGTTTACCTGTTCGCAGCAGCTAATGTGTTCTTACTGCCTTTGAGGTAACATTCGTACGTAAGGATACAGCGAACAGCAGGTAAGGATTCAACTGTCGTACATCTCATAAAGAACATACCTTGAGATACTTAACTTTAGTTTGGTTTCGGTTTTCTATCTTAACCACTTATATTATTAACAATACAGGTTCTACATTCGATTTTCATAGTAATTTAGATAGATCCTACTGAAAAACAGGGTATATTTGAGTAGTGAAAACATTTATTTCGTCATGCTAAGTATATGATAATTTAGTCATGGGATCCATGACTTGATTAAAACTACTACTACTGAGTATGGTACGATTGTTTGTACTTATATGTAGTCTTTTACTGATATAACGCTTTGTAATAGATATTTAATCAATCGCAGTCTGAACTATAAATACATGGCAATACTCTAGTGTAGTTAATTTTCACACAATAAAACTGTTGCTGTAGTTACTGTTTCAGTACCATTTTCACATTATTTAGGAGCATATATTGTAATTTATTAATTGTAGAAAATCTCAAGAGTCAATTGGTTACGTTTAAATTCAACAAACTAAAGTTAATTCATATTAAGCATGTGGTATAGCAGTAAAAATACGAGTGTTAGAGCAGTACATATTACAGCAGTATAAGTTAGTTGGTATTCATATAAATAAATACGAAATGTGTTTGTTTGTACTCTAACTCTTCCAAGTCTATTGAGCCAATGTGAACCATAATTTGTATATAAACACAATGAACTATGGGGTGTGAACTTAACCCTATTTTCATTTTGTGAAGCCTGTTGGTTAATTACTCCCAGCCAACTGAGTCAATCTCAAACAATCTTGACAGGCTGACGTTTCAGACAATGCTAAATATTCTGAATTGATTCAAGTTAAAAGTAAGTGCTGGATTGTTTCTCAAACAACTATGCATTTCTAGCGATAAATGAAATGTAGAATGTTCAAGAGTGGAATCACTTCAAAATCTTTATTTCTTTGTATATGAAAAACAAACTGCAAATGATGTTTATGAAGAAGCTTTGTTATAATATTGAAAAATCTGGTTAAAGTTTATGTTAAAATTATTGCAATGAAATATGTGATTGCTGTTAAACTTATATTGTGTTAATTAAGTTTAAACTTTCCCGTTAGTTGACAGGTATTTCAGCTTGTAATAAATAAATAAATGTTTCCATATCTTTTAAAATCAGTTCATGTACACTATAACAAATAGTTATTTTTAGATAATCAATAACACGAATTAACTTAGTTTATAAACAATAGTGTATAATTCTTTTATTTCAACAGTTCTTTACGACAAAACCATTTTACTCTCACTACATTGTCAAATTAATTATACAGCAATTGGTCAAAAGTTCAAGCATGGTTAGTCTACGAATACAGCTTAGAATATTTTTCACAATTAAAGATAGTTTGACTATGATCAATTTAGTTCTACTTTTAATATTTATGATATGTGCTTAGACTTGAAAACTGCATAACATTTACAATTAGTTATTTCCAAGTAGTGGTGATAATTTCGGTCACAAGTTCAGAGATACAAGTCCACAATAAACTGTTTAATTTTTATTACAAATATTAACAAGCTGTTGATCTTATGTTATACTTGTTAGTGATGTTTCAGACTCAGAAAATACAATTTTTCAAAACAGATTCAGATTTTGGAAAAAGAAAATGCCTGGTGACGTGTTATTTTTAACATAAAAATTAGTGCTACTTTATACGCCTATACAGTCATGTGAAAAAGTTAGGACACCCTATGAAAGCCTGTGTATTTTTGTAACATTTTTGGATATATAGATATTTAAGCTCAATTTCAACAATACTGAGAGATTATATGAATATAATTAAAAACAATTAAAACTGAAAAAAAGACTTTTCAAGATCTTCTGTAAATGTCATGCTACAAAAATGCATATTCTAACTGAGGAAAAAGTTAGGACACCCTACCCCCTAATAGCTAGTGTTACCCCCTTTGGCTGAAATAACCGCAGTGAGACGCTTCTTGTAGCCATCTACCAGTCTCTGACATCGGTCCGAAGAAAGTTTGCCCCACTTCTCAATGCAGAATTCTTTCAGCTGTAAGATGTTTGAGGTGTTTCTTGCATGTACAGCCCGTTTCACGTCACTCCACAGCATCTTAATGGGATTAAGATCTGGGCTTTGACTCGGCCATTCCAGGACTCTCCATTTCGTAGTTTTCAGCCAGTCCTTGGTGGATTTACTGGTATGTTTTGGGTCATTGTCATATTGCAGGGTCCAGTTCGGCTTCAGCTTTAATTTTCGTACAGATGATCTCACATGATCCTCAAACACCCTCTGATACACTATAGAATTCATGGTGGATTCTATGATTGTGAGCTGTTCTAGGTCCTGCTGCAGCAAAGCTGCCCCACACCATGATATTTCCACCTCCATGCTTTATAGTTGGTATGAGGTTCTTTTCCTGGAATGCTTTATTTGGTTTACGCCAAACATACCCTCTGTTCTGGTGTCCAAATAATTCAATTTTGGACTCATCTGTCCAAAGAACACTATTCCAGAAGTCTTGGTCTTTGTCTACATTCTCTCTGACAAACTTCAGTCTGGCCTTGATGTTTCTCTTAGAGAGCAAAGGTTTCCTCCTTGCACACCTCCCATACAAGTTAAACTTGTGCAGTCTCTTTCTGATTGTAGAGGCATGCACTTTCATATCAACAGTAGCCAGAGTCTGCTGTAGGTCCCGTGATGACAAGTTAGGGTGTTTGGAGACCTCTTTTGGCATCTTGCGGTCTGCTCTCGGGGTGAACTTGCTTGGACGACCAGACCTGGGCATGTTGGCAGTTGTTTAGAAAGCCCTTCACTTGTTGACTATTTTCCGGACAGTGGAATGGCTGATTTCAAAATATTTTGGGATATTTTTAAATCCCTTACCAGACTCATAAGCTGCTACAATTTTCTTTCTGAAGGCCTCAGACAGCTCTTTTGCTCTCACCATGGTGCTCACTCTCACTTCAACAGTCAGGAGCACACCAAACTAAATGTCTGAGGTTTAAATAGGGCAAGCCTCATTCAAAATGCTGAGTAACGATCTTCTAATCATGTGCACCTGGTGTGATACACCTGTGTGTGAGTTGAGCGATTTTAAGTGGGAATAAATGTGGGAGTGTCCGAACTTTTTCCTCAGTTAGAATATGCATTTTTATAGAATTACATTTACAGAAGATTTTGAAAAGTCTTTTCTTCAGTTTTAATTGTTTAGTTATATTCCTATAATCTTTCAGTATTGTTAAAATTGAGATTAAATATCTATATATCCAAAAATGTTACAAAAATACACAGGCTTTTGTAGGGTGTCCTAACTTTTTCACATGAGTGTATATAACAGATGAAGTATACCAGTTATTGTTTTCAACATTACTATTGTAGAAAGTCATATTCTTACATTTCTGTTAATATTCACTTTTTAAATAATTATTGATATTATTGACAACGAAATTGTTGTAAGATTTTCGAACATTTGTAAAGTTCACTAGGCAAAATGAGAAATAAACAAGAGCCCATATTTGATGGCAACCACCAAGTCTCATGCTGAGACTATCAGTTTGAGTGTATAATGGTCCACACAACCTAGACAGAGTTGTAAAACACTTATCTTCAATCTACAATAGGCCCGGCATGGCCAAGCGTGTTAAGGCGTGCGACTCGTAATCTGAGGGTCGCGGGTTCGCGCCCGCGTAGCGCTAAACTTGCTCGCCCTCCCAGCCGTGGGGGCGTTATAATGTGACGGTCAATCCCACTATTCGTTGGTAAAAGAGTAGCCCAAGAGTTGGCGGTGGGTGGTGATGACTAGCTGCCTTCCCTCTAGTCTTACACTGCTAAATTAGGGACGGCTAGCACAGATAGCCCTCGAGTAGCTTTGTGCGAAATTCCAAAACAAACAAAACAATCTACAATAAACGAACGAAACCTTATTTTTGAGCGACAAGAACTTATGAACACACAGGAAGACTTATAACATTTTTTTATAAGTATTGTTTTACTCACATTTTACTGTGAGTTTAAAATGAGAAGTAACGTAACATTATATACACCATACACCTGTGATGCACTCCACTGTCAATAACCTTTCATCCAGTATCAAAGCTTGTGTGTTGGTTGGAAATGTAACACCTAAAGTTGAACACATTAACAATTAATACAGGGTTTGGATTAAGACATTTCCTGCTGACCCAATGAACTCTGATACTAGGCGAATTTTCTCTTCGTCAATGCTGAGCATTGCAAAGTGCATGTTGTTCAAATGCTTTTACATTTCTTTCAGTTAGAAACCCATAGTAAATATATGAAACATCAATGAACAATTATAACATGAGATTGTAAGCTTAATAATATTTAAAATAAAAATCAGACTGATCTTTCTATAAAGTGGAAGTGGAAGATAACGCAGTACAAGTTACTGAAACATTGTTTCATGTTCTTTATGAGGCAAATATTTTATCTGCTTTAAGATAGTTGAAGAATAACTCCTTAATTTATAATTAAGGGGCCTTTTATTATTATGATTACCAAAACGTTTTGGGTTATGTTCCTGTGTGAAAAATGTTTTCCATGCTCTGGTGAAATAAAAATTTAAATGTTATTGCGTACAAAAAGTGAAGTTATGAAAGATACTGAACTAGAATATCTGGTTTTTCTGTCACAAATGAAAACATTAGTTGTTTTAATCTTGGACTAGGGAAATTAACTAACTATTTTAAACTTGTCATTAGCTGGTATGTATCTGTAATTTGCTGAAAGGGTAACATGTGAGACCCTATATTATGTCTTTAACGTGTATTAGAGAAGAAATTTCGTTTATATCTGTACTGATATGGTTTAGTATAAATCAATAAGTATTATGTCTTGTCCATGAAAAAAACAATATTTGGAAATATTTTTACAGAAAGGTGAGTATAATATCTTTACCATAATAATCATTAAACTTAGAACCTTTAAAACTTTTGTGATTAACTTATAAAACTCAATAGAAGATTTAAATAAGCATCCACTTCAGGACATACAGAAGTAATACATTAATTAAAGAAATTAATTAGAATAAGTGGTTTACATATAGAACATCAGAAAATGTAAAATATATTATTAAATATAGAACTGTTATAACTAAAGTAAATTCGTACTAAATCATAAAATCACTGTTGATGTCTCGTTCAATATTAATGAAAACAAAACATCGGATATGATAGAAACTTTTTAGCGGTATGTTAAATGTTTAAAATAAATGAAACTATAAACAAAATTACACAGAAGTTTAGTAACATTATTCGAGCCCCCCTGAGGGAGGACATGTCTGCAGACATATAGTGTTAGAAACTGGGTTTCAGAGCCCTTGTTTGGGAGAGCAGAGATAACCCATTTAGCTTCATGCTTAATTTCAAACAACAGCGCCATTTGCTGTTCTAAAACATAAGTTTTTATTGGTATGCAATCCTACAGAAACGTAGTAACACCATTCGCCTTCGTAAAACAGATAATATGTCCAGTAAAATCATCTACCTATAGAATCTTAAGAAGACTGTCTATTTGGTAGCACCAACTACCTGTGTAAAAGATATAAAGTGAAAACTATAAAATAGCGTGTGAACAATAAAATTCATGGTTTATGGACAAAGGAACAGAATGTTTAAATCCTAAAATTAAACTAGCGAAACAATCATGATATTTAAGTATGTTATTATAAAAAAATATGTTGTCTTCAAAATTGCAAAAAGGTATGCCATGCAAATTAGAATTAGAAGTAAAAACTATAATCTGTATGTTAGATAGGATGATAGCGCTATCCAGCTCTACAATCACCAAGCAGTATAATTAAGTAAAGAAAAAAAACTTCAGAACTCTTGAATTAGTGAAGTGTGTTATACGTAAAGACACAGATATTTATAAAGATATGCTTAGCAAATGAGATAGGATATTATTAATTAACCAATTATCCTACGCACTATACTAACTTTAGTTGTATCATATATCTATAGAATCTTAGCACCATAATCTGCTTATAGAGACACAGACTACTTTTGTAAAACAAACACAATATGCCAAATAACAACATCCGTCTATAATAACACCGTCCATCTATAGCAACACATGTAATGCAGTTAAAAATGTAAATGAAAACTGTACATACGAGTTGAGACACGTTAAAATCTGTACGCAATCCTATATAAGTATAGCAACACTGTCAACCTGTAGAAACGCTATACCCTTGTAGAAATACAATGTTATTAATTTTAAAACTTTGATTGTTAAACTATCTGCGTGGTCATCAAACCAATGCGCCCTCTTATGCCAAGTCGTAGCCCTACAGCACACTCTTTGTTCTGTAACACTCGAACTATGATGTAACGCCTAACAATGAGTCCTTTGATAACAGACAACTTCCATTGTCATGTTGGCCTAGCGACGCGCCCTCTGGTTCCACTAATGTTGTGTCATCGTTTCCATTCTGTCTAATATTTTCCTATTTTAGAATTTTATTCGATAATTATAATAAAAACAAAAGATACTTATATTTAAGGAAGACACTTTTTCTTCTGATTTCAAATAACACAAATATAGAACATAAACTTGCTCGTTTCGAAATATTTGTGTAGGTTCTTGCAAAATCATCAATATGTTTGACATTACCTCGAGCAACTGACTTCAGTGATGAATTTCATAACGTGTGAAGTCACTCTAACTCATAATTTCTTGGTGAAAGTAATCAATAGTTTATGATAAGTTTTCAGATTTTAACTGTTCGTCTTCACAAGATCTGGTTTGTCTGCAAACTTCATACGTGATTTGTGGCTATCTTTGTCATTTGATTCTTGTAAATGATGAAAGCCAGTCGAAACGTTGTCGTGTACCACAAATCAAATAATATGATCTCTACAGTTGGAAATGTTTTTAACATCTGCAAATTGTACTAAAATGTTCAAGTTTAAAAATCATCTTTCACCTTAAATTTGGCATAATACTTAATTTTCTGAATACAATTGTTTCATGTAAAATTTACCATTTACCATTTCTGCTGAGAAATCAAAAACGTTATGAACTTTAATACCACTGAGTGAAGAGTGT
Organism: Tachypleus tridentatus; assembly: GCF_004210375.1. Taxonomy (NCBI): domain Eukaryota; kingdom Metazoa; phylum Arthropoda; class Merostomata; order Xiphosura; family Limulidae; genus Tachypleus; species Tachypleus tridentatus. The sequence continues at coordinate 42,166,532 of NC_134825.1, read as the reverse complement.
TCACACCTAATAATATATGATCTTATGAGCTTTGTTTTGTTTTGATTTAGTTGTAAATATTTATAGTATAATATATAATAATAAAGCACTAGATGCATAGTTGTTATCAAACGTAACATTTCAAGCATCACGTAATTCAAAATTTAAATTTATATTTGTCTTAAACAAAATCTAAGTTTGTATTTGCTCGAAGCTGTCGAAATTGCCTCCCCTAGTTACTTAGCAGTAAGTCTGAATGCTTTATAAATCGAGATTTGATACCCGAAGTGGGTACTACAAGACAGCTCATTGTGCACTTTTAGTTCAACAACAACAAAAAATTCAAGGCCCGATATGACCGGGTGGTTAAAGCACTCTACTCGTAATCCGAGGATCGCGGGTTCGAATCCCCGTCACACCAAACATGCTCGCCCTTTCAGCCGTGAGGGCGTTATAATGTTACGGTCAGTCTCACTATTTGTTGGTAAAAGAGTAGCCAAAGAGTTAGCGGTGGGTGGTGATGACTAGGTGCTTTCCCTGTAGTCTTACACTGCTAAATTAGGAACGGCTAGCGCAGATAGCCCTGGTGTAACTTTGCGCGAAATTCAAACCAAATAAAAAATCTCGATATTTTCGTTTATATTGTAATCAAACATTTCTGTTATTATAAGGTTGAACATAGAGTAAGGAACTTCGGTAAGTAATGTTAGTAGGAAACAGTTAATGCTGAAAATAGAGTAAGACATTGGCCTAAAATCAATAAATTAACGAGTTCTAAAGCTCTGTACGTCTTTTCCTTTTCGTGGACTACTGTGTTGACAGCTGTGGTAATTACCTTTGTTAGCTAGTACTCACTGTTTTCTTGTATGAATTATTTAGAACTTTGTAAAATTCAAGCTCACACACGAAATTTTCAGATTTCAAGATTATGTAAGCTCGATACCCTAGGTTCACACAGTCACATTGTACATCCTATAAGTATTTTTGCACTAAAACAAAATGAAGCATCAAATATGTTACTGGAGGGCTCTTCTATCAAGAGCACTTTGAACAGGCAAGATACGTTTTTATTTAACAATGCCGGCCTTGTTTAATAATGCAAAGTGTTAAGTTTATCAAAATAATATCTACAAGTTTCTTCATTATTAAATGTATCTCGCAGTATTAAAATATTCTTGACTATAATTACCATAAAGAACAAGTACAAAGAATTTCAAGAGCTGAAGGTAACCTCATGAAGTGAGGTTTTTAAATTTAATTTCGCTACAATACAACTAAATAACTTTTTGTTGTAGTTCGCTTATATTTCTTCTTTCTCATTTTTATTGTAGCCCAAAGTAACAGAATAACCTTCTGCGCTCTGTTGATCAGGGGAACTGAATATTGGATTTTATTCATTGTTCTTCGGTGAATCTTCATCGTAAAGTTTCCGGAACTAAAAATATTGCTTGAATTTAATATTTACTATCACTAAATAATCGCACATTCTTTCTGGGACTGACCAGTGTGGTCTAGTGGTTTATGGAGCTCTAACTATGCTGTAACTGCTTATTGGCGAGATTCATCTCGTATAGCAAGCTTACTAGTTTGTAACTGTAGGATCTTTGCAGCACTTGCCTTTACTTCGACGTGTGATTTTTTCCACCAACTCCTGTGAGGATATATATTCTACAATAAGTCATAACGTCTTGGATCTCTTTCAGCTTATGTATTACACTGGCTTCTGTGAGGATGTCTCTTCTACATTAACGCCAGAACGTCCCAGACGTTTCTCATCTTATGTGTTACGCTGATTTCTATGAGGATATGTCTACTACAATAACGTCAGAACGTCCTGAATTTCTCTCAGCTTATGTGCTACATTGACTTCTGTGAGGATATGTCTTCTACATTAACACCAGAACGTTTCGGACCTTTTTCAGCTTATGTCGGGATTTATGAGCAGCAACAATTTTACTTTCTCGCCGCTTATCATTTTAACAAATGTGTGGTTAACTGGGAAACATACTATAGTCATATTTCGTAACAATGAGTTCAAGCACACAGTAAACACCTATGTCTTCGTAAAGTTAAAGAATGTCATATTCTCGGTGCAACAATAGTTTGTATTATTCAAAACGAGATTCGTATAATGTGTACTGCACTCTTAGGTTTTAGTATATAATTTTTTTCTCAAGAATGATTGTTTTCACCTTTTATGTTTGCTACGCTGTCTAACCCTTGGCTTCGTAAGCCTTTTAGCTGAAGTATCGTTTCCTCACGTTTACTTAGAACCACTCTTGTCATATAGGGATTACTTATGTCTCACAACAACAAGAATCTGGGGAAGATTCTTTTATAGCTACATCACCATCGTTAATTGCAGGCGTTTCAGTGACTTGTGACAAATTAGATGATTATTATTGTCTTTACCTATTGTGTGACTTATTCTTAAAATATAAATAAGTAGTTTTGTACACTGATCTTATTAGGCAACAACTGTGTTTTTCTCTTTAGTATGTAATATTTTTTTTTTTGCATGATAATTTTTCTAGAATATTCTTTCATGGAAGAATCAAACATGACTAAATATCTAGCAGCTTTTTGTACTTGGACGTAAAGATTTTATCATGGTTTCTTTAAAGATCAGTACTTGGAAATTCGTGAACAGTTATCAAGTCACTGACTATTCCAAACACAGCCTGTCATTGGTTTAGATTTTACTTAATCAGGCATCTGTTTTGTATAGGACTTGTTATGATTTATTTTCTGTCTATATCCAAATTATCTCAAGTTGAAATATCCTCCCAGTGAAAGAAAAACTATCCGACAGCGGCTTGGTCCTCTGTTGGAGATATGGTTTTCGAAGCTGACGGACCGGACTCGAATCTTGCAAAACCACAAACTATTCTCCTTGCTTTAATATGCGGGTGGTTTCTAAATGTAACAGTGAATCCTGTAGCGTGAATGGTAGGATGGGTATGGTGTTGCTAACTGTCTGTATATCCTCTGGTTAGTAGTTCAAAATTAGGGATAAAGACAGGTAGCTTTACCATAAGTACTTAATACAGTCTTTTAATGTCAACTAATACCACTAACACGTTTTCCCAGTTTGACTCAGTGAAATAATAGCTATACCGAAAACCTTAGAGTAAAAGCAAAAAAACAAATCTTATAACTCTGTTGTTTTAGTAGCTTTTCTTTATTGACGATCTGTCATTTTGTGAATTTCCCCCGTTTGTGGATTTTGAGAATGTGATGAGCCTATTTTGACCAACGATACGTTTCATCCGGTTTTTGACCATTTATTTTCACTTTTCGTTTTAGTTGCCTGTTTAGAAACTAAGTTTGGCATGATGAACTTTGGTTTCTCAGGTGTCTGGGGGACCGTAGCTGGAAGTTTTAACATATATCTTTTCATTAGTTTTAGCAGCGTTTTGTTTTTAAAGTATAGGATGTTCGGGCCCCCCGCTAGCACAGCGGTAAGTCTACGGATTTACAACGCTAAAATTATGGGTTCGATTCCCCTTGGTGTGCTCAGCAGATAGCCCGATGTGGCTTTGCTAAAAGAAAACACACACACAGTATGTTCGCTTTCTTTTAGTATGTTACCTGACATAAACTTTGGATGGGAAGAAAAGCCCTTTTAATTCTGAAAGCTTTTCTATTTTAATGATTTTCATTTCTAATTTGTAAAGTTGATTAGAGCATTTGACTCCTAGTCGGAGGGTAGCAGGTTCGAATTTCCTTCACATAAACATTCTCGCACTTTCATCAACGGGGCGCTATAATGTGACGGTCAATCCTACTATTCGTTGGTATAACAGTAGTCCAAGAATTGGCGGTGGGTAACGATGAATATCTGCTTTTCTAAAAATTAGGATAGCCAACGCAGATATCTTTCGTGTAGCTTTGCGCGAAATTCAAAACAAACAATCATTCGTAAAGTTGTCTTGACTATACTTTTTAATTAATCATACTTTTAACTGCTACGTCTTTAACTATCTTTCATTTTTTATTTATTCAATAATTGATTATATACAAATATTTTATTTTGCTATTGTTAGAAGATTTTAAGCGTTTTTTGGGCGGCCTGTGTTCTGTCAAACGCGTGGAATCGAACTTTAGCATTGTTTGTTGAAAGTTACCGCTGCTTCACGTTCTTAATTCAAAAAGTATTATAATGAGTTCGAACTTCGTTTACATACTACATCCCCTAGAGGGTTTGCGGTAAGTCTACGGACTTACATCGGTAGAATCAGGGGTATGATTTCTCTCGTTAGACACAACAAATAGTACGATGTGGCATTGCTATAAGAAAATAGTCATGTACACATTATATATCATAGTTTCAAGATTCCACTTATACTCTGTACAGTTGAAAGATGAACGCTTTATCCCACTCCTATTGGCTGCCCGCAGCAGACTATCCTGGAAACATAACAAGAGGATTAATATTTTAAGTTTATAGCGATAGTAGCAAATTAATTAATTCACCAGGAAATTTCCAACATTTTCAGTCCTATAACGCTAAAATTTGAATTTCGATGCCCGCGTTGGGCAAAGCACAAATAGCTCATTTAGCAGCTTTGTGCTTCACTACAAACAATCCAAAACATCCAAACTGATAATGTTGCCTCGATTACTTCTCACACTATATAAACTGTTCCAGTGCCAATTCTAATTAAACTGCAACTTCTTTCTGGCTGTAAAAAAAGTCTTAAAATTAAAAATTTTAATACCGAAATATTTTCCCGTTTATTTTAAATGTTCAGTAAACTCTATTACTGATAATAGGTAATAATACATGATTGGTAAACAACTTTTTCAATGTAGATTAGTTTGTAGGACTCAAATATGATCTGACTAAACTAAAAGCTGTAGTTTATAAATTCCCTGCTATAATAGATATGAGTTATTTCATTACAATGTTCTATGTTAAAATTAATGTCAATTATTTTTAGTGCTTATAGTAGCAACTTAATATTTATTAAAATTGAATTATACTTAGATTTATCGATAACTTATCAATGAATTAGGTCAATCATTTAGAGCTTATCAATCGATTAGAAGTGAGTTGTTTTTTAATTTAACTTATCCTTACACTTCTGTTAAAAGTAATTGTAATTCTTTGAAAGAAGCACATAAAACAATCAATTGTAACGTTTTTAGAACTTCGTATCTTACGTGTGGATATCGCAAGATTTTTATGCAATTAATATTAACTGAAACCTTAGACAGAGTAAAATCTAATTCGTTGATTAAGTACATTCTGGTACTTTGGTATGTCACTTCTTAACGAAGTCGCAATAGAATAGTATTTTATTTTGTTTGTTATATTAAAAAAATTATATGTATTGACACTGGGATCCGAGATACTGAAAACGTAAAAAATATAATTGAGTAAACAATAAAAATAAGGCAACTTGCAAGTATAAGAGCCAATATCATTTAATATCCTAACATAAAAGGTTTTCACTATAAGTTTAGCTGAATTATAGAAGGAAAAATATAAGAAACGATTCACTATCAAATAAAATTCTATCAACAGTTCACGTCCAAGTGAAAATAACATAACGTTGCCAAAAAATAAGAATTTTTTCATTATAGAAAAAAAAACAAGTTCAAAAGGGTTTTAAAAATAAAGATCACATCTTATTCTAGACTTTAAAAACAGTTATTGACAGTTGAAAATCATCTAATGCTATTTATCAATTGATTTGTTTTGTCACGAAGATAGGTTACATTGGTTCTACCACCATGTGTTTTCAGACGAGCATGAACGAATTGGCAGAGATTCAGAGTGAGAACTCGACCAGGTGTTTTGGAAGATACCTTGTGTGAGTGGAACGTCGTCCTTCATTGAAATTATTTTGAACTAAAAAAAATTAATTTCCTATCTAAGGTCAATGGTGAGCAAATATCTGTATAAAAGAAAGCCTGCTTATAGATTAAGGTCGCAGTTAAATTCAATCATTTCATATGAAAATCTATTAAGGAAACTGTATAAGTAATGACAAGAGTACAAAGATAAAGAAAGTTAACAAATATTCTACGCAGAGTTTTACTAGACTTAGATTTAAAACAAATATTTACTGACGAATGAATTGTAGTGCATCGAACTATCACTTATCGTTCGGCCTCAGGAGAAAAGTCTAACATCATCAATACAATCCACGCAATTCGATTTTGTCAGTATTAATTTACAGAACATAATAAAATAATGGAATATTCGTGTCTTAACCACTAGTGAGATTGGGCTATAGAATATCCACCCTAAAGTGTGGAATACACTTTTATGGTATTGTTCAAGCTTTACTAAATAAATGTTAATAAGCAAGTCGATTTGCAGTCCTATGAATTTATTACACAAATCGAACTAAAATAACTAAGTGATGCTCAAAGTGGCAATATAGCTTGCACCGAGACTTATGGTATATGTATAATAAATAAATTGTCATACATCATGAGAAATTACAAATAATTTTTTACATAAATAATGTTACTTATTGTAATTTATTTTGGACGAGTCTCCGATTTATTGAATTATTTACGTTAAGTATTAAGATTTCAAATAGCCAGAAGTTTTACATTTAATTTAGCAGTTCTTTCAATTTCGATATGTATCAAATTTATGATATTTGCCAACAAGGTTGATATGCTCAACTTTATTTCTTAACAAAAATATAGTCTCATATGCAAACAAAAAACAATACAATTTATAATAACGGTTATTACTATTTGTTATTACAAATAATGATTTATATACAACATTTTTACAAAGTTAAGACAATACTGAGTCTTATATCTGGTGTAGAACTGAATATTTTATCAGTAATCCAGGTCCACGACGAGAAAATTAATTCTGAGGTGATATTGTTACATCTCGCTTAAACTAGCTAGCTTGGATGACTTCGCACCGCCGACTTTTTACCGATGAAGACATTTAATGTCCTCGAAAAAATACCAATGTCTGAAGTTAATTCACTGAATTTGAATGATTTGTAATTTTCGAAATGTATAAACGTTCCTGGTTAAATTCTGTACTTTTCCAAGTAATAGGTGTTAATCACAATTGCAGCTTCCAAGACCTGTAGCACACTGACTGTAACTGATAATAATAATATCTGTCCCTTGGTGCCTTGGTTATATAGTTTATGACGAGATTATAGAATGTTGGACAATGTTCGATCACGCTAGCGTATTCATAAAACAAATATTATTGATTCTCATACTGAAGAATCTTGTACAAATTTAGAGAAGAGTCGGGACTTGCGCAACACATATCCAACAATATACTTTACATAAAAAGAAAACTTGCTGAAACAAACGTAGGTATTAAACTAAATGTATTACGGTGTCCGTTATAATATCAATAAGAAGTAATCTTAGTTTTCATTAGTGGTTTTTTGAAGTTCCAGAAGTTTGCAGCTAAAACATATTTTCTTTTACATATAACATGAGAAGTACGTAAAACACAGTTTCTATATCGTATAAAATCAGATGATACGGGTATCTTGAACAATACCTGAAATATAACGAGTTTTCAGTCATATTGTGGTAACCGTCACCAGAATAAATGATGCTGATCAGAATTCTCAATAAATAAATGTTACACGAAACAGACAATTGACAAAAGACTGAAATTTTTTATTACAAGTTAGCTCCAGTTAGGTTTGAACATAATGGTTCTACACTGTGAAGATGTTACCGTGGAAGAACTGCTGGACAATCCATATCTATCTATCTATATGTATATAAGCGCCAATTTCTCCCTTTCTACTTCTGTAGGCCTGTTCCTTATGCACGGCAACATCTTTACATATACCGATACTTTATGCGGGGAGTAACGAGAGCTATGTAACCGCGGCTTTAGAGGCCACAAATAGTCTAATGTGACGAATATTGCAATTTTGGACAAACGGGACGACCAGTTGGTCTCAACTTAAAAAGGCCGAATTTTGTTGGTAATATGTGATCAAGAGGGCTATTACTTTTGTCTCTTTTCCGTGTTAGAACTTCTCTTTGTTATTTTATCCATGCTCATTTATGTGTCACAACAATATAAAAACTTCGAGAGCCTTCATTTGCTTCACTGCTCATTCTCTTTGTGATTTTTCTCTCTCCTTATTTTACGCAGTATATGCTTGCATTCTAACTCTCCTTAAATAAAAAAAGCTGGCGGATTATCTTGAATATTAACGTACACTCTCTCAACTAAGTAGGCTTGCTTCAGCTATATATTTTGCATTGCTTACGTGTACTCGTAAGAATCAGCTATACAATAACTTTACAAAAAATTAGTATCGGCAAACTTTAATTTACGTTACGCTGCAATATGAAGAGAATAAAGTAATTATTCACTAAATAGAACAATGATAAAGTCAGAATATGCTGAAAACGATATTTGATCACACAGCAGAAATCAGTAACCAGAAGGTAAGGAATTTTGTTTTAGAAACTTGAAATGTTACGCAAAGCACGTTCAAGAAGCAGGAGCAATATAACCAACTTTGTTTTGATTAAAATAGCTTTAGCAAATTTTTAATTTTTTTCTCGAACATTCTTATTTGTATTGATTTCAATAAAAACATTTAGTCAAGAAAAGAAATAATTTTCTTATTTTGTCGAAAATAATCACTATTAATACGGTTGATTTATTCAAACGAATTTCAGGCATTTTAAGGCCGTTTTTCATCCAAGCAATGCCAGATACTTTGTTAGTTGCAAATAATTGTAAAACCAATCATTTTTGATTAATTTCACTTCAATAACTGACACGAATAGCTCTTTAACTTCTGTAAGTATCTGTCGAGAAATACGAAAAAAAATCAAAGCAGAAATGTAAAGTGCACCACAGGTAGAAAGTTCACAAATGTTAGTTAATGTATTACATCAAACAAGAACAGGTGAATCTCGTGGCATCCTCTTTCTCTGTTTTATTATTTCTTATTGTTGGTGCTGGTTTATGACATTTTGATGCTGATTTTGTTCTCGTATAACAGAATCTGTGATTTATATATTTCCAGATATGAAAAGAAACAGTTAACATGTTCATACTTCCCTAATGAATGAACTCTAAGAAAGGTCAAAGCTGTTGGCAGAAAAAGTTACGAATAAAATAAAGACTAGTTTGAAAAAAATGAAAGAAAAACTATAATCACAGGAATATGAGTAAGCAAAAGTACAATAATCTAAAACTAGTTTATAGTGTATGTGTCTCTACAGCGTAACGTCCTCCTTAAATGTTAATAAAGATGAATTTTCTCTATTTTGAACGTCATAGATTCACTAAAACTGTTGTCAGGAAACACTGAATCACCATTCGTGAAGAATGTTTTATTCATATTCAAATACGCTTTCATAAAACTTTAAAACAAATACAACAGGCTGAAAACTCAGTTAAACAGGACGAAAACTAAAAAACTTTGAGGTTTTACGTTAAATCATTCCTGTAATTGAAAATAACCAGACGTTTAGCGAACAAAACAATAAGTACTGCGTCTTTAGACGAAGAAGAAAGAAATCATTGAAGCTAATAGCTGTTCTAAACATGTCTTCTGAGAACTAATAAAACCTGACAATCCTTTTAAGAGAAGCGACGACCGCACTATGTCGAGATGAGAAAAATATTATTTACAAGCTGAAGCTTTTACGTGCAAAGAATTAAACAGGAGAATTAGAACACACGTTAAAACAATGTGCCAAAGAATGCGAACACAACGTTCGTTCACGAAACAAAGAAATTAAGCTCGTGTTAACAGTGCCAAGAAGAAAGGATGTAATACGAAACTCGAATCTTGTTACATAAGACCAAAATTAATATCAAAAGTACTGATGATAAGAAACATGAAAAATAGTATACATACTGGCATTAGTGAAAACGAAGGATGACGCATCATATAAATACAGTGGTATACTGACTACTACTTCATATGGTGCGGGCTTAAATTCCTTAATATGGTGATATTTCTAGTTCTCATATGTTTGGACTATTGTTTAACGAATTTCTATTAGCTATTAATTAAAACCAGCATTTTTTGCTTGTAATTTACACATATTTTTTATCGGTTGTCACACAGTAAAACTTTTGTTAATTTTATTATCAACACTTCAAATAAATGGAAAATTTTTACTATGTAACAATCGATAAACATTTGTGTGAATATTATGTATCTCCTCTGTTTATATATGATAGACAATACTTGGCTATTTTAACCATTATCTTGTTCTTATAATAGTAAACACTAATTTCGATATTATTTTTTCTAATAACACTAATAGCCAGACATATAATTGGATGCTATTATAAACAAATAATAGTCCATAAGTTTACAATTGTGTGTGGATATGTGTATGTTAGTTCAGTCGTTTTATCTTGAATCTTGTTCGAACTAAAAGTAGGTATTCCAACCGTAGATTTAGTTATTATTAACTATTTATCAATAACATAATGAAGGCAAACGGTAAAGCAGTGAAGGTTGTAGTTCCTTACAGTACCACAAGGGTATGTTTCTTAAGCTTACTCCCCCAATAACCTCCCTCCCCAGTGGACTTACAAAACTAAAAATCTGGTTTCGATACCCTGGTGGACAGAGCACAGACAGTTTAGTAGCTTTGTGGTTAAGCACAAACAAACATTCATTAGGTGTAATGGTAGATTCCCTTAAACGTAATAAAGCTGTATTACTTATAAGGTAATACAGAGGTGTTACATTAGGTTTCACATTGTTAATTGTTCAAATCAAAAGGTAAATACAGTTTTCTAAGTGAAATGAATTTACAAAAATGATTAAGTCAGTAAAAATAAGATTACCCGCAAACAGCATACGTAAAAAGGTTCTAATGTCTTAATGAAGTGCTGTGAGTATAATGAAGAAAAACACAATATAAAATTATCCATTTATTTATCAGTATCCTGACTTCTGCTTAATACCAGCTGAGGTTATTGTTTATGACATACATTAAGTAAACAATAAAATTACTTCTTATACTTTACCCTGGTTTGTCTCGGCTTAATTCTATACTGATGGGTCTACGTTTCAGGTTATTTATTGTAAAACAGCTTCCCGGGAAACACAGATTAACATTATAACATAAATACTATATTTTGTGTATATCATAATTCGTTAATGATAATATTCGGATAATCTTTTACGAAATTCATTCAATAAAATCGAAAACGACCTCCCATATTTTATCTCCGAGTTTTGAGAGAAAACAAAATGGCTGTATTTTGTATTCATTGCTCCTTGTGAACTACAATTTTATTTCACATCAGAAAAATAACATAAACTGATCGCTCAGCAAAATACATGTTATTTTTATGTAATGTAGCCCTTTGTAGCTTATGATAATACATATACTTTGTGTATAACTTGGGGAAAAAAGAATGATAAAAGAACAACCACAAACTCTGTAATTTGAAGTGTTAATAGAAGGTGATACCAACACTAACTTATGAAGGTTGTCACATTATATCCATTAACAAGTATTATAAATCTACAAACATCTGATCAGTGTATATGCTTCCCCTATTATCAAGTCCAGGGACATACGCAATTACGTTACTATATAGTGTAGCTATTTATATATAACTACATCAGACACTGTATCTATATCTCAGCAGATACCTGAGATAGATACAAATATATTTTACAACTGTAACCTAATCAATAACATATTTACATATAAATCAAACTGGTACAATAAAATAACATTTTTTTATTTATTCTTACAATCTATGCTGTGTAATATATGAAACGTAAAACTTACATAAATTTAGTTTATAATATACATTTGCTCAAAACAAACATTAGTTTATTGTAATTCAGATTCAGGTTTATCGAATAGAAGGTTTTAAATGTTCAGGTAAATAATTATTTTCGCGATTCCCCTTTACTTCTACACAACGGTTATGTCTACGTTTTGTGAAAGGATTGTGTCTGAAATATAACGAAAAAAACACAACAATCTTTATTACCGTAATTCTGCCGAACGTAAATAATTAATATGACAATAACTTGTTTATCCTGAACGTATACTTGAGGTATTAGGAGTTTTTGAAGAATCGCTTTAAGATATGTTTATGTGTTAATAACATACAAAAAAGAATAAGACATTTGATTTACAAACTCATATAAGCTCCAAAATGAAAACACCCAGTATGGTGTACTTACCAAGCAAGACCGCCATGATGAGTAACGTAATGAAATTTATGATTTCATAGTAAATACGTAATAAACACGAGTCACAAAACGTTTATTTCACGAAAATGAATTTTAATAAACTTGCTAATCACGCTAAGTTTCCTAAACTATGTATGACCAGAAGGCGATTATTCCTTTTGATGTCACATCAAGATGTGGTAGTTATGTATGACTGGAAAGTGGTTCTTCCTTTCGATGTCACACCATGATATTGTAACTATATATGACTGGAGTGTGTTTCTTCCTTTTGATGTCGCACCATGATATTGTAACTATATATGACTGGAGTGTGTTTCTTCCTTTTGATGTCGCACCATGATATTGTAACTAGGTATGACTGGAATGTGTTTCTTTCTTTTGATGTCGCACCATGATATTGTAACTAGGTATGACTGGAATGTGTTTCTTCCTTGTGATGTCGCACCATGATATTGTAACTAGGTATGACTGGAATGTGTTTCTTCCTTTTGATGTCGCACCATGATATTGTAGCTAAATCCCTGTAAGTTTTGCAATATGCCAGATTTTTTTTTTATTTACTAATATTGTATTTTTTATTCTAGCATCAACCACAATAAATTAGTTATGAAATAATTGTCATAATTAGTAACCTAAACAATAATCAAAGTCTAGTGATTATTTATTTACTTTTCTTAATTACTAGACAACTAGACATAAATTACCGAACAGTTTGTATCTTACTCTTCGGTTGCTAGTCTGACTATTTCTGCAATAGTTGTGTTTCCCAGATATAATTAAAATATAAAAAAAAACTGTGGAGAGATGTGATACTAGGTTTTAAGATTGGAAAGTTAAATCCGCGCGAAATGTTATCATTATTTATATATTTTTATCATTAATATACAAGACTTACCTTTACTATATCTTATAGCTTGTGAATTGGCACTGATTATGTATTCTAAGTGTTTAAAAATAAGATGTAACTACTAGAATAAGAAAGTCTATGAGAAGTAACGATTCTTAATATGTCATGAAGCGTATCTTATCAATAAGATTTCATGTTACTTTGAACTAAATAATGTGCTACTCTCTGAAACAAAAAAATATTACTTATTACAAAAATTTTGTTTCATAAGAAAGAGATTTGACATGTATCTGAAAACCCAGGATGTGATAAACTAGAACGAGATCTGAATCATAATTTAAATTAGAATAAACGTTAGTGGTGCTGCCGTTAAGACAGTAATGTTGATGGAAAACTTTATTATATGGAGGACTAGCTCGAGTTACCATGTTACTCGAGATGAAACGAAATCTCGTTTGTAACAAAGGATAGAATTTGTGCTTTTAGTTCATTCGGTAGCGTGATAAACATTAAAAGCGTAATAAAAATATATAAAGATAACAATACTGAAAACAAATACTTGCTGTCTTAAAGCAGTCTATTAGTACGAAATTAGATGGAGTTAAACCTCTCGTAACCTTTCTCATGTCATCTTCTATAACTGTGTAAAGTTATGCTGGTTTGATAGTTTCCGGTATTAGATGTGAAGTTAGGTAGTTTCCCACTTACCTACCCCCTACACATACAAATGACCTTTCACATGATGTACCATATCAAGTTTGATGTTGATTAATCAAGAAATGTGGAAACTTGTAAGGAACAGATACGCACACGTACTGACCTTTATTTATATCGGAGATAGGAAGCATAACCTCCATTGCCTTCATGACCTTTCCCATGTCATCTTATATCACTATGTCATGTTTGGTGTTGATTGATCAAGCAATGTGGAAACCTATAAGGAACAGATACGAAATGATAGATAGATGACCGTGTATTTTTTTCCAAAACACACACTTTTCTTTATATAATGAAAAAAATCAGCTACATAACATTCAGTTCTCGATATGACATTAATTGTTTTCCATGGCTTGCCATATTTGTTCTAATCAACAAAAAAGTGTAATATACCTAATTGAATTTTTTAAATGTTTAAGTGCATAAACAATAGTGTTAGTACGCTGTTTAAAAGTTGGTATTTCCCGTTTGAAATGCTTTTTTGCTTTCACATACACAAATACTTTTTTTACTGTATAATATGTAATTTAACGTCATGTTAAATATTTCATATTTTATTTATCAAGACTCCTAATCTAGAGCATAGTAAACGTTAAGGGTAATTAGCATATTAAAATATCCTGGTGGTTCAGCAATAAGTATAAGGGCTTATAAAGCCAAATATCGGGTTTTTATACCCACGGTGAGCACAGAACAGATAGTTCATGGTGTAGCTTTGTGCTTAATGACAAACAAAAAAGAACCTTAAAATATATTTTATAACATTATTACACGTAACCGTATAAAACCCGATGCTTGAAATAAAATCCGAATGATAAATTACAGGAAGTTAGTTTCGCTTTTACTTAATCTGCCTCATAAAGAATTTAAACTAACGTTTTAGTCTGTTTGTTTCTTTAGAGTTTTTGAGCACAACCACAAATAAAAAAGAATTTAATGTCAATGCATGTTAATTATTCAGACAAGACAAATACTGAAGATAAGGTAATAAGTTAGAAAAGACATTTTTATAATTTACAATAATGAGCGACAGAAAGCGCTATATTACTCACGCTTTCATAAAAAAGCTACTTTGGTTTTGGTTTTTAAACACAAAACTACAAATCAAATGACTGTACTCTGCCCACAACAGGTATAGAAATTCGATTTTCAGCAACGTAAGCCTATAGGCTTGCCAATGAGCCACTGGCACCTTATACCAGCCAACCAATAGAGCTTCATTTATCTATATTCTTTGAACTAAAAATTATACAAGTTTCGCCAAGTGTTCTTCCTACGGTTATTTTGCGTCCGTGAAAACAGAAAATAGTTCCGTGTGACGTCGTCCTGGAGTACAATTATTTATTTTTATTAGGTTGTCCAGAAGTAAATGTCAGAATTTTCATGATGACAGTTAGAAGCTAAATATTGAGTAACTTACCGTTGGTTGATTGGTTTAATCCAACGTTTGTCGCTTACAAGGTATCTTAATTGCCTACTGTTTCAACTCTACTCAGAGTGAGTTTCGCAACCCCCAATACAACATGGACAAGAAGGAATTTTGTCTGATTTTCCTTTGCGTCTTCAAACTTGCATGAAAAGCGGTCATTGATCTCTTACTGGACGTACAGTTCAGCGTTGGTTCTAAAGGTTTTGACATGGAGATGAAAATCTTGAAGACCATGAAGGCCGTGGAAGAAAGCCATCCTTATATGCAAATACATTAAGGGAAGCAGTTGAGACAGACCAACAGTACGTGATCTTGCAGAAAAGCTAGGCACAAGCAGATCAAGTATTGCCAACCACATGAGTGAGATTAGAAAGACGAAAAACTGGATAAGTGAGCTCCGCATAAGCTGACTGAAGATCAACAAAAATCGGCGTTATGAGATCTGTCAAAAATGACGCTCCAAAAATTGAATGAATTGGGAATCGAGGTTCTGCCTCATCCACCTTATTCCCCAGACCTCTCCCCTACTGTGGAAACTGATTTCTACAGCAAGGCATAAACAGCATCATTACACGTTGGCAAAAGTGTGTTGAAGCATGTTTTAAAATACTAGCGTATACTTTTCCAAACTTCGTAGTTCAAAAACGACATTTAATTCTGGACAACCTAATATTTTAATATTATTATCTGTTTGTGTGGGGAGGATGTAACGGGGTAGAGGTGTTGCGCAACATAGCATTAAACTTATATAAGAGAAAGCTCGAAATAAAAATGATTAAGCCTAAGAGCTTAGTTTCGATTTTATTTAATGCATCTTGTAAGGAAAAACTAATTAATTTTAAATACAAGTTATAATGTCTTTATCTTGTATTATTGCCAAGTGTCACCTTCTAAAATGAGTCTGATAAAGTATAGAAAGTCTTTCTAGGCTTTACTGAATGCATCTCATAAACCAGGTTTTAAAATATTAGAAAGGGTTATCATACACACACACATACAAGATATTGTTATTGTGCTGTTTTGGGATGCTATTTTGAAGTATATGAGCTGAAACATAACTTCGTCCATCTAGAATTAAGATGGAGCTAGAAATATAATAAAAAGGATAAAGTACAGGGGGTCGTTTTAGAATTTGTTTATTGTTCTTCAGAGAGAATAATCCTTTTCTGATTTTAAATGGCCCGGCATGGCCAAGCGTGTTAAGGCGTGCGACTCGTAATCTGCGGGTCGCGGGTTCGCATCCCGGTCGCGCCAAACATGCTCGCCCTTTCAGCCGTGGGGACGTTATAATGTGACGGTCAATCCCACTATTCGTTGGTAAAAGAGTAGCCCAAGAGTTGGCGGTGGGTGGTGATGACTAGCTGTCTTCCCTCTAGTCTTACACTGCTAAATTAGGGACAGCTAGCACAGATAGCCCTCGAGTAGCTTTATGCGAAATTCCAAAACAAACAAACTGATTTTAATTATAAGTTAGGATATATCAAAATAGATGTGTGTCTCTAATGTTATTGTCTCTACCTAAAAGCGAGAGGTTATTGCTACTTATTAAGTTTTCAAAGGGTCACCTGAGCACTGTGAATAATTTAGTTAATGAGTGATGAAAGAATTTAAACGCAAAATAATAAATTTTAATTGCTATTTTTTCTTCACTATTGCACAATACATTACTTCTTTAGTACTTTATTTAAACATCCAAGCTTTTCTTCTACACACGCTGTTTATGGATAATCGTGTTTTATTAGCTTAATAATTTCTGTTACATTATATATATCTTTGGGCTAACAAAACAGTATTTGCTTTTATTTTAGTAATTGACAATACGGAACCTAATTTAAAACAACTTGGCTGCCCGATTTAACACGGATTTGTCGCACTTAACGTTGTCTATTTGTTTGTAATTAAGCACGAAGCAATACTATGGGCTATCTGTGCTCTGCCAATCACGGTATCGAAACGTGGTTTCTAGCACTGTAAGTCCGCAGACATACCGCTGGGCCACTAGGGTCTGACCGCGGTTACTCCCCGTTCCTCACTAGTACAACGGTAAGTCTATAGATTTACAATGCTAAAATCAGGGTTCGATCCCCCCCGCTGGACTCAGCAGATAGCCTGATGGGGCTTTGCTATAAGGGAAACACAAACACACTCTCCGTTTAGTGACATTCTTTGGCTTTTACTACTTTCGTAGTATTTGTTTTAATTAGAGTGGTATTATACAGAAGCCTCCCGCTAGTACAGCGGTAAGTCTACGGATTTACAGCGCTAAACTCAGAGGTTCGACTTTTCTTGGTGGGCTCAGTGGATAGCACGATGTGGTTTTGCTATAAGAAAACACACACATTACACAGAAAGGGAATATTGATAGAGTTCTAATTACTGACCCTGCTTTTAGGTGCGTCTCACAAACCCCCTATGAACTTCTTAGGGCTACCCCAGAAATTGCTCATCCCTCTAATTTCCCTTTATCCACAGGGCTAGGGTAAAAAGTCCTGCATCTCCCACCTCCTAATATCTTATCTTAATGATAATAATTTAAATCATATTATTATTTATAGGCCTAATATGTGGTTCCAGGATAAAGAAAGAAAAGGTGTAAAAGACCCTTCGTAACTATGCTTTGTCATACATCACTACCGACGGGGTTATTCACTCAATATATATACCATATCTCATCAAGCTAGTTGGGATCAGCAGAAGATAATTATATTCAGAACTGCGGTTAGTGTGGAAAAGCCTGATGACAGTTATTATAATGTAGTCAAAAGCTCATCTTGTTAAATATTTTTTGTTTTGTTTTTGAAAAATAAAAATGAAGAATATCAAAAGTTTTCTATTGTGTTAAACCTCACTGCTGCCATTCAAAGTGTCTGCGCTGCCATATCTCACATCAAATACCATTCTAAATATTCTTCTTCTCTCATAAAAACTGAAAAATCGGTTTTAGATTACTAACTCTATTTATCTATTCTTTTATACGGTCGTATAAGGCTCGTAATAACCAATATTAATAACATTGTTGATGATATATATTAAAACAGTACTTAAATACATTGAGAATATTAAGCGTTATTTAATGTACGAGGCACTTTTATAGCAAAAATGTAATCACCTTTTTTATTTTATCATGGTGCTAGAAACTTTTAGTTTAAAGACTTTGCTAGTTTCTGGACATAGCCATAATTATTTTGTGTCCCGAATGAAAATCACATAATGTAGCCCCCTAGTGGCTCAGCGGTATGTCTGCGAATTTACAACACTAAAAACCAGGATTCGATACCCGTGGTGGGAAAAGCACAGATAGCCCATTATTTAGCTTTGTGCTTAATTCAAAACAATAACACAAGATCTAAAAATTCTTTGCCTACTCTTTTCCAAATAAAAAACGCATATTTAATGTTTAACTATAGCTGGCTCCTAAACTAGATTAGCGGTAAATGTGTTTCTAACAAATATATGCATTTATTACCACGAATATAATTGAAAGACCAGTTGTGTCCTTTAGAATATGCATTATATCAATTTTTAAACGTTGTAGCCCGACGTAGTTACGTCCTTTTTCTTTAAAGCACAAATTACTTCAAGAATAAATTAACAGTGTTTTTAAACTGAAAATAATTTAATTTTTGAGATCATCTCTCAAGTTTCTGCAATTATTAAGCAATTTTTTTTTTTTTTACAAATGAGCCTTATTTCATTCCTTCTGATAAAATATGAGTTGTTTATATATCTGTAGCTGATCTGCTTTTCTTCTTGAGTCCCAGGCTTCATGAGATATATTAAATGGAAATACTTCTCAAAGCAGGTGCAATATTTATAAAGGTGTATTTTATAATTTCAATAAACCATTTGTTATGATAAAATTGTAGTTTTATTCTAGGGTTAAAAGACTACAATCGATACCTAGAGGGTAACGTGCATCAGTATTTGGGAAAGGGGCATATTTTATCCACTTCTGTTAGTCTGCATTTAATTAAATGTACTAAAATTTGTCCAATACATCATTTGTATTCCTGAGTTACTATTAAAACAACTTGCTTTAATTTTATTTTCTGGGTAATAAACAATTTAGAAATATATCATAATTGTTTGTTTCTGTTCCTTGTTCTCTCTATAAATCAAAATCAGGAGTAAATAATAAGACAAACCCTCATGATATAGTGTTCAGTAAGACAAACCCTCATCATATAATGTTCATTCCTTTGTTTGTTCATTTCTTGAATTTCGTGCAAAGTTACACCAGAGCCACCTGCGCTAGCCGTTTCTAATTTCGCAGTATAAGACTAGAAGGAATACAATTAGTGATCACCATCTACCGCCAACTCTTGGGGTACTCTTTTTACCAATGAATAGTGTGATTGACTGTCATATTATAACACCCTCACTTATTTGACCACCTATATATATATATCTGGAAAGAGAGACATTATACAAAACTTTAAATTAATATTAATATCTAAAGGAAAGATAATGCAAATATAGTATCTCATTAACTTTGATATTTTAAAACAGACAGCTAAACCAAGAATAAAAATAATGCTCGTAAAAGAGAAATAAAGAAAACTAGGGTATTAACTACAATGTGGTAAGAGCAAAATGTCTCCTAATAAGAAAGGAATGTGAAGGAGTAGGACCTATAGAGCGGTAGAGATACAAAATCTATCAAGTTTTAATTATATTCGTAAGACTTACACAGGAATGAAGTAAATATACCAGGAAGAGAAGATTTGTGTTCAAACTCACCACACATATAATTATTTGTTTTAAAAATATTTAAATATTTATTACCCATAAGATCTATTTAGAGTTCATATTTAACATAATAAAGCGAAACTTCACAAACACATTCTAACATCTTAGGATAATCCTTAAGGAATGGAGTTGTGCTACGGGTGAATACCTGCAAAGGAACAATTTTATTTTTACTTTGGTAAGTATGCTTTTATCTACTGATGGATTAGTTTTATATGTAGCAGTAGTACTGTCAAGATTGTGCTTGGTTCACGTAGTGTTGGAATCGTGTAAAAGCCAGGAAACCAGTGGCACCGAGAGAAGCTCTTGATGGCTCACCAAACAGCTGAAAGGAATTTACCGAGTTTTGGACCTTCAACATTCAATATGAAATAAGTTTTAACGAAAAATCAATCTCATTGATAGATTTCATTCTTGTATTTTAGATGCCTTATTCGAATTTGCAGATGAAATTCTAAAAAAAAAAGAAAGAAAAGCCTCTCTTCATCCATCCTTCTGTAAGAAGAAAGTTAAAGAGTACGTGAACAGTATTGTTTGTTTGTTTGTTTTTTTAATATCGCACAAAGCTACTCGAGGGCTATCTGTGCTAGCCGTCCCTAATTTAGCAGTGTAAGACTAAAGGGAAGGCAGCTAGTCATCACCACCCACCGCCAACTCTTGGGCTACTCTTTTACCAACGAATAGTGGAATTGACCGTCACATTATAACGCCCCTCGGCTGAAAGGGCGAGCATGTTTGGCGCGACAGGGATGCGAACCCGCAACCTTCAGATTACGAGTCGCACGCCTTAACACGCTTGGCCATGCCGGGCCCCGTGAACAGTAGGAAGTCTCTCATAAAAATATGTGTGTGCACTAGTCTTTACAAAATTATTATAGAAAGTATTTTAAAAATTCTTTTAAATTATTAGCACCAGTTGCTAGTAAAATATGATAAATTACGTGAAAAAGTAGAAAGTCTGTAATAAAAACAAACCATATGTGTGCACAAGTCTTTACAAAATTTGTTACAGAAATTATAAAAAAAATGTTTTATTTTTAAATTATCAACACTAGCAAGATATGATGAATAATGTATAGTTTTTAGACAATAATTCTAATATACTGCAGCCTGGGATATTCAGACTAATATAGGGTAGATATAGCGAACTCCTTCAATAAACGAAAATTATTTGTTATTCAAATTTTCTTTATGAAGATGTGTGATCACTGAATTAGCCTATCACTCCATATCTTCAGACTATTTACTGCCGCATATGAATGACATAAGAATTCAGAAAAAGTTTCGCGAAACACAATAAAGGTATAATCCATTCTATTTGTGTAACAGTTTCACTATGATCTATCCTGTAGCACAAGATTAGTATGTTGATACAGAGAAATATCATTAAGTTAACATCCAGAAATTTGTTTATTTTTTGAATTTCGCGTAAAGCTACACGAGCACTATTTGCGTTAGCCCTCCTTAATTTAGCAATGTAAGACGAGAGGGAAGACTGCTATCGCTAACTTTTCGACTACTTTTTCGACAATGAGTAGTGGGATTGACCGTGACGTTATAACGTCCCCACGGCTAAAAGAACGTGCATGTTTGGTTTGGTAGGAATATAGAACAGGACTTCAGATTTTTATTAATGAGCTCCTACACTTTACAAACTTGTACAATAGGATGAAATAAATTAACTATAATGGTTGAACATAAGCGAATCATGACAGACAGAAGAAAAGAAAACAGCTCAAGGAGAAGTAATATTGCCCTGTTTAGTAATTGTTATACATGTAAACACTATTAACAAACAATTTTATTAAAGTCACGTAAGTGTTTTAGAAATACAACCACCAAGGTTTTTGAGAAAATTGGTTCACAGTACAGACGAATTTTAAACGTACTTTGTTCACCGTGTATAGAAATATCTGAAAATTGTGAGCTATGTTATTGTTCACATTCGATTGTAACGTTGGTTTTCGGTACTCATTATCACGATTGTAACGTTGGTTTTCGGTACTCATTATCACGATTGTAACGTTGGTTTTCGGTACTCATTATCACGATTGTAACGTTGGTTTTCGGTACTCATTATCACGATTGTAACGTTGATTTTCGGTACTCATTATCACGATTGTAACGTTGGTTTTCGGTACTCATTATCACGATTGTAACGTTGGTTTTCGGTACTCATTATCACGATTGTAACGTTGGTTTTCGGTACTCATTATCACGATTGTAACGTTGATTTTCGGTACTCATTATCACGATTGTAACGTTGGTTTTCGGTACTCATTATCACGATTGTAACGTTGGTTTTCGGTACTCATTATCACGATTGTAACGTTGGTTTTCGGTACTCATTATCACGATTGTAACGTTGGTTTTCGGTACTCATTATCACGATTGTAACGTTGGTTTTCGGTACTCATTATCAGCTACTTGAAGTATTTACTAAGTTACTTTGTGATGAAAATCAACGAACGTATCATCTATAGACGTACAACAAATCGTGCTTCTGAACATGTGGTTTTTAAGTTCATGTCACTTGGAACTGAAGCATAAGATTCTTTTGTTTCTCGAAATAATTTATGACGAAGCTGATAGAGTTGGTAAGGGACGAATCATTAACATAATATGGTAATTTAGTTCTGAACTTCTGGAAACAATAGCTGAAAGAATGTCTTATTGCTTTAAGCTGCTTTACTTCAATTACAAAACTAAAGATGATACGAAATAAGCAAAACTTATCGATACCATTTCGCCTCAAGCTGTAAGCTATTATACGAAATGAATATATCACCACAAATTTTATATCACGTTCCTAGTTCGCTGACAGATGTGGTCTAATTAAAGTTGTTAAATATTACCGTAGCACTGATGACTTTAACTGAAATAATATCACTTTACATAAGTTTCTTATTTGTATTGCAAGATTTTACGATACTGTTTGTTTATACATTTTTAATACTAATTCCATCATAACATCTCCTTTATTATTTCGCACAGATTTTTCAGACAGGGAGAGCATTGTGGTTCTATTTAATGTAGTTCTTATTTTATCAACAAACCAGTGGCACCGCCCGGGGGGCTTGAACCCACAAAATGAGCCAAAGCCCCCCTCAGCCCCCCAACATTGTTACCTACATATATTCATAAAATATAGAAAACACAATCGTCGTTGTTGCTTAACAATTAACATCAAAGAGACATAGATTTGTATAACTCAACGTCTTCATTAAGACGGAAGTATGTGTCATGCGTCCCATAGCAACATACTGAATGCACTGAAACTTATGCGCTGTATTGCCGCTCCCTGTGTAATGCCATTCTATCTTGAGCTTTAACGAAGATTAGACAACCACGTTGATTTCAAGTTACAACAGATCATCAGGGATTTTACTTAATAAACCAAAGGTTTCACAGGTATTCACCCATTAATTTCCATTCATCTTTCATTGAAAAGTAAAACATAGCATGCATGTATAAATGTATTTTGTATAGGTCAAAACTATGAAGCATTTAGCCAGTGTTGTGTTCTCTGGGAGATCATTTTGCATTGTGTATCAGCCATCCAAATTTGTACTGATGATTGTGGCATACACTTAAAATTGTGACTTACAATCCAATTAATATTATACTTATGATTAAATAATAACCTTACATGTTAACTGACGAAATAATATTTCTAAACAATTCTAGAATTAATTTTGAAATTGTCATTGGGCTACTTAGAAGTGCCTAATTTAATGTAATGTAGTAGTTACATTATTGTAACAGGTGCTTGTCACACTTATGATAATAAGAACAATATAACAATCATAGTTTGGCCTGTATGAATAATGTGAACTTGTAAAGAAACCAGCCATTCTGTGAAGGTCAACAGCAGTGGTAACAACCGCACCAGCAACATTGCTGTCATATCAGTAAACTCCAGGAGGACAAAACAACTCGATATTGATATTGTTATCGACACATTTGCTGCCAATCACCAGAACAGGCACATTGTTTTGAAGTAATATTGACTATAAACACAACATGATGAAAGATAGTTAGCCTGATAGTGACCTTACTTTTCCTCAGAGTGTATTAACTTCACATGGGATAATTCGTTTCTGCTGTGTAAACTATGTCTTTATGTTATATTTCTTTTGATTTGTAGCTTTACTCTTGATGGTATATTATGTATATTAAATGTTCAATCTAAGCTAATCTTGATTTTTTTTATTATTATGTGTTACCTTGGGTGGAATTTAGGTGAGCTTCCTCTTTTACATATACGCATATTTTCATAAACAGATTATT
This sequence comes from Tachypleus tridentatus, assembly GCF_004210375.1. Taxonomy (NCBI): domain Eukaryota; kingdom Metazoa; phylum Arthropoda; class Merostomata; order Xiphosura; family Limulidae; genus Tachypleus; species Tachypleus tridentatus. Next base: position 42,142,354 of record NC_134825.1, on the reverse strand, counting down.
TCTAATTTGTAATAATGAATTATTAATCAGAGTATGAGTTTCCAATGAAAACTGCATAGAAAACGCAGTTCAAAATAGCACACCTTTCTGAAATGTACCGTGGTATTTACATTATTATAATTTACCATCAATATGAAGTATTGATGGCATTTCGGGAAGCCACAGTTTACCTCAGTCCCCCCTCAGCCCCCCCCCAACGAAAATATCCTGGCGCCGCCACTTTGCAGTTTAAAAAATAGGGAATGATCAACAGCTTTGGCACTTGAAATTCTTTTACACAGGTTTAGAGTAAATTAATTAAGAGTTAATAATTAAGGATGGTTGGTATGGGTATTAACACTTTTACTAATAAAGCAGTGAACAACGTTTCGGCCTTCTTAGGTTATCCACTGGTTAACAAAAAAAAAAGATGACCTAAGAAGGTCAACACATTGTTCTTTGCTTTATTAGTAAAAGTGTTAGTACCCATACCAGTCGTTCTGGATACATTTTTACTTCCAGTGGATTTTTCGTTACCATGGAGAAAATTAATCTGTGAGACCTTGGGCATGGTCAAATACATCAATATAAAGGGCTTGATCTCCAGAGACTAAAACTGTAACTAGATCAGAAATCGGTCAAGAAATGAGAGCTATGAGTTCAAAGTTTGTAGTTACAAATGTCAAATCCGTTCTATGGGCCGTTATCCCGAGGCTAAAAACTGGCACGTAGATCAAATTTTTTGAATGAGAAATAAACCAAGGCTTTGGGTAGTAATGAGGCGAAAATGGTACCATTATAAGCTGAACTATTTACTGATAATAATTAATATTCAGGTCTTTAGTGTAATATACGTCACTTTATATGAAACTACGAAATGTTAGAATAATATTTTTATTTATTTTTACACTTAATTAGTGTTTAGTTTCTGGTAAGTAACAAAGAAGACCCATACGCATCTGTATTCCATATCCTTACAGGAGTATACTCCCATATCCTTAAGGTATAACCAATCTTGCCCTCAGAATATTTTCTTACAATCTTTCTTAAATATTTGTTTTGATCTTTCAATCAACGATTTTTGAAGAACATTAGGGTAGTTATGAAATAAGCCAAAAACATTAACTACGTTCTATTATACAGAGTATCAGAAAATTTTCTCAAAAGAGTTGCTATAATTCCTTGTTTTTCAAATTACTTGACAAGACTAATAGACAAACCAGGAGAAGACCCCATTAATTTATCTAGCGGATAATTGAAAATAAATATTAGAATCAATGTAAATTTTCTGACCAGCTATTCATTTTTCATAACTATTTTTCTTAGGACACACAGTTCATGACAGTGTCACATTTGATCTCTTGTAACTGCTATGTCCTCGTGAACTTTGTAAAACATAGTTCATGACAGCAACACCATCAACTTTAACTCACCACTTCTGTAAAACCTTCACGGCACTTTTCTTGAAATATAGTTTATGAAAGCGACACTATAAATTCTAACCTGCTATTTCTTCGAAATCTTTGTGACACATTTTTAAGATATAGATCACAACAGGGACATCATTAACTCTAACCTATTATTGCTACAGTCTTCATTGCACATTTTGTATACCATACAGCTTCATGTTCAATATTTTTGTTGCCTTTGCTGTAATCTACGCTATACATCTTATAGTTATCGTGATGGTTACATGTTGGTAGTTTCATTCAAAGGTTAGTTTACAATCGTTACTTTTCTCCTTAATGTACACGCTTATATATCACATTGCATTACTTTGCACTTTGTCAGAATTTACCATAACTACACCCTGGTGCAAATTAATTGAAACAAATGGTCATTTTACAATATTTTCAGCATGGCGGCCGGTGTAGGCTCGCTGGACTCGCTGATTTCCTTTAATAGTCATTTTTTCACACAGACGGCGTCATTAGCTGTGTTTTGCAGTACGGTCGATCTATTTTTGGAATATATGATGAAATTTTGAGGAATATTAAGTCATTCGAAATTGCGTTAGAGGGGCAAGAAGACCAGTCAAAAAACAATTTCTAACCAACTCAATGAAAAAAAAACGGTATCAATGGGGTCTGAAATACAAGAACTGGACGCAAGAACAATGGAGGAAGGTGTTATTCAGTGACGAGACTCATTCTTCGTACAGGGTCAAAGAAGTCTGTATGTTCGCAGATCTCCAGATGAGAAACTTTGAGAATTTCACATCAATCAGTTCGTAAAACAACCCTTGAAGAAGATGTTTTGGGGCTTTTTTAGCTACTATGGCGTCGGAGCCTTACATATCGTAGAAGGTATGACGCGAGGACCACAGTAAAACGAAGTTTTGCAGAGAAGAGTCGTTCCAGAATTGAAAAAGAGATTTCCAAATGGATCTGGCATTTTTCAGCAAGATCTGGCTCCGTGCCACACATCGAAACTTGTGAAGAATTTTATGACTACAACGCGAATAAAGGTGCTGGACTGGCCTGGAAACTTTCCGGACTTAAATCCTATTGAAAATCTTTGGGCGATTTGTAAAGAAAGACTTCGAGGAAAAGACTGTACTACGAAAGATAAGCTAATTGAGGCCATAAATGAGGTGTGATACAGCGATCCAAAAATTAGTAATGATTGCAGTCAACTCGTGAACTTGATGCCAAAGCGGATTAATGATCTTCTGAAAAATAAAGGCGGTCATATCATGTATTAATTTTGAGTAATTTTTGGATTCTCAGAAATAAAACGCAAAAAATTGAAAAAATCATAATTTTCCGTCTTGTTTCAATTAATTTGCACAAGGGTGTATGTCTCCTAAAGTGTATTTTATATTCGGAATATTTTTTGATAGTTTGTTGTTTTAAAGCAAAGCCACATTGGACTATCTACTGTGTCCACCACGAGGAATCAAATAGAAATTTAATCAACTTTAATTTATTTAGCTAGAAGTATTATAGCCCTAAAGTTTTGCTGAAACATTAAGTTCTAATGTTTCGTGTATTTTACTTATTTTAAGGAATATCGTCAAAAATTTATGCTACTAACCCCAAAAATCGTTCTATAGGATTAATAAATATGGATATCCCGTTGGCTCTGCGTAAATATGAGAGCTGGTAATCCTAAAAATCGCTTTCGATACCCGTGAAGGGCAGAACACAAATGACCATTTGTGTAGCTTTGTGCTTAAATACAAAACAGACAGTTACTGTTAAATATATTTTGTCTTATATTCATGCTGGAAAAAATTCTCACACTTTTTATCATTTCAAAAAGTAGGTATATTCTATTCTATGAAACAATGTTGAAATTATTTGATTTTGTTGGAGAATGTGAGGTACGTATGATGCTATAAATTTCCAGTTTTAGTTCACATTTCGTTCTTACAATAATATAATTCCGACAACAAGTCTTGGATAAAAGCGTTTGCCGGAAAACTCCAATTGCTGACAGAGTTTTTTACTTTAAGTTACGACTCGTATTTTGGTGGATTTCAATTACCATAGAACAAAAGTACAAATGTTAGATAGCAAGTAGAATCGTAAGAAATTTCAGTGTTGTTGTAACACGTGTTAAGTTGAAACTTAATTGAATATAAAGAACGGGTAATATTATTAGTTGTTTGTTTTATTCCCGAGGTAAGCTACAGATCAATGTACATTTACTTCTGTGTCATCTATAATTAAATGTTTTGATTTATTCGAAATTATAATATCTGTTATTTTCAGGTTACCCAGGAAACATTAAATATCTCTTAACGCTCAACAGCTGTCTCTGGGAAAGAAAACAGGAATGCACGGAACTTGCCAAGTCTCGAAAAAAATAAAAAATCGTCATTGCCTTTCAAAATAATAGGCACTGCCGTTCAAAACAGGCAGCAGTAATTTTCAAAATTGCTCTTTCACGATTTACTTAAAAATGGTGATTATAAGATTCTAATGATGTGTAGACTATTAATTGACCCAATTAACCATCGAACTCATCCTACAACTATTTTACTATGTGCTGAATTAAGTTATTACAAAATGTCTAAATAAGCGAATTCATAATAAAACAAGTTAGAAAAAACCACAACCCACTACTCTAAAAAAACTGACTCTTAAAAAAAACAACAAAAAACAAGCTCAGTTTTGTCTATTATAAGTAGACTCGAAAACTTTGACAGAGGGTATAAACATTACATTAAAACGATTTTGGAATCTCACCATGTATATACAGTACATGTCGCCACAACTGTGGATCTTTGCAATGGCCCTGTAACGTAATTTTCATTGCGAAAGGCCACTTCTCCCCGAATGATTTTCTCATTGTATCTAGTGTATGAAGACGACAGTTTTTGCTGTGACTTTTTCAATTGTCCGATTGCAAAGAAATCCGGTTATTTGAAACATATATCTTTGCGTCTAAAGCATAAATACCAGTTTCAATCTCCAGTTGTTTAAGGTATGTGACGATTAAAAGTATATGTCGTGAAAGCAACTTATACATGACCAGAATTGCTTTTCAGACGGAGGTCGTTTTTGATTGTGTTGCAACTCTTGTAAAGGGCACGAAAACGACTTTTTCCACTAACATTTGTGCTCGTGGATTCTCATATCTTAAAAGAGGCCCACTCACTGCTTACCATGGCTAAGGTACGACTCGTTGTAGTTATCTTTGTTAATGGTCCTGGTGCTCCAAGTTGATCCATGTTCCTTAGATCTATAATGCTATTAAGCACAAGATATATTCCTATATTAAAATTTCTAAATCCTCGATCTAAACACATGTTTATTATCTGCATGTAGGAATAGTTTGCATCGAAAAAGGTTATTACATACCCTTCTCAAAGAAATCAGTTTTCCGTGGCATCACATGACCTACGAATGCCATAAAATGTCAAATGCAGTTTTGGTACATGCCGTTCCATGGCGAAGTTATATCTACTTGACAGTCACGCGTCTTGCTGATTGCACATTCAAAATAGTCTTAATATAACGTACTGAAAAATGCAAATGTAGTTAAGCAACAGTAAAATGGAAAAGTGATGGAGTAACAGAACCGTATCTTTCAATGAAATAAATAGAATCTATTAGATTTAATCATATGTTTAATTATAATAGAACAGTTACTCGGAATAGCGGTAAAACTGCAAATTCTACCTCAAGGATATAATTGGCACTTCGCTGAATGTTCTTCGAGCCAGTTATATCGAAAACTCTAATAAAGAATTAATCTTGCAGTGAACTGTAGAATGAGAACACAGCCTTCAAATTAACATCACAATAGTCTTACGTAAAGCTTAATCAAAAATGCATGTTTGAAATGTTCACTAGTCCCAGAATTGATTCCTGAAAGTTTTATCCAAGCATTAATACTAAGGTAACCTACCCATTCAACAATAGCTAAAGGAAAATCCCAATTATCTTAATATGTATGTATAGAAGTGTGAATAAAATTAATATATTTACAAATCTGTTTTTAGCTTTATTCTTAAAGTAACATCAATAAAACTTTCTATTCGTTTAGGTTAAAAAAAGCTAAAATAGACTTCATTTACTTTTTCAGGTATGTATTTGTTTTTGAATTTCGCGTAAAGGTACACGAGGGCTAACTGCGCTAGCTGTCCGTCCCTAATTTAGCAGTGTAAGACTAGAGAGAACGTAATTAGTCATCATCTCCCACTGCCAACTCTTGGGCTACTCTTTTACCAACGAATTAACCGTCACATTATAACGCCCCCAATCTGAAAGGGCGAGCATGTTTGGGGATTCGAACCCGCGTCCCTCAGATTAAGAATCGAGCGCTTTAATCACCTGGCCATGCCGGACCTTCAGGTATGTGATTAGTACAAAATAAAGTACTTAGATTAACTTTATTTAGATGTGTTACCAATAACTATGATGTAAGATGTGAACTGGAATTTTGTTATAGTTATAATTTACGTTCCATTCTTAAAGTTCTTGACAAATCAATCAGTGCTTTCTAGAGATTTCATGCACTAACAAGTAACGGTTACAAATAAGATAAAACCGTTTTGTTCCCGTCTCCTGTAAATTGTGAATTGTTTTCGTTAAAAACCGCTTTTTTCAAAATGTTCGACTTATGTTTTTCTTCTCCTTGAATATTAATATTAATATGAATATGAATATTAATAAGCGTCCAAAAAGAAGAGGTTTTAATTCTACCAGCGAAAGAAAAAAAACAGTATCTTATTAGTAAAACAGTGTGCCGAATTTAATAAAGCGATATTTTGAAAAAAAACAACAACTGCATTTCTCCGCTTTTTATGTTTTATTAGTTACTTAATAACAAATACGTTTCATTATTGCTCAGCATACAAAACAATTTCAATTTCAATAAGCGGAAAAGAATTGTAAACAAAGCTGAAATATGAACTGCAGAGAAGAAAGCTGAAACTTTCAAATCTATAAACTGTTTTATCTATATTACTCGTTTACATTGGAAGTCAGTTATTTGATATGAAATCGGCTGCTTACGAAGAAACAAAAGTTAATATTATTATTCATGTATGCTGAGATAATTCCTAGTAGTTAGCATGCTAGACTGCAGGCTCGAGAACTGATACTTCCAAACATACTCTTCACTGTCAGCTCTGAACGTGTTATAAAAGTGACAGTCAATCCCGTTAAATGAATCAGAAAAAGCCTTTGAGCCGGTGACTGTTGATGGTTGTCTGCCTTTCTTTCTGGTCAGTAGATTAGAATTAAGAACATCTAACCTCTTTGACCTGGCTGTTTACCTCCTATTAAGGGTGAAAATTAAGGTTCGTATTCACGCATAACTATCATTCAAAAAACATTTTTTTACAACTGCTGAAGCTTATGCTAAACATAACACTACCTACGTTAAAATTACATTTTGACTATTTTTTTTCCAACAAGAAGAACCACTTATAGATTTACTTTGTGTCACACTTACCAAAGTAAAATTACTGAGTTGAAGGCTCAAAAGAAAAAAATCTATAAATAGAGTTGTTTAGGTTACATTTTTTGATTTACAGAAAAAGGATGTGACAATAGTGTACCATAGCAGGAAGAAGTGTTTATTATGATGATACGGTGAAGACAAGATTGGTAACTAATGAGAAGACGTGACAGCTATTAACAGGCAGTCATTTTAATTAAGCATAATTAGGACTACAAATCAGATAAAACCTATGTCTTACGTTTTCTCCCTTTTGAACTTCATCAACAGCCCATGTTCAAAATAAGGTAATTAAGGTTTAGTTCTCACACATTAGGCGAAATCTCGCAACATTTAAACAGAAAACGAATATGAGTTTATTAGTGATTAAATATAATTATAAATTTTACACAACGAAGTGTTCATTTGTGAAAGGTAGTAATATTTAGTTATTGCATGGACCACTCTTATGCTACTGGAAAAGCATATTTTATTCAAATAACTTATAGTTACAGAGATTGATGACTCAGTTAATTTTCAGTCTGTGTCGTAACACATTTGCTTTGTGGAATACTGATAAAACTGGAGTCAGGTTTCTTTATTTTACTGCAGTATACTACCATTTTCTTTCACTCATTACCTGGAGAAAAAACATTAGGATTTATCCTGACAACAATGTATGCATGACATTATGCAGCCCTCCCTCCCACATACACACAGTAGCACAGCGGTATGTCTGCGGACTCACACGGTTAGAAACTGGGTTTCGATACGTGAGTGGGTAGAGCACAGCTTGACCATTCTGTAGTTTTGTACTTAATTATAAACAAACGCTCTGCACGTTTTACGTATGCAACTACAAGCATTTTTCAAGATAATTGTTTTTCATCACAAATTTACACAACGGGCTACTTGCGCTCTGTTTACTAAAGGTATTTGAATCCAGAATTTAGTGTTGTATATCAGTAAATTTACCGTTCATTACTCAACAGTTTAACGAATCTAGCAAATTATAGTGACTGTGATTCTCTGTGAAACTGTTACTTAATGTTTTTAGTGGCGGCATAACAGTTCAAAAAATGGCTCTGAAATTTTTAGTGCAAATCTTTAGTTCGAAACTCCATCATCTCTTGAACGATATGAGATACAATTACAATTTTGAGTTGAAAGATTGAACCTTTACGATTGATGTATTTGACCACGCCGAAGGGCTCACAGATTAATTTACACTAATCATGCTTAAAGGAATTTTAGTTTGAGGGTAGGCTGCTAGAGATCCTGAAAAGTAATGATATTAAATCTGGTATACGCGCGCCCCACGCTTGGTATTGCTGGCAGTAAAAACAAAAAACCCTAATAAAAAGGAAAAAAAAGTGTCACAGATTAATTTATTCTAATTCTGTCTAAAAGAATTTTAAGTGCCTCAGGAATTGAGGATTTCCTCTTGCTTATTAACACGAAAGTTATTTTCATTAAAAAAAAGAACTCAAGGCACCAAAGCTGACACATCTATTTTTCTTGTATGGGATTGAGAGTCAAATCATTTCATCATTGGACATTGCAGTACGTTTATTTTTATTACACAGTAAAATAGATAACGTGACATTAATTGCTCACTAAATAAAGATTTTAATAAGTAACTTTATTGTTCGCACTCAGGGTAGCCTCGTGTTTATAAGTATATGGTGTTTATCTGCCTGAACAGCAATTTATGAAACACGTTGTTCAAACCGACAAGAACAAAAAAAACCTTAAGTTAAAACCTAATCTAATTCAAAGAGAATAAAACCAACACCCGTCTCCTATTATGTGGTTTTGTTTAAAATAATAATAGCTGATTGAGATTCTAGTGGATGTTTTTATTAGCATAAGCGCAAAAACCGATTAGTTGCAGCCAGAATAACATGATCATAGTATACTCTTCAAAAAATGAAACGCAAAAGGGATATTTTTTTATTTTAAAGATAAATATATGTAATAACGTTACAAGCTCAGAGTATGTGATGTTACACGTGTTAAGGCACTGATTGTCAGACCAAAATGACAATAAAAGTTGTGCACTTTGAAAACGGAGGAAAACATCGGATTTTTCGCGAAAACGCATTCGTGTCCAATAAATTTGTTTGAGAGATCTGCATGTTCTGCAAGTGCAACATGTGCAAAATCCCTATAAGAGTGACGGGTTCTCAGTTTCCATAGCTCAATGTTAAGCCACCGACACGCAATACAGTTACGCCAAGACTGACTGAAGCACAACGCAACAACGTCATTGGTCGCTTGGAAGCAGGCGAATCTCGATCAGATGTTGCTAGAGCTGTGAATGTTCACCCAAGCAGCACCATCACAAGGCTATGGAATCGTCACCAACAACATAGATCAACTCGTGACCGTCTACGATCTGGCAGATCTCGTGTGACCACACCCGCACAAGATCGCTACATCCGGTTATGTCACCTTCGGGATAAGACTACCACTGACGTCTACTGCCTCAACCATACCAGGACTGCGTAGGATTTCCGATCAGACCGTACGCAACCGTCTACGAGATGCAGGAATCCGACCTCGACGTCCAGTCAGAGGCGTCATCCTCACCCAGCAACATCGTCAAGCACGGCTGCAGTGGACTCGGGCACATCGGGTATGGCCTCATCGACGATGGAGGCGTGTTTGGTTTAGCGATAAATCACGTTTTATGCTTCGTAGGCAGGATGGAAGGACCCGTGTTTACCGTCGCCGAGGTGAACGTTTTGCAGCCAACTGTGTGCAGGAAGTTGACAGATTTGGTGGTGGCAGCGTCATGATGTGGGCTGCCATCGCCTACAATGCCAGAACAGACCTTTTGCACATTCGAGGGAATCTTACGGCTCAACGATACGTCGACGATATTCTTAGGCCCCATGTGCAACCCATCATGGTGAACGTCAACGACGTTTTTCAACATGACAACGCCCGTCCTCACACAGCCCGACTCACCACTGTCTTTTTGAGACACCACAACATCAACGTTCTTCCCTGGCCCTCCAGATCACCAGATTTAAACCCCATCCAACATTTTTGGGACGAGTTGGACCGACGTCTGCGACGGCGACAACCTCAACCGCAGACTTTACCTCAGCTTGCAGCAGCTTTGCAGGCTGAGTGGTCAGCCATTCCACAGGATGCGATTCGTCATCTCATCGCTTCCATGGGCAGGAGATGCCAAGCAGTTATTGATGCTCACGGAGGGCATACTCGTTATTGACGTTGAGTGACGTTAAACTTCACCTAGTGAGCGTGGACTTCGCCTTTGCAGACTTTGGATGTTCAGAAGTGAATGTGCAAAGTTTCACACATGTCATACAGAACTACCCGGAATAAACTTGTTAACAATATGTCTCAAATTTTGCCTTTTGCGTTTCTTTTTTTGAAGAGTATACTTTGAAGAATGTTGTAAAAATTACAGAATTATAATTTAACTTTCAATGCAAAAACAGCATTGTGACTAAATGTAGAAGAAGATTTCATATATAAGAACATCGTACAAAATCATTTTAATACCATCACCACACGTACACGTAGCCCTACTGGTATATTATTTATTCCTATGTTTATGTTTCTTAGCTTTAAACAATATCATAGACACAAGAAATAACAAAGTTACAAAATTCTGTGCTGATATATTTATTTTGTAGTCACCACATGATTTGACTAGTGAGCTGTCCTCGGTAGTTGATTATCTTCATCTAGAAGAGCTAGTGATTGAGGGGGGTTTAAATCCCTGAATTTTTTATTGATTTACCATAAAACAATTTCCTTTGCACAAGAAGATTGTTTGAAAATGAAATATTTTTGTATCTATCAATGTTTCCCTGGTGAGTAAACGCTAAGTTTTGATTTTACAATACTAAAATACAGAGTTCGATTCCCTGAAGTTGATAAAACGCAGCTAGATACCTATTATATAGATCGCTTTGAAATCATGTCAGTGACGTCGTCAGCATATAGAAGTAAACTGGATCATTTTTCTAGTAAGCTGCGAGTTATCGAATAGCATCTTATCAAATGATTATCCAAAATAATAAAATGATTCTTATCTATTTGACAGACTCTACAATGATTTTCTTAAAAATTCAGATAATGGAATGTGTTTGTGTTTCAATGTTGTTACTGTTTGTTTTCTGGTGCTATACATATTTATGATAAAACTAACTTAGACAGAAGAGTTTTTAAATGTTTTTTTTATGTTTCTTGTAAAACAGCTTTTTCAGACTTAGTTTTTATCTTAATATGACACTATCCAAAAGGTCAAACGTTTAATATCAGATCTCATCAAATAGGTTCCACTATGAGAAACAGTAGTTTATCTGAAACTTAATTCTTTACATCAAGAAGAGTCAAACCTCCAATTTTCGCGTTGTAAGACAGTCAACTTGCTTGACACACTGACATAAAATGACTGTTTAGGAGCATGATAATTCACTTTACAAGTGATGTACACACCGCTTAAAATTTGCTTCAAGATGTTATCAAGAAACAATAAACGAAAACTATGATTAATTACTACATTTTTCCCCTTAATTATTTTTTTGTTAATGTTGCTAAATCTACTTGCTCCGATCCTAAATTTTGTTCTCAGGGTATGCCTCCTGCTCCTTCTTCTTCTTGTTACCTATATCCTGTTACTGTATCTGAAACTATGAATAATATTTTCTCCTTATCAAATTCAGCTTCTAATGGTGTAGATGGTGTTTCGGTTAAGATTTTAAAAGCTAATGCTAATCTTTTTGCACCAATTTTGACTTTTTTAATTAATTTATCTTTTTCTCAAGGGAAGTTTCCTGATGCTTTAAAGTTATCATTGGTCATTCCTATTTATAAATCTGGTAATATTTCTGATTTTACGAATTATAGACCTATTTCCTTATTAATACATTTCTCTAAACTATTTGAAAAATCTATGAAGATTAGAATTTTATCATTTCTTGATAGACATTCAGTTTTGTCTCCTTCTCAATTTGGCTTTCGGCCTGGGCTTGGAACGGAGGTTGCTGTTGCTAAACTTGTGGGAAGTATTACAGAAGCTTTGGATTCTGATCTTCATCCAATTGCTGTTTTTCTTGACTTAGCCAAAGCTTTGATTCTGTTAATCATAAAATATTGTTAAATAAATTATCTTATTATGGTTTTAGAGACATTGTTTTGATTGTTTTTTTTCTTACTTTCACAATAGAAAGCAATCGGTTTGTATCCATAATAATTATAGTGATTGGCTTACAATTAATGTTGGAGTACCACAAGGTTCTGTTCTGGGCCCTTTATTATTTCTCATTTATATAAATGATATTCTTTACCAACAGTTTTTGGAGATATCCAAGCCTATGCCGATGATATTGCTGTTGTTTATAGTAAGCCAAATCTAATTAATGAAGCCATTATTTCTAGTGATCTTAATAAAATTAAAATTGGCTTTTCTGTAATGGCTTATCCTTAAATATATCTAAATCTTTTCTTCTTCAGTTTAACTTTTATGGTGTCATTCCAGCTTTTCCTTCTATTTTTATCATTCTAGTGATTGTTATACTTACCCTAATTGTAAGTGTCCCAAATTGACTCAAGTTTCCTCTGTTAAATATTTAGGAATTATTTTAGATCGAAAATTAAATTGGCAATTTCATATTAATTCTTTAGTTAATAAATTAAAATATAGTTCTATGCTAATTTTGAACTTAGTCATTGTGTTCCTTATCATATTTTGTTAAGTGTATATTATGCTCTCTTTCAATCTTTCTTACAATATTGTATTTCAATTTGGGGTGGCACATATAAGACTTTTTTAATTCCTATTCACAAGTTGCAAAAAAGTGTTTTCTCTCTATTTTTTTACTCATAGGCTTGATACCGATTTCAGTAAATTTAACTCCCTCTTTCATATGATAAACTTTATTTATATTTTTTTAGCTTTATCTACAATGCATGTTTCTTTTAATAGGCCTTTTAAAGTCACTTCATATTTTACACGACTTCAATCTTTTTTTTCCAATTAATGTACCCACACCACGTAAAACAGTTACACTTCATCAATATCTTTATTTGGCACCTCGTATTCATAATTTTATTCCTTATAGTATAAGATCTTCTATTAATCGTGTTAATCAAAAGAAATACTTAAAACAATGGGTCTTAAATACTGATGATAATATTCTGGGAACTTTATATTGATTTTGTAAGTTTTGATTTTACTTTATTATGTGTTTAACCATCACAGGACGAGTTAACTCTTTGTTGATGGTTTTATATTGATATTTGATTTTTTGTGTCTAATTTATTGCTTAATAAATTTATTATTATTATTATTATTTATTATTATAATTGTATGCCACCCAGGAGCACAACGCAACGTCTGAGGACTCACACTGCTAGAAACCGGCTTTCGATACCCGTGGTTGGCAGAGCAAAGATAACCCATTGTGTAGATTTATGTTTAATTTCTAATCATTCAAACTTTAATCATACTTAATTTTCTTTGATATGAATAAAAGTATTTTAGACAAAGCCGGTGTTTCTGTTAAAATATGGCTTGTTTTCAATCGTACTGATCATAAGACGTTAAAAATAGGGCTATTAGATTTTTAAACATTACATTGTTTATTTCATCTTTTAGGAACTTTCAAGAACTAAAACAAATGTACAATACAAGTGTTCCAACAACATTACACTAATGATTGTTATATCCATTGCAGACGACGCTTTTCGCTCACTAAATAGCTCTTAGGACCGACTATGACACAAAAACACACTAGTAGTCGGAATACTATTCATATAAGCTCTTTGATACAGTGATAATTGTAACGGTAGGTACGCTTTCTACAGGCTGACGTCAGTTTCTAAGAGTCGTATTCATCATAACGATACGGGTTTGTTTCTTATTAAGCACAATGTTACACAATAGGATATCTGTGCTGTTCCATCAACGGGTGTCGAAACAGACTTCAGCATTATAATAATTCAGGCATATCGCTGAACCATGTGAATAGGGGGGAGGGAGATATTACAATATGGATTTAAAGAAGTTTAATATAACATGTAGTTCGAACAACAGACTACATATTAGAACAAACTAAACTTTAGCCACTGAGAAACTTATGAAAGTATAATTCTAATTCATCAGCAATATAAACCCTTTTAAAAATTCAAAGCATAAAAGCCACAACCTGAAAAATAAAATATCAAAATATTAGTTGCAATTTATAGTATATACATTATTGATTAAAGGTTGTCACGGTATTAGCTGGAAAGATATATATTATTAGGATAGGGTGTCGTTTCATAATTGGAAGATGTTTTCAAACAGAAATTCTTATTTACCTAATGTAAATGAAACATGTTCTGTTTTTATAACAACTTTTATTTTCATTAATATAATTTTTGTCTCCTCGGTCGCTTAGCAGTAAGTTGAGAATCTATAACGTTAAAAATCAAGTTTTGATAGCCAAGGTGACCACAGCAAATAGAGCCCATTGTATAGGTTTTCGCTTAACAAGAAAACAAAGAATAAAATTGTGTTTTCCACCTGAGTAATTTATCTCTAATATTCTCACCAGAGAGAATGATGTTGGTATCCTACGATTTTTCATACTATTCTTAATATTTAGTTTATTATAAAAACTAACAATCCAAATTTCCTCGAGTTTAAACTTTTTAATCCAAAACGTCAGGATACTTTTGTGCCCTCGTCTTCCAATGCCAATTCTTAGAGGTAATACTAAAACTAAACAAACACAACATTGACAATTTAAGTCTAACCGAGAGCACCACAGCCAATATTTACAAAATGCCGTTTTCTCTTTTGCTTTTAATAATTTAAACTGTTTAAGTCTATATAATAATTAAAAATAATATCTCGGCATGATCGTGGGTAATATGTTAAAGTTCTAAATCTATGATGCTCATTACCCTCATGTCAAGGATTTAATTCTAATAAGGTTGTTTCTAATTAAGTTTTGTATACAACTCAGTGATACCTATAATCAGGCTCTCGTAAAAGACATTAGCTTTAGTCTTCTAATTCCAAATCCTGGGGTAATCAAAAATTAAAAATTTTATATAATTTTAAATTTCGTACGGAACCTTGACATCTTTCTCGATTTTTACAGATAGCATACTTTCTTTTCCATACAGATATAATTTCTATTATCCAACCTCACCTTTAAATATAACTGAATTACACGATTTCATAGTTTTTTAAAAAACAAAAATACCCTGATAACATACCAATACAACGGACTTGGCATTGGCATGACCAGGTGGTTAAGGCACTCGACTCGTAATCCGAGGGTCGCGGGTTCAAATCCCTGTCACACCAAAACATGTTCGCCCTTTCAGCCATGGAAGCATTATAGTGTGACGGTCAATCCCAATATTCGTTGGTAAAAGAGTAGCCCAAGAGTTGGCGGTGGGTGATGATGACAAACTGCCTTCCCTCTACTCTTACACTAATAAATTAGAGACGACTAGCGCAGATAGCTCTCGTATAGCTTTTCGAGAAATTCATAACAAATCAAACCAAGCTTTTTTTTTTTATCGGAACCTTTTATTACAGCCTGGCAAGCAATATTGTTCATATGATTGAACTCTTCTAATAAATTTGCCTCAAGGAATCTTTCGCGTTTTTCTCTTTCTGTAATATCAAATTTTTTACTCCTCCAATCAATATGTTACACGGCTAGTTTTGATATCGAACCTTCTCACATCAATCTTTTTAAAAGCAACCAGAGTTTAAAATAAAAAATTCATAATATATGTTTAGTGGTGTAAAGAAAACTGTTTTATTTGTATACAACAACAAGAACCGAAATATTGTTTCACGTGGCTGTCATGTTCCTATGTATGATATGTTTACTTTGTCTTATAGAAAACTCGCAAAACGTACGTGTATATTTTAGCGTTTGGGTGAAACACTCAGATTTCATTTTTGTTTTACCGGGATTCAATGGAAAGGTTTTGTAACCTTTGGCTAATTCTTAATCAGTTCCTTTAAACTTCTTAGGGGTTATAACAGTAACATTGAAACACGGATGTACATAAATGTCATATCACTATATCATATACCACAAAGGTTAAAGGTGTTACTTCAACCATTCATTTAAAACACACATCAGAAACGTTTCATAGTTAGTTGTTCAACTTATTATACATTACAGTAATTTTATAATTGAAATCAAAATACACCGCCTCCTCAAGTGGCTTAGCGGTAAGTCTGAGAGCTCACTCCACCAGAAACCGGGTTTCAATAGTCGTAGTGGTAACACCATAAATAACCCATTGTGTAGCTTTGTGTCCACCAAAAACAAACAAACAATTCGAGATACTGATGGGATACAAATAAAGAAGGATTTATGTTTGGTACAATTTGACGTGATAACAAAATAAGTAATTAATCTTTAGGCTTTTAAATATAGTGTAAAAGAACAAATATAAGAGGGATCAACAGGTTTGGTTTGAATTTCGCATAAAGCTACACAAGGATTATCTTCACCAGCCGTCCCTAATTTAGCAGAGAAAGACTAGAGGTAAGGAAGGTAGCGACCAGTATCCACCTTCAATTCTTTGGGTTACTCCTTTACCAACGAATATTGGAATTAACCGTCACACTTGTAACGGAGTTACTATTATGTATTTATTTTACAATCTATGATTGTTTAAGTTTAATTTATATTTGGAAAAGTTCTGCCTGTTCTCTACATTTGTCGAGAATTATCGAGCGTAAGAATCAACAACGTATTCATCTACGTAAGTGCCAGTATTGTTGAGTCAGCTACATTTTTTAGAACCTCGTCTTAACGTTTATAAAATGCAACAAGCAGAAAGACAGAATATTGTTGGTTTATTGCGATAAACGTTTATTAATCGGAAAACTACAGATCTTTGACCAGGAACGTTTATGGATGTCGAACATTACGAACCGTTCAACTTAAAGAATTATCTTCGGGCGTCATTATTTCTTCAAGGACATTAGATATCTTCCGCGATAAAAAGTGAGTTTGAAACATCATAAGGCCAGACAAGAGTAGAGCTTACTAACATTCACATCAATGGAAGTGTGCCGTGTATCAAAATAAAATCTACGATCTAAGCATCCATTCTCAAGTATGTGATGTTCGGAAGCATGTGAAGTAGATGGACGAGAGGATCCTGGCAGCTGGGTATCACATGTTTAATTTTATTGCTTTTACCTTAAACTTTTGCAACGGAATAACCATGTGTTATTCTCCTTAGGATCAGTTAGCTGGTCAGCAGTACTAAAATCAACTGAGTATCTTCAGTAGACTTCATCTCTTGTATGGGGTTGTGTGTTTAAGTAACCTTAGTACTGATGGAACACCCCTTTATATTCATTTGTGGTGATCGGGATTACTGGGCATTAAATTTCGTCTAACTTCATGAAAATTCCATTTTCTCTTTCCTTGAACAGATTCCTAATAATTTATTGAACAGAAAACATTGGTCCTCTTTCTCTGCTACCTTAATCCTGTAATGCGTTAATGTCCCATTGCATAATTAATCACCTGTTCCCTATCTGACAAATTTCTAATTTCTAAGTAAGATTTCACTGTTCTTCATTTAAAAGGAATTAGAGTAACTTTCATGTTAAAATATTTAAGGATAAAAACAATTAGCTTCACTTAATTTTCAAAGCTATGTGTTGCGTTTCTATTTAAGCCACTCCGTAACAGCTTAAATTCCTTCAGAAGATAATTAACAAATTTAGCTTTCGCAGCATCCAAGAGAACATTTACAACCAAAGTGTTACAGACCATAAATGTGGCTTCCGTACATAAGAATTATCAGGGCACATCTTATTAAACTTTCTTAATTCTGACCTGTAATTGTCAAAGAAGAATATTTGAACTGCCCTCTGTGGATGCATATTTTAAAACACTTTGAATATCTTAACTGCCAGCAACTGGAACATTTCATAACTTTCTGTAATGGCTATTTTACCTGAGTGTTCAATATTATTTTTTAATATAAGTCTTAGACAGTAGTAAAGACTAGGATTGCAATGGCTGTGTCAACTATAAACCTTCCCATCTATCTTACCCAAAATTATGTCATACGTGTAAGGATAATAACAAGTGCAGCATACCAAAGCGTTTTAAAACATAGTTATGCTGTAATTGTATTCTTCATTTTTCTTTTGGGGTACAGATACCTACCTATAAACCACCGTTGGAGCATCTTGTAATCCTTCTTGAAGGCTTTATCAGTTTTTAAAGTTCTATACTTTTTCATCTCTCGTTTTCTTAACAATTAATTCTGTCCATTTTCCTGGTCTTTGTAATCTAAGCGTCATTCTATAGAATTGCTATATGTCTGTGTGGATAACCAGTTTTTCTTCATTGATAAGCCCACAAAGTCCAAAAAGGGGACTCAAAATATTAAATGCAAGGACAAACTTATAAACATTAGTTACCTAGACTAATTAAACTTCTAAGTAATAACTGCTGTTTTATCAAGGTTTTGTGAGTCATAATATCTCTCACTCAAGATTTGGTGCCATGACATATTTTTAATGAGTTTGTATAGGTAATGGCAATTTTGGTGTATATGCAGCTCTGCTTAGCTCATCCAAAACCACAATATCTCCTTTTTTATCTTTGATTGCGTTGAACTCTTGCCTGATAGCATGCCCATCTGGTTCAAAATAAAGCTGTTTCCAACTGTATTGTCTTTTGGATTGATAGATCCAAAGCTTCGTGAATTAATTGACAGTGTTGAGGGATTTGTGGATTAAATCCATTTCTAGCATATTCTCTTCCACCAATTCTAAATCCTTTATGACAAAGTGTACATCACAGCCTTTTGTGTCTTGTATTCAGATTGGCAGATGACGGATAATTCACTGGAAATTGACAACATCCTTGTTTATTTTAACATTCTAGTTTCTCCATCAGTAGCTCTCACCTCTTAATTAAGATAGTGGTTATGAGTTTTTAATATGATAGCCGGGAGGATCACAATAGATCATTTATTCAGCAGTATATGTTAAGCAACAAATCAATTAAAATTAGATGATGTTCATGCAATCTCTCTTGTGTTTGCTTTTCTATTTTCAATTCCCGAGATGGAACATTTGGCTTTTATAATCATTTTCCCAAAGTGCATAAAAGACCCAACAAGTCCCACTAATTATATACTTATTACTTTGATAATTTGTTTAAATCATATGTAAAAAACAATGGCTGACACAAATTCTTTTTGGTTCCTCAATTCAAATAACTTCTTTTACAACATTCAGTATAGCTTGCATGGGCAAAATATTCACATGGACCACGTGATAAGGCTCAAATCATAAATCAGAAAATTTTTTTTCAAACGAGAGAATCTAGTCTGTATATGTTTTTTACGTATAAATGCATATAATAGCATATGGAAGTACAGGGGTCATTTATATAAAGTGTGGGACTGTTTACTCATTTTTGCTATAACCTTTTTAAAGGATATACTTTTAAGGCTTATGATAGCACTAATTCATCATGTTCCTTGGCACAG
Organism: Tachypleus tridentatus; assembly: GCF_004210375.1. Lineage (NCBI taxonomy): Eukaryota > Metazoa > Arthropoda > Merostomata > Xiphosura > Limulidae > Tachypleus > Tachypleus tridentatus. The sequence continues at coordinate 42,122,950 of NC_134825.1, read as the reverse complement.
GATCAGATTACTCTTTAAGGTTGTGTTTGTAGTGTTAAACTTCCTTTCGTTAAATCTAATATTAGCGTAAAACCAGTTATTTCTTTTTCAGTGTTAAACTGCCTTTATGTTGATGATTTTCTTTCAGTCATTATATATATATAGGATTTAAAGGTAGGAATCTCTTATTCAAATACGCAAGTTGTTTAATACAAACGAATATCAGCTTTTAATATTTAACAAAACTATGTGTGTACATTTACATCACGAAACGGAGCTCTGCCTAGTAAATACTCCAATTATTGTTGTAGAATTGTTGGAACGCGTTCATGGGAGTAAACTGACATCTGTCGTAAACATAAAATCATTTCAGACAAATGGAACAAAAGGACTAGATGTCATGCAAGATCTCACTTTGACATCTTGTGGAAAGACAAAACTTTTTCTATATTTTTTAAGTTCTGATCCAGATTTCTGGTTTATATTTTAGCGAGGTATTTTACTTTTAAAAGATTCAATCTTGTGTATTATGAGAGTCATATACTAAGCACAGATGCCTGTTGTACTTCTCTTTGAACTTCATTTCCATAGTTAACATGGCCAATTAAACTTGTAGTATGTTGAAAAGCTATGATACTTATATTAGCATTTTATTTGGCACTATGCATTTGTATTTAAGAAAGCATTTTGAAAATAGGCGGCCTGCTGTTCTTCCTTTTTGTCTGCACATCTACGTAATGTTGAGGGAAGTAAGTCTTTTGAAAATGTTACTATGGTTTTCTTTGAGTTACTTTAATATGTTGACAAACATAGAATGGAAATTCAAACTTTTTTTCAAACAACTCCATTCAAACTACCTGTCTTTCATACTTTTTTATGGATTATTTCTAATCAAGTAGTTTGATCGGTTCATTTATGATTTTTGACGACTATACAGGTACTAAATGAGTCCGTCTATAGCGTATGTTTTCACTGTAGAGTTATATACAATCTCTTCTTCATTTGATCACAAAAAAACTACAGTCTTAGGTTATCAAATTTTGCTGGATCTTTACTATGTTGAATTTAAGAAGAATAACTTGGTTGACAGTGAATTACTTACCCATTCCTTATATGAATTTCAATATTCTATCAGACATGGGCTTCTTGCTTCTACTGACTCCAGCATAAACATGATAACGACAAAGATTTTCAGATTAAGCAACGCCCAGTAAGAGTTTGTAAGGATTGTTTAGTGACACTACGCATTGTCTGTTATTTTTCAACATTATCTTTTACTCGAAGTTCACCAAGCATCGTCTGAGGAACGTAACACTACTAACTATAGCCCTTATTCCTCTTTCTTTCCTCAGTCTGTAATCCAGCAGTGGAAATATTTTAAACAGATTTCTTTACATTAAATATTTTTCTTTTTAAAATTCATTGATTTTGGAATGTAATTGAAATTTAACGATTTCTCAAGTTGTTTAAATTACTTTATTTCTTTTATAACTGATTATATTTTTACGAGTTTCATTGTTATAGTTTCAGTATTCTCCATTTTCTCAGTTTCATTCGTCATCTTCTACGCAGATAGTCTTATCATTGTTCTAGTTTCTGTATCTCCATTTTCTCAGTTTCATTCGTCATCTTCTACGCAGATAGTCTTATCATTGTTCTAGTTTCTGTATCTCCATTTTCTCTGTTTCATTCGTCTTCTTCTACGCAGATAGTTTTATCATTGTTCTAGTTTCTGTTTTCTCTGTTTCATTCGTCTTTTTCTACGCAGATAGTCTTATTATTGTTATAGCTCTGTATCTCCATTTTCTCTGTTTCATTCGTCTTCTTCTGCACAGATAGTCTTATCAGCCTCGTGCTATTAAATCCCTAGTCTTTAAGGTTATTCCACAAATCATCTCTTTAAACCGTAGGAAGAGTATTTTGTGGAACACCTTCAGTGTGTCCTCGTTTGTTCACATGGGATGAACCTAAAGGTTTATTAAACTTCAAAATGTACAAAAAACATACAAACATTAAGCGTTTTTCGTTACCCAAGATTCCGTATCTCCTTACCCCTTTTTAAGTTACATACATATATAACAGGTGTCGTTGTGTTACATGTAATGAAGCCCAAAACCTGGTATCTAGCGTTGTAAGTCCAAAAACATACTACTGTGCCACTGGGGACTACATATAACAGTAAAATGCGTAGGGGGTAAATTAATTAGACTCTGTAGTTTTCTGTTCTGTTATTTTGACGATTGTTCGAGAAAACGTTTTTCAAACTCAGAAGCAAATTACAAACTATAATACTTACAACTCATTACTTTAACAAAATAAAGGAATGTATACAAATATATAGATATTTCTAGCAAATAACACATGAAAAGTATAATATTTATATGCTACAAATGTTTGTTTGTTTTTTGAATTTCGCCCAAAGCTACACTATCTGCGCTTGCCGTCCCTAATTTTGCAGTGCAAAGCTAAAGGGAAGGTAGCAAGTTATCGCCACTCACCGCCATCTTTTGGGCTATTTTTCACCAACGAATAGTGGGATTGACCGTTACGTTATAACGCCCCCACGACTGAAAGGGAGCATGCATAATGCGACAGATATTGGAACCCGCGACTCTCAAAAGAGTAATTTCAGGTATTAACATCATGGTAACGATTTTTTTAGCTGATTCGCGAATAAAATAATAATTAAGAAACCACCTAGAAGAAGATGTGTTTTACTCAGAATTTTACGAAACTATAGCACCTGAAGTGAAGAATGAGTATTATTTTACACTGCGTGAAAATCAAACTTTGAGTCACTTTAAATTTAATGTTAATAATTGCTTATAAGGTTACTTTTCTGTGAAAAAAAATTCAATTTGTGGCGAAACAGCTCCATTATTGGTGATTCTCGGGATGATTTACATGGTGGCGATCATCTCCTCCTCAGATAACTGCCCCTAATTTAGCAGTGAAAGACTGGAGGAAGGGTAACAGGTCAATCCTACTCAAACGCCAATTCTTGGGCTTATCATTTCCCAACAAATAGCGGGATTGGCCGTATCATAATAACACCCCCACCGCTGAAAGGTGAAAATGTTCGAGCCTTAGACCTGAATATTGCAATTTGATTAGAAAGTACTCAATTTATTGTAAATAAAACTGTTTTTCCGAAATGCAGGTAAGATATTTATTTTTCTGACAGTGGCTCATTATTTCCAGTAGACATAATTAAATTAATATATCGTATTAATTTTATCATTCGTTTCATTTTAACTCTTCTTGGAATATTAGAATTTAAAAAGTGAGTCAGAGTTTGGTAGAAAAATTTTAAGTATCACAAGCTTTATATTCCTAAACCTAAATAATAACCTCTGGGTTAAAGTACTCAATGATATTTTAAAAACTAAAACAGACACATCCCTAAAGCTAATTACAAAGGTAAGTTAATGTTTACATATCATTTACTTATGCTAACGATATTTAATCTTTTCCAATTAGTCATCGTGACAAGGCCATATTTTTCTATAATTTTACAAAGCTAAAGGAACATAAATATTTCACGTAGTACCAATATAAAAAGCACACTCACGACCACAATTAAGACAAAATTTTAGGCCTCATGCAAAATTTTGTTTGTTGGCCCATTTCAGTAAATAAATTTGACTTGAAATGGCAAATTTCTCTCACCTTTTTAGAAATTTAACTCTTCGCATTCACGTGCTTTTTACGTAGTAAATGTGCAAATTTGATAATTAATGTTTTAGTTCTTTCGTTAACGTTTGAATATCGAAGAGTTTGCCGTATCACATTAATTAAATAAGTAGTAGTATCAGTGTCCAAAGCTGGTCTGTGCATTTGCTTCATGGCTAAATTTATTTTTTAAAGTACATCTCGCCAAACTGTTAAATAAATTAAATTAGAAATCTGTATGATGCTAGCTTATCACCCAGTTATCCATCTTCAGAACAGGATGGAGTATGCATTGTTATTTTCTTAAACATTAGCAATATATCTCTTGTTTTCCGTATTTTATGATTATAAACTTTGAATTTTTACATTTCTACCTACTGGCGTAAAGAGGTTTAAGAACGATATATACGAAATACCTTAAAATAGTTCAACTTCTAGTTGAGGTCATGAAACTAGTGTACATTATTTGGAGGAAACATTAAGAGGTTTTGACCACTTTCAAGAAACATACAGAAATACAAAGCATAAGGTTAACACATGACATTCTGTTTAATTGGAGCAATAGAAAGCACAAGGTTAACACATGGCATTCTGTTTAATTGCAGCAATAGAAAGCACAAGGTTAACACAAGACATTCTGTTTAATTACAGCAATACAAAACACAAGGTTAACACATGACTTTCTGTTTAATTGCAGCAATACAAAGCACAAGGTTAACACATGATTTTCTGTTTAATTGCAGCAATACAAAGCACAAGGTTAACACATGATTTTCTGTTTAATTGCAGCAATCTACATTGCACACACTTGTGTTAGCCTTTCAAATTTGCGCCTGATCTCAACACTCTTCGAGCGTATTCAGTGTTTTCTAAGTTTCTAAAGAATTTCTGTGATAGAACAGATCTCGAGGTCTTCTGGACTTTAATAAATACACGAAATTTTCTTACACATTTACAACCGTTTCAAGGATATTCATGATTCATGAGATTTATTAAAGATCTGTTTGATAATTTACGTCAGGAACCAGCCACCAAATATAAAATAGGATATAAATGTATATTTGATTTAGAATAACTACATAAAACAATTTCTTTTGAAATAATCAGAACAGGTTCATTGTGGACTTCAAAACTAAAATAATGATGAGTTATTTAGTAGTTTATAGACCTATTAATATATTCATTTGTCACATTATTATTGTTATTTTTTGCTTTCTGAATCACTTGGTGGCTGTTCCGCGCATGCTCTATTTGTAATAACTCTCCCAGCACAAAATGTTTGCTCACGTTCTTGAGAAGACATGGTTTTACTTGTCCAATAACTGAATCGAGCATGCAATAGCGTTAGGCTGGTTTCAGCCTTCTCGTGATGCCCCACAGAGAAAGCTGTACATTCATTACCGATAGCGGTCCTTAATTTAGCAATGTAAGACTAGAGGAAAGGCAGCTAGTTATCACCGCTAACTGTTGGGTAACTCCTTTACTAATGATTAGTGGAACTAACCTAACATTTTGTACCACAATTGAGATTTCTAATTCTGAATCAAATTTTCACTCAATTTTCTCAATCTCATCAAAAGCAGCTGTTCCTTTCGCGAATATCTTTTCAGCTTTATTTAAGTGGAAGTATTTCAGATATTTTATTATCATTATCAATATACGCTCCATTTACTCTTCACTGACAAATTTACTGTTAAATTTTCCTCTACTGTTGACAAACATTCCACATAAAGTTTCTTATACCGTTTTGTCATCCAATATAATTATTTGGTGACAAAGAAATCTGATTATTTCAAACCCATTGTTTGACCGATTATTGTTTCTCTGTAGTATGCACATCAAGTTCTATAGGAAGGAAATCATACGATTCATGTTTGATATATTCACATTTAGTAATAAAATTTGTAAATAAAGTTAATTTTAAGAAAACATTGTATATAATTTTGAACACCATCTACGACTTGTTCCTAGCTTTTACATTTAAAGTTAAATTGTTGTTTCTTTTGTGAATAGGAACAAAAAATAATTAACAGTTTTTAATTTATTATCATAAAAGAAATTTCCATGAATTCTTGTTGTTGTAGCCATTCTTTAAAACGATTTATTAAATTGTTTGCTTTGTTAAAAATTAATTTGTTAGTCAATTTTTATTGGCATATTTCATAACATCGTGTGTGTGATCCTCTGCAAAGAGTTTCAAATTACAAAACTTTTCATCTATATTTAAATTCGTAAACTCCATTTCGAAAACCAAACATAACATTGGACTTATTTTTTATTCATTTTTAAAAACTGGTTTGATTTAAACAGTCTTCCCCAAGAAGTAAACACCCTTCGCATTGCAATGTGGATATTTCAGCAAATAAATCACATGGAAACTGTTGTTTTCCATGGCAGATAATAAAGATAAAATTATTTAAGTATATTTCCCCTTTAAAAACTTGGCCTAACGTAATATTGATTGATAGCATTATATAATCCAGCATATATTCGTCTATTATACAGTCTCGTAACTTTTCTTTGGTATAAAACACAGATAATGAAAATAACCTGACAAACAAACAAGAATTGTAATGCACTAAAACGGAAGCAAACAAAATCTAATTTTCATCAACATTAATTTGAAGGAACATATGTACCATTAAAGAAAAAAAATTACCTTATTAAATTCTTGTATTTATTAAGGAAAATGGTAATAACATTTTTATCGATATTTTGGTCACACACATGTATCAGTTTATTCGTGTATTGTACAATAAAATAAAGCAGTGATTAGATAGTAGAGATTGAATAAGATTCTTTTCTTGCTCCTTCTAATTAAATTTGATTGTAAATAAAACAAATGAATGAAAAGTAACTTGAATCTGGTTAGGTTTAACTTTTTCAGTGTAACCATCTTTTCATGAACTTTCTCATTTGCAACTGTCATTGAAATACATCCGTGGATTCTTCATGAAACGTTAAACCTTTTTGTTTATATAATATACACTATTTTCTTTAGGGATATTTTCGAAATGACCATTGGCGCACATATTGTTTCTAAGTGTCGAAACAATAGTGTTTGAAAGTGTACAGGTTCTTGTATCAACCCATCACACTGAAAATCTACTAATCCATTGTTAGTGTTATTTAACACGGCTGTTTCAATTAAAGTAAAGAATGAGTGTTAAGTTTAATTATTTTTAGAAGCAATAGTTTATCGCAAGTTTTAACGTTATTATTTACGAATCATACGTTGCGTAGTTCAATTATTATGAATTGGTGATTCTTATATTATTGCATTAAACCACTATAACCTTTTAAGTCAGTAGTGCACAAACTTTTTGAGTCAGGGGCCACAAACAGACTTCTCGTAACCGTTGGAGGACACAAAAAAGTGAAGATTAAAATCGTCCCACAGTTGTTTCACACAAGATGGACGTCATATTTAAGAACACACAAATAACGATTACATCAAAGAGTTTGCACATTATTCTAAGAAATGTTATGATACGTCAACTGTTACAAAGTCAGTGCGATGGATGGTGCTGCATGTCATCTACGAGCTTAGAAATGTCCGGCTTGACGTTTGACGTTGAAAGACGCAAGACTGCTTCCAGATGATCATCAGTCAGCAGATTGCGAGTGTTGTTTTTGTTCAGTTTCATATGCGAGAAAGCCTGTTCGCTTTTTTGTTTTGTTTGTTTTTTTGGAATTTCGCACAAAGCTACTCGAGGGCTATCTGTGCTAGCCGTCCCTAATTTAGCAGTGTAAGACTAGAGGGAAGGCAGCTAGTTATCACCACCCACCGCCAACTCTTGGGCTACTCTTTTACCAACAAAAGTGTGATTGACCGTCACATTATATGCCCCCACGGCTGGGAGTGCGAGCATGTTTAGCGCGACGCGGGCACAGCCTGTTCGCAGCAGTACGTACCGCCAAACATGCTGGTGTGGACAAGTGCATTCTCTTTCAGATTAGCAAATGTATCAGGCAACGGCTTGTAGAAGTCAAGCAAACTGTTTTCTCGGTCAATAGCACGCAGTTCATCAGATGCCTGGTGTTCAGTAAGTTCGAGCTGATATTCTGCTGACAAGTGATCCACTGACACACTGAACGGATCAGCAAAAAGTTTCATCAGCAATTTGCATTGGTCAAAGTCATGAAACCGTGAGTTGAAGGATTGAATCAAGATATCTAGCTACGCAACATAAACTTGTGTGTCAATGTCCTGATTTTTCTGTAGCTGTGACTGAAAATTAGAAAAGTGCACGAAGTTGCCTAATGCTGCTTGCTGCCGGAACACGCCCCCCGCTAGTGCAGCGGAATGTCTACGAATTTACAACGCTAAAATAAGGGGTTCGATTCCCCTCGGTGGGCTCAGCAGATAGCCCAATGTGGCTTTGCTATAAGAAAACACAAACACACTGCCGGAACAACTGCAACTTTGTTCTGAAAGCTGAGACGTGATTTTCAAGCTGACAGACAAGCTGAGTTTTGCCTTGCAACTTCAAATTCAGATCATTCAAGTGTTGTGTTATGTCGACCAAAAAGGTCAAATCAGCTTGCCATGCTGGATTAGTCATGGAAATCACTTCTGTGTCTTTGTTCTTGCTTCTGAGGAATTCTATCACCTCATTAATCAACTCCCAGAATCTTCTGAGCATCTTCCCTCGACTCAGCCAGCGTACTTCATAGTGATACACAAGGTCACCATAGTTTGAATCAATTTCTTCGAGATAACTTCGAAACGGACGGCGATTGAGCCCTCGTGATTTGATGAAATTAATGGTTTTCGTCACTAATGCCTCCAGTGCCTGAAAACCAAGTTCTTTATTGCACAGGTTCTGTTGTTGAATAATACAGTGCAACTTCACCAACTGTCTGTTCTGCTTTCCTCGATGCTTCATCAACAGTTCTACCAGCCCGCTACTTTCTCCGGTCATAGCTGGTGCTCCATCAGTTGTCACACTTACCAGTTTCGTGAAATCCAATAAAACACTACTACACAGTCGTACTGTCTCCTCGAATAGAGCAGACCCAGTTGTCTGACCCATCATGGAATCCATACCAATTAGTTCCTCTGTGATATCAAACGAGGACGACACACACGAACAAAAACTAGTAGCTGTGCTGTTGAACTGATATCAGTCGACTCGTTTGCTGCCAAAGAGAAGGAGACAAAGTTGGCTGCTTTATTTGTAAGCTGCCTTGTCACGTCTGCTGACAGGTGTGAAATTCTTCGTTGAACTGTCATTCGATTCAAAGCCACCGTCTGTAGCTTGTGAACTGCTTCCGGACAAAACTTTTCCGATGTGGTAATCATACATTGCTTGACAAAATCACCGACAGTGAACGGTCGGCCAGATTTCGCTATCATCAATGAAATATCATACTGACCTCACATGCTGCACTTAAATCTGCTGATTGCTTTGAGAAAACGTTCTGCTGGTGACTCAGCAACCGCCGCAGAGATTCAATTCGAGCTGTTCATTCATCACCGACTACGTTGTGGAAATCTTTATGCTTCGACTCATAATGACGTTTATATTGGATACCTTCGCCACTGCTACTGTCGAATGACAAATCACGTTCTTCTGTTGTTGAATAAAACAGTATTGCGCAGTCTAATCATCATGAAACTGCCGGTTTTTGTCGTCAACTTTTCTTTTACGATTAGCTGCCATTTTTGTTACGAAATAATATCAAAATAGGGCTCGTAAGTAAATCTCGAAGAACAATTGGAACGCGTGAGATTTCGTAATTACGGAAATGTTGCATTATTGCACCAATTATTAAATGCCTTTGCATTAACGAGATTTGCTTATTAAATCTGCTCCACGCTAGTACAGTGGTATGTCTACGGATTTACAACGCTAAAATCAAGGGTTCGATTCCCCTCGGTGGGTTCAGCAGATAGTCTATGTGGCTTTGCTATAAGAAAAACACACATACGCTTATTAAATTTTCTTTATTGCTTAACACAAATATGGAACCATCGAGTATCTAATCTAATGCATATTCTTCTATAGCGCTTAATCTTCGCGCAGGAGCGAACACTCTATGTTTGAATTTCCCGTTGGACATCACGGGCCACTCGGCGACTCGTCGTGGGCCGGACTTTGTGCACCATCGTTCTAAGTTTTTCTTGTTATTTTTATCGAGTATTGTTGTATCATAATGTCTCGTAGTGTGTTGAGCATTTTAGATCTCTGTTGGCTAAAAATACGAGTCCAAAATGTAGTTCGATATAGATAGATAGATCGAGATTGCACGATATCAAATTTAGCTGCAAAGGTCGTATAATCACAATTTTTAAAGCGAAATTATCACGTACTTTTTCCAATAACAGAACAGAAAGAAAAATTCGTCTTGTCAAATTGTGTTCCAAAGAAATTGATCCAGCCTGTGTGAACCTTTACGAGAAATAAACAATTATTTAAACCTTTGGATAGAACTGTAGTAATCAATTCTAGAACGAATGTTTGTATATACGTTTGAATTATTTTTATATATTATTTCAATACAAAGTGGACTGTGTATGTGTGTTTAATGTTGAAGTTCGTCACCAACAAGTCACAGACACCTATGTTAAGAATCAGGCACATACGTAAAACCTGATGTCTATCATTGGAGGTGTTACTTAAATAACTAAGTATTCTTTCCGTCAAACAATTTGCATAGTCTTTCAATTTTAAAATAAGTAATTTCCAAATAAATTTATTTAATTATTTATCTTGAATATGTCATTGTAAAGTTTTGCTGACAAAATATTTAGTAATAGGTTTGGTTTGTTTCGAATTTCGTGCAAAGATACCTGAGGGCTATCTGCTATAGCCGTCCCTAATTCAGCAGTGTAAAACTAGAGGAAAGACAGATAGTCATAACCGCCAACTCTTGGACTACTCTTTTACCAACGAATAGTGGGATTAACCGTCACATTATAACGTCTTCACGGCTAAAAGGGTGACTATGTTTGGTGTGACGGTGATTCAAACCCACGATCCTCGGATTAAGAGTCGAGTGCCTTAACCACCTGGCTATGCCAGGCTTTAGTAATGGGAAAAATAATACGCGTACGTTTCTTACGTACCTGCTATTTTTCTTCTCTCTGATGTATTGTAAAGCAGTTACTTCCGAAAGTGATGTTTGTTGCTGTTTACTTCCCACTTCCCTCATGTATTACTGGTATTTTACAGTTTCACTTTGCATGTATAAAGGTAAATAATACAGTGCTAATATATTTACGTGATCTGCTTGTCAATCTAAAATTATGTAACAATAATCAGAATAGATCAATACATATGTTTTAAATGTAATGTGGAATTGATAGACAATTCTGGTGCGTGTTATAATTTTTTTCGAAACTCTTTGACGCTAGCATGAATAAAAACGAAAGAGAGTATAAAATACACAGTTGATTTTTGTATGTAATAAATGTCTAGTTTAACTATTGTTTCTAGTACTTAAGTTGAAAGAAACTACTTAATTTTCCTGGAAATAAAGATATCTTTAAGAAATTAATGTTAGTATACAGAGTGTTAAATATGTTATGTTAAAATGATTTTGACTATGGCAAGTCACGTGACAACAACAGCTGATATAAACGCACAGTTGAATGGCATTAAAGGTAACACTGCTTGGGAATTTTAGGCTTTATGTATGTGACCATGGAAATTTGATCGCTTTTGAGAATGGTATTTAACAGCCCTTTCCATGCAAATTATTCATGGGCTCTCATCATTAAGATGTTTTCAGATCGAGAATTTAGAATTTTCAAGATGAAGATATCCTTTGCACTTACTTACATTGGAAACAAAGTAATATGGATACATTTGGAGTACCCGAAAAACTCGTAAAGAGACCTGGAACGTATCGTACTATAGATATCGTGAGTGTAACTTATTGTAACAGACAATTATCTGCTGATAAAGTCTGTGGCAAAAGCTAACCAAAAGCAATATAATCAAGAATCCGTCTAAAAACTGATACAAGTTGTTCTAACGACTAATCTGTTCAATCATCGCATACCACAAGCAGCTGGATAACGAAATGGATATTCATGCTGTTCCGTATGAAGACACACTGATCAAATCTACTGATGCGGCGCCTATAGATTTTGACGTGATTAGAATTTGAAACAGATGCTGGGATACCGTCGTCCTAGTACACCAGATGACTTATGGAGAGTATACACAGAGTTCTAGACACAACAATCTTATGTGACATTCTTTTGCAAGAAAAACTATGTTGGAATACTATTGACAAGTTAAATGGTCGTCAAACAGAACATGATCAGAAGCAATGATCAGATAATGTATGAAAACCTTCTAAACATTTGTATAAAATTTAAAACAGATGAGAAGCTGAACAGCAGATATTTAGGTTGATCTTTGAATTAACAAATTTCTTTTAATATTCCTTAATGACCAAATTTGTCTCCTTCTGTAAAACGAGAAAAAAAAAAAATATTTGATAGACAGGTTCCGCCCATTCTACAAAATTCCACCGAGAAAAAATTATCTTACAATTATTGTTCATAAAAACAGCACAACCACTCTAGTATTTGTTTGTTGGAAATGCGTTTGGGCATAATTTTACGAATTGTTTAATAATTAAAATTGTCTCTTATCCTAAAACCAGAAGTACCTGCTGGAACAGCGATAAGTCTTCAGATTTACAGTGCTGCAATCAGAAAGTCGATTCCTCTTGGTAGTCACATCAGATAGCCCAATCTCGCTGTGTTGTAGGAAAAAACAACAACACACACACACCTAACACCAGAAAGAAATATGATAACAAACAAATATTTTCGTCTTTTTATATATGTTGTATTTATTATTTATAAAAACAGCAGTATTTTTCCAGAAGCTGTTTATTGTAAATGTACTTGGATATAATTTTACAAATTCATACTATGCTTTCTGATCTTTAAAAGTTCATATTTTATTTCACAGTTTATCATTAAAAAATCCAATAACATTCTAGTTAGTTGTATTCACAGTAAAATAATATTTAAAAATATATGAAGTTTGACAAATGTTTAAAATTGATTTCTGCTTGGCAACAGTTATAGGATTTTTTATTTAACTTCGCGAAAGTTTCTTGTATCAATTTTCAAGGAAATCAAACTCTCATTTTCCATCAGAATGTTGAAAATCAAAGAAATTTTTAAGATATGTTTTCTATGAATCAACTTGGTTATCGCTTTTGGTTATCCTTTCTCTTACATTAGTCTCTTAATAACATGTGAATGTAAATGTAGAAACGAAGGTATTCTAACGTCTTATCTATTAAGATTCCTCTTGGAACAATCACACATTGTGTCCATCTGAATATAATGCGTTAAATCGTTTCTAGCTTCTGGAATAACTAAGTGTGTCAATTATTTTTCAATGAGTAACATACTGAACTGAATTGTTAATTTAAAAATATAATAACAGCAACTTTTACAGAAGACAAGCTCTGTCTTTAACCATTACAACATTTCGACTCACGTTATCGAGTCATCGTAAGATAAGTGTTGTATCGAAACGACATCTGCATTCAAAAAGAACGCTACCTTAAAGAGCCCTCTATTGGCTCAGCGGTAAGAAGAGAATTTATTTCGCTAAAATCCGGGTTTCGATACATGCTAGATATGGGTGAGAGAGTACCTTGTATGGTTTTGTTTAATAACAAACAGATTCGTAATGGCCAGAAATGTTTGTAGGTGGCGTTAAATTACTTACTAGTAACATGAGATAGATAAACTATTTGTATAGATAAAGGAGGTTTCGTTTGGTTTAATATCCCGGTATGGCCAGGTGGGTTAAGACGTTTGACTCTCCGTCGCACCAAACACGCTTGCTCTTTCAGCCGTGGGAGCGTTATAATGTTTGTTCGTTTTGAATTCGCGCAAATCCACACGAGGACTATCTGCGCTAGCCGTTCCTAATATAGCAGTGTAAGACTAGAGGGATGGCAGCTAGTTATCACCGCCAATTGTTGGTCTACTCTTTTACTAACGATTATTGGAATTGACCGTTACATTATAACGCCCCCCACGGCTGAAAGGATGACTATGTTTGGTGTGACGGTTATTCAAACCCACGTTCCTCGGATTATGAGTCGAGTGCCTTAACTACCTGACCATGCCGAGCCAAGTAAAGGAGGTGCCTGAACATTCATTTGTCGAAGACCCTAAACACAAAATTTCCTTATTTTTCTAACGTTGTTTAACTACACCACGGAGTTTGTTTGCTTTTTTTATTTAACGACGTCACCTACTGTCAAATCGAAAGCGTCTATGTGATTGAAACACTATCAAATACTCTACAAAATATAGTTTTAATTTAGTTGGAAAACAGATCTTAAATACAGCAATCTCTCTTATATTGGTTGAGATATGTCCACGTGTTTTGCTGTGGTTTCAATTTTGACGAATAAAAAGAAAGACACTCAAATCACATCAACGATTTACACCTAAACATTCATTTGAGAACTGAAAATGATTAAAATTTCTTTATAACTCTTTAAGCATCTAAATCATAAAAAACCATCAAGATTTAAAAATCAAGTTCACAGAAAATGAACGAATCCGTAACAACACCGTGACTGAAAATCCACATGCCACTTACAAAAGAAACCAGGAACCTTAAAGCATATTATGTAAACAGTATTTTGCATATGCCCTGTAAAGAATGTAGGCGATAAAGTGCAAGAAATGTTTGAAATCTTTATTCAAACCAACAAGTATCTGGGAGAAGTTGTTAAAAAATAAACGACACACAAAATGAAATATCAAACAACTAAAACTGACATAACTTCAAGCTTATTACCACTACAAGTCTAGCATATATTGGGAAATCTAACTGGATTTTGGAAAACAGTCGTCAAGAAACATACCATCGACGTAAATTATCCTAATTATTCCAGAAGCCAGGCGTGGAAGTCGAAAATATCATTACTACTCATTACCTCCTTGAGAATGAAATCCAATTCATACAAGCACTTTTATATCAGAAAAACAAGGGTAAAAATGAACCTAAAATTTAACAAACATTTTAAATGCCTCTCAAAATATTTTGAAAATTTATAAAGAAACAGAACGCATTACTGAAAACAATGTTTATCCGAAGAGAATCAAGCATCAACATGAGACAAATAGCTGAAGCACTACTGATAAAGTTATCAAAGCTAACGTGAAATACAAATCCACGATCCTTCCTCTTATTTATCTATATTAATATTTTATACACCTGACTTTACAAAATCCTTATTTAATGTTTCCTACCAGCTTGTTCTGATCATTACAACTCTGTAACGTTCTCTGGCATCCAACTGCCATTTTGAATATACCTTTGGCCAGGTGGTTAGGGCACTCGACTCATAATCTAAGGGTCGCGGGCTGAAATCCACGTCACACCAAACATGCTCATCGTTTATGCCGTGTGGGCTTTATTATGTGACTGTCAATCCCATTATTCGTTGGTAAAAGAGTAGCCTAGGTGTTAAGGGTGGGTGATGATGACTAGCTGCTTTCCCTATAATCTGCTAAATTAGGGACGGCTAACGGAGTTAACCCTCGTGTAGCTCTGTGCAAAATTCAAAAACAAACAAAAATAAACCATAACACTTACCTTGAAAGAATCTATTTAGTTCTCCTTGCAGATCATCATGGAAATGCCAGTTCCAGTCTTCAATAAAACGATCTTGAAGTAAAATAATGTTCCGAGTTTGCGTGGGCTGTCAGTCATTTGTATAAAACATGTTAAATAATAAAACTATAGTCATATTACATTTTTAAGTAACTTGTTCATCATTAAGATGTACTTTGATAATTGTGTGGCCCGGCATGGCCAGATGGTTAAGGCACTCCAATCGTAATCCGAGGTTCATGGGTTCGAATCTCCGTCACATGAAACATACTCGCCCTCTCAATCGTGGGAACGTTATAATGTGATGGTCTGTACCACTATTCGTTGGTAAAAGAGTAGTCCAAGAGTTGGCAGTGGGTGATGATGACTAGCTGCCTTACATATAGTCTTACGCTGCTAAATTAGGGACCGCTAGCGCAGATAGCCCTCGTGTGGCTTCGCGCGAAATTCGAAAACAAAACAAACAACTGCGTAAAATTAAGTGTTACTTTTGTTGTATTGAATTAATACATTACATTAAACAATATAGTTATTCAAATATTTTATATCATACATACTGTATATTTTAAATAAAACAAAATAACTCGAAAAAGTTGATATGTTCGAAGTATACGTTAAGTCTCGACGTCTTAAGACCTTTAACTTCTGAGACCCTTTGGTCTAACAGTGCAGAGGCACTAATGGAACTCTGTAAACAGCCACACAAAGTCTTAAATACAAAAAAGTAATAATAATAAAAATTACAAGTTAAAGTTAATTAAGTTTCAGTTTTGGTTACTAGAAAACAATTTACAAAAAGAATACATGCAAAATATCTGAACAAATACTTTAATTTTTTCTTTTAGATGAGTGGTGCAAAAGACATCATGTAATAGTCAAAACATGTTATTTCTCTTCTTCTTTTACATGAGTAATGCAGAAGACATGTAATAATAAAAATATGTTGTTTCCCTTCTTTTTGACGAATGATGCAGAATACATCATGTAGTGATCAAAACATGCTGTTCATTTTTTTTATATTAGGCAAGAGATACAAAAGATATTATATCCTAGACAAAAGTGTTGTTGACAAAAATCGCTTTTCAATACCAATAGATTTCAGACAAACAAACAATCAAAAATAATTTAATGAAAACTCTCTTCAATATCAGAAAGGATGAAAAACTCGAAAGTATTTCCTTTTAAGAAGACAGTTGTTTGTTTGTTTTGGAATTTCGCACAAAGCTACTCGAGGGTTATCTGTGCTAGCCGTCCCTAACTTAGGAGTGTAAGACTAGAGGGAAGGCAGCTAGTCATCACCACCCACCGCCAACTCTTGGGCTACTCTTTTACCAACGAATAGTGGGATTGACCGTAACATTATACACCCCCACGGCTGGTAGGGCGAGTATGTTTAGCGCGACGCGGTCACGAACCCGCGACCCTCGGATTACGAGTCGCACGCCTTACGCGCTTGGCCATGCCAGGCCTTAAGAAGACAAAGGAGGGTATGAAAAACAGACTGTTGAAACTGTTTGCGTCTGTTCTCAACGATCAGGAATATAATCGTCAGGTACAACCTAGGAAAATAAAGCTTTAGGTATTTGAATTTTCTTTTTTTTATTTTGAAACGTGTGTTAAAAGAACAAATTTAGATACCCCAAGGCTTAAGTCATATTTGGTTATCAGATGAAGGTTAATCTGTCATGTGTACCTTTTGTTTAAACTGTTGTTTTTGTTGTAATATTGGGATTAACTTCAGCTTAATGAGCTTAAAAACTGAAAGTTCTGAGAAAAATTGGTAGAATATGCTGAGTTTGATATTAAACATTCTGGTCAACATCCCGCGCTAACCAGTAGACAACGTTTAGCCTACAAAACTTTAGGGTTTGAAATCGCATAGAAAATGAACGAATAACTTTTTAAAGGTAAAAAGGTAACGTAACATACAAGTGCACATATTGTTTGCTGGTTTCATAATTTTACGTTAACCAACAGAATGAATATTTGTGCATAACGGTTTTTAACTTTAAAATAAGATTATTCCTAATAATGAAACGTCTACCATTTGAGAGCACTTGGTTATGGAGTTTCATATTTTTGTCCCAAATTTTGAACTTATTGTCTGAAGGGAAATCGGCGAATCAGTAGTGGAATTTGAAAATAAATCTTAAAGTGTATCTACAGCCCCAAAGTGTACTGCACGTTTTTGCGGAAAGGAGTCGCAAACATTTAGTTCTCGAATCCATAGCTCTGGAAATTAAGACGTTGGACCACGCCAGGCTTATGCACATATATATAAAACCTAAAAGTATAAAACTGTTACAAAGAATTTTCTAGTACACAGATTGAAAATGATCGCACCAGTGATCGAAACGTTCTACCTGTATTAAAATATTCTTCCTTACTGTGAAAGCTGTAACTTGTATTAAAATAATATTTGTAATTAGTAAGTAATCTTAAAAAGAAACTATTGTAAAAAATGTTTTACTTTCTAATTTGCACCATTTCATGACGTTAAACATTTTCTGGAAACAATGTAATTATGGCATTAAATGATTATTGATTAAATTCACTGACATGACTATAAGTCCTGAAAATTATTTATATTTTACTAAGTTTTAATATCAAGATTAGAGGAATCTACGTTATTGAAATATGTTAGTTTTGAGAAACAGGAGAACAGCATAAGGTCATGATGAGTTTATCCATCAAGTAACACGGAGACTCCTCAAACCTTATATAACATGTTCATTAAATTATATGAACTATTAATTTCATTCTATTAAAACATTTATGTCCGTTTTATGGGATCCTCATCAGAAATACTTTAACAGAGAAGCTAGTAAACACTTTAGTGTCCATTTAAACTTTTAATAAATGACATATTGCGAAAGGAAGTAAGTTTTGTTTGAATATTTGTTATAGATAAGTGTTTATTTCCTTTAGGCCCGGCATGACTAGGTGGATAAGGCATTCGACTCGTAATCTGAGGGTCGCGGGTTCGAATCCCCGTCACACAAAACATGCTCTCCCTTTCAGCCGTGGAGGCGTTATAATGTAACGGCCAATCCCACCATTCGTTGGTAAAAGAGTAGCCCAAGAGTTGGCGGTGGGTGGTGATGACTAGCTGCCTTCCCTCTAGTCTTAAACTGCTAAATTACGGACGGCTAGCGCAGATAGCTCTCGAGTAGCTTTGCGTGAAATTCAAAACAGACAAACAAATTCAATATTTCCTTTATCGTAAGTGTGGATTACGATTCAACTATTAAATAAAACCAAACAACTATAGAATTTGATGGCATATTGAAGTTAATTAATTATTATGCTTTTCGTTAGTATAAATTAAACACTTTAAAATTCAAATATATACCTGTCACTACGTGTTTGTGTGCTTGAAGATTATGTCTTTTTGATGGCTTTTTTAAAAAGAAAGCGATAAATGAACCACCACGTTCAACCGAATTTAATAAAATAGTTATGAAAGTTGAACAAGGTGTTATTAAACTACAGAAATTAAATATCAGAGACTTACCTCTTTTTCCATTACATTCGAACTCGGTCTAATAACGTGTTAATGCCGTTACTTCTAAAGACCGTCGAAAGCTGAGTGTACGTGAAAGCAAACATAGCAGTCTCCTCGACCGATACATCATTTAAACACCTCTAACATGGAAGTAAAACACTAAAACGTTTGAATGTTACAATTTTTTCGTCGTTTTATTTTAATTTTAAAATCCTTGGTAAAGAGTAAAAACTTTCGTTCTAATTTGTACATTTCTGAATAACCATATCTGTCATTAAAACTGTAATGGGTGTGTGTGCGTTATTGGTAGGCCTTTTAAACTTCAGTAAACCACATAAAAATTAAATTAAAACTAAAGAAGTGCTGACAACGTTGCCATATGCCTAAGGGGCGGATGGGTGCAGAAAGTATTATGTATTGCAAAGGGAAAGATATTTGGGAGCCATCATCTCAGACAGCGGTGTTTATGTTTTAAAGTTTGTGTGTGAATTCTTCATTTGTTGACTTTAATTCTCGACCCCAACTCCCAGGTTTTTAAGGTTTGTCTAGATCTCGTGTCTCTTATTAGATAAGATAGTCACTTTGTTATTATTCTTTGTTTGTAATTAATCACAAAGCTACACAGTGAGCTATCTGTGCTCTGCCTACCACGGGTATCGAAATTCGGTTTGTAGCGGTCTAACTCCGCAGTCATATAGCTGTGCCATGAGGGGCTTATTATTATTGATTAGGCTCAAAGTATATGGTGGCTTTCACGTGCTGTGGAAGATATTTAATCTTGCATTCATTGAGACGCAAATAAACGGACGCAGGTAAATAATCAAGTCATGTCATTGAACTGTTTTAGTTTCTTTAAGTAACATCACAGCCCTTAAAATTTATAAATTTTCTGCATTATAATATAAAGTATCACAGCCTGAAAAGGTTTTGTTGGCAAAGCAAAATTTTTTCTCCTAGTGTTCATTAAATTAATTGTTCAAAAACTTAGGTTACAAACATATCTTTGTTATTTCAGTTAACTAGTGCTTGAAAAATGCGTTTTATATTTTATTTGTTGTAACCTTTTGAATTATAAGTTCCCACAACGTTCAGTTTTCAACAAGCTCAGTTTTGCTCAAATGTGTATGACTCAAGCGTTAATTTTATCAACTCTCTTTTTCACTACAACATTTTATATTATTTTCAATTATGTTTGGTTGTGTACTACTGGACTTATCTGGTTTAAATAGTCAGTACATTAAGAATGTTCATAAAAAAGGCGCAATCACTAAATTGTGTATTAAAGTGTTTAGTGTAAGGTTGATTATTTTTCTCTGGTTTATTCACTTGAAAGTCACTGATGATTACGAAAGTATGGCAGGAAGTAAATTTTAACATGTAGATTGTTGGTTCGTAAATTATACAATGTTATCTGTATCTTGTGTTGAGCATTTTGTCCTCAAAACTCTTCAGGGTTTATCTGTACAACAGTAATTTCAATATATAGTCTACTTTTAAAAAGAGTTTGGTGCACTACTGTATTTATTTTTACTTGTCAGGTGAATGATTGTAAGTTGAAGTTAATAAACGTAATCGTTTAACTGTAACATTGTTGCAAATGGTAATACGCGACTGAAAATTATGTAGAGGCACTACACTGAGCCTCATATACAGATACCAGGTTCAGAGATAAGCAGATTGGTTGTTGTTAAGCGCAAAGCTACACAATAGACTATCTGTATTCTGCCCACCACAGCTATCGAAACTCGCTTTTTAAAGTTATAAGACTACACACTTCTAATGAACCACTGGGAGAGAGACAATTCCGGTGGCCAACATATCTTCTTTCAAATTTTTCCATTACTCTCTACGTTACCAACGTTATAATAACTGTAGTTACAGAAAACTGTTTTGAACATTTTCTCCATAAGCTGAACAGTAATCCAGTTATGAAATTTCAAAAATAAAAGCTTCAACAATCCATATAACCTTGCATTTGCATGTAGATGCCCAAGCCGTTCCCTTATCTATTTACATATTAAGCTTCAAAAGGCATATTATACCAACTTTAATGGCAAAAGGGACGCTTATTGTACTGAAAACACCTGGTGGCCATAGCATGAGATATTAAAGATCATAATGAACCATTTCTTTTCTTATCGGAGAACTCACACACGAAACCAAGACTCAAAATATCTTTCGTGTTTCATTATTGCAAACAATTATCGTTTATACTGGTTACTTACAGGTTCTCGTGACGTTTCCTCTTAAGATAGAAAAACATAATTGTAAGTTAAATGAACAAACAGTGTAATAGAAGCCTGACGGTTCAAGCCTGCCATATGATTAACCATCAATTGATTTTCTTTAACTTTAGATGTTCTAACTCCTTGAAACAAATCACTGGTAAACATGCTTTCCTGGAAATAATGAATTTTGTGCAAAGCTATTGGAGGGCTATAATTGCAAGTCGTTCATAATTTAATACTAATAGACTAAAGCTACGAAAGCTACTCAACATCATTCATCACCAACTCTTGGACTACTCTTTACCGACAAAGAGTGGAATCGACCATCACCTTCTAACGTCTCCATGGCTGAAAGAGCGAGTATGTTAGATGATGGTCTTCAATCCCGCGACTTACAAATTGCAAATGGAGAGCCCCTAACCACTAGGTCATGTCACGCACTACATATGACAGAACATTATGGATTTATTTACATGTAGAAAAATATGATCCATTTTATCATGAAAAGTTTTAAATGTTCCAGCAACCTTCCTCATCGTACAGGAAACACAAAATACACTATAACAAACGTTAAGAAGATTTTCACAACTTAATATTAATAATGTTTTATGTTAAATGTTTCATTATCACTGACAACAAAAAGCCAGATTAAAAATAATCGGCATTAAATTTAAAGATCGTGATGTTATAACTAGTTGAGAACATGGAGAAGTTTGAGTTTAGTTCAACTGAAATCAGATTAGCTGAGTGCAATTCTCTGGAGCTATGTAATCAGATTACAACGTAAAGTTTTGAGAAACATTTTTCTAAGAAGCCGAAAATTTTGTGAACTCGAAAACTTAAACACGCCTACTAATTATATAAACAAGTTAAATAACAGATCTGATAAACTGTACGGTCTCCAAAATTAATTTGACTAACTAAAAGTAAGAACAGAAAACAAAAAAAAACTTTATAATTTATTTGATTTCTAATAGTGTTTCGACATTTGCGTAGATTTATTAAAACTTTCATGAGGAGTTGATGTTCTGGGAAGATAAACAGAGCACAAATAAAAACAACACCTACTACACTTAAACAGATTATGAAGTTTTATTGGTAAAAGTATTTATTATTCCAGCTTATTACTGGAAAACAGACATTAAAGTGTACCTGAAAAACTCGTAGTTTTAGGTATATATATATATATATATATATAGGTTAGAAATATTTGAAAGTGCTTAGTAACAAGATATGGTTCACTTGGCTAGTCTACATTATTAAAATAACAACAAAATAATGTATAAACAAGTCACCAATTTAACACTCAAAGTTCAGAGATTTCCTTTTAGAAACATTTGTTAAAGAACGACTTTTACGTAGAGGGAGGAGTCGTGAATGACCTTTAAGGGTGATGATCAAAACTGACTATTAGATCATAGAGTATCCCAGGAGTTGGCGGTGCGTATTCGTAGCAACCGCCTTCCCTGTAGTCTATTAACTCAAAATTATGGATTAATTTCGTCCGTTGTTCACTTTTCTCTAAGAGTGATCAATGTTCTCCGATGTGATAGCAGTAAATCTACGGATTTATGACGCTAAAATCAGGGGTTCGATTCCCCTCAGTGGACATAGTGAATAGCCCGATTGGCTTTGCTATAAAATACAAACACATTTCAGTAAACAATACAGCTGGTTTGTTTTGAATTCACGCAAAGCTACACAAGGGCTATCTGCACTAGCCGTCCCTAATTTAGCAATGTAAGACTAGAGGGAAGGCAGCTAGTCATCACCACCCATCGCCAACTCGTAAGCTACTCTTTTAGCAACGAATAGTGGGATTGGCTGTTGCATTATAACGCCCCGAAGGCTGAAAGGGTGAGCATATTTGATGCGACGGGGATTCGAACTCGCGACCTTTAGATTACGAGTCTAACGTCTTAACCCAAATGGCCATGCCGAGCCGTCAATATAGCTGGAAAACGGTTACAGATGTTTCTCAAGTGCTAAGAAACTTCAGTATTTGAGATGGTTCAGAAAAAAAGAAATTTGAAATTCCCTTATGAATATTGGATTTATATTGTGTTATTAGAGTTTATTATTATTATTTTATCTTATACAAAGCTTATATAATATTTGGATGGTCTCTTAATGCAGTTGTCCAGCTTGACTGTCTCTCATTTGTATGCCACTTCCTGATGTTGAATTTAAAAAAGCTGATTAACAATCTTGTTTTAATAGCCTAAGCAACAGAATAGCTGAGGTATCAAGGAGGCCTGGATGATAAACCCAAGAGATATACCTGTTGAGTCTAAAAGACGAAACTAATGAATCTAAGAGACCTTGGTTACTAAATCTAACTAAGGGTTCAACTGATAAATCTAAGAGATTTACTTGAGATACTTAAAAGACATGATTGACGAGTTTAAAGTATCTAACTAATAAAGATAAGATACTTTGTTGATGTTACTAATAAATCTAATTGAGAAACCAGGTTGCTGAGCTGAAGACTCCTAACTGATGAACCTAAGAGATCTAGTTAATGAACCTGAGAAACGCAAAGAAACAACAACTAACAAATTGATCAAAAAGCCTGATTGATTAGAGTAAAAGACATATTATATCACGTATGTTTTACGATACTGCATGTAAAAAACTAATCGTTAAATCTGCAGTAGATGATTTTGAGCAATTATATAGATCGTTATTTAACAATGTGAATAAGCTTTTATATAAGAAACAACTACCAATCCCACTTTCAGGGTTTTTCATAAATACTATGTAACTAAACGTAACTCTTGATGGACACACATTATAGATCTCATATCTATTCATAATAGTTACTTCAACGCAGGCCGAACAGTTCAAATATATTGCTTTTGAAGAGCAGAGACTGAATGTAGAAGTAGTCCATTAGTTCAATTTTGGTTGTTTTGTTTCATAATTCACAGCTTGTACAATATACCTGCTTAAGACAAGTGATTAGTTATTTGCTTCAAAGCATCGAGAAGCTGAGGAACATCACAAGCTATAAGGCTGTGGTGTTTAATATAACATCCTAACACAACACTATTGCTCTCCGCTGCAGAGTACAAAAGGCTCCTACATGATCCACTGAAGCCGCAATCAAGTTCCTCAACTATCTCCAATTACTTCTGTAGCTGCTTCAAATGGGGTTCTTACCCTGAAAGAAAAACCCTGTTTGTATACTCATCCGTTGTACCTGAGCACATATAACTCTCATGTCAAGTTTAGTGTCTCTAGCTTGTGAGTTACGGAAAGAGCATCATTTCAAACATGACGACCAAAGTTCTCAGCAGTAGTGATAAACACAGCATATTGTAACAAATTTGGGTAAAACTGCTTCTAAACCACATTACATTTACGGGTGCGTTTTAGTCTCTCTTATAAATGGAATACGCTACATAATAACTACACCTTCAAGCCAACCTGAACCTGTTTGTCACACTTGGTTCTGCTAGCTTAAAACCCGTGGAAGAATTCGCAAACAAACAAACAAACAAATTAATGCTAATTAATATTGAATTATGAAGTACAAACAATATAGAAAAACTTAAACCCAAAATAAACCAATATAAGGGAACGCCTTTATACCTATATTAATATAATAAAATAAATAAAATTATATATTCAAACATCTAACACCGCCCTCTACGTTCCGACACTCAGTTGCACAACCCCTTTCAAACATGTGTTCAGCTTCCGGTCAGTTACCTCTTTCTTTGTGAACCTGACGATGACCGAAGAAGGTCGAAACGTTGTTCGCTCTTCTTTGTAAAATATTTTCTCAACCCAAACGAGCCGTTTTTGCATAAATATAGAAAAGAATGGGTCTTATAATGCATAATATTCAAGGAAACACTTGAATATTCAATTGATGAAAAAATATTTTTCCACAAATGCTCACTCAACAGCTTAAAAAAAATTGTGTCCCTTCGATGCGGGCTCGGCATGGCCAAGTGTGTTAAGATGTTCGTCTCGTCATCCGAGGGTCGCGGGTTCGAATCCCGGTCGCACCAAACATGCTTGCCCTTTCAGCCGTGGGGGCGTTATATGTGACGGTCAATCCCACTATTCGTTGGTAAAAGAGTAGCCCAAGAGTTGGCGATGGGTGGTGATGACTAGCTTCCTTCCCTCTAGTCTTACACCCCTAAATTAGGGACGGCTAACGCAGATAGCCTAAGAGGAGCTTTGCGTGATTCAAAGTAAACAAACCCTTCGATGGGACAGCATTAAGTTTATAGACATAACGCTATAAACAGGGTTCGATTCCCCGTCGTAACCAAAACAGATTGCCTAGTATGGTTTTGGGTTAAATAAACAAACATTCAATAGCGGTTTGATACATTTAAATATTGGGCACGGTAGTACACGTATTGTTCACAAACAACACTCTTTTTAATGAAGTTATGTCAATTTCAATACAGTCCACAGTGATGTCAAGCAGGTATTTATTTCATTGGGCATGTAATGCTCAGCTAGCGACAAATGTTCTCTGCAAATATAGTGTATGTTAATGTATATTAATTGTAATTATGGCAAGATTAAGTAAAACCGCTTCACCAGGTGACGTAATTGAGATGTAGTCATTTGGATTCACAATACATTTGATATTAATTATTTTTTCAGAACAAATACATTCTGCTTATCAAGTGAAAGTAGTGGTAATTCTATGAAAAACCAAACAATACGTTAGACAACGCAAGTAGAGTAATGTACATTTATGTCATGCAACACTTATAAAGTTATACCCATGCCACCCAACACTTCAATTATATTCATCTATGTAACGCAAAACTTGTAAAGCTATATCTATTTATGTAATGCAACAAGTACAAATTGATATCTATCTACGCCAAGTAACAAGTGTTGAGTGATACCCAGTTATGTGTTACAACACGTGTAAAGTAAGTTCAATTTCTGTTATCCAGCACATGTAAAGTATTACTTTACTGTGTTAAACAAAAACTGTAGTTATACACAGCTGTATCAGGCAACAAGTGTACTGTTGTCAAGCAAAGTGACATGCAGCGAAGTCACGCAACACGTGTAGAATGATATCCAACTGCGTCACACAACGCGTGTAGAGCGATAGTCAGCTGTTTCAAAACATTTATAGAGTGACACCTAGCTATGTCACGTAACAAGTACAGATTGACACCCTGTTATGTCACCAAATAATTGAGAGTGACATCCAGTTATTTCATGCAGCAACTGTAGAGTGATACCTATCTATGTCATATAACAACTGTAGAGTGACACCCAGCTATGTCATGTAACAACTGTAGAGTGATACCTATCTATGTCATATAACAACTGTAGAGTGGAACCTAGCTATGTTATACAACAACTGTAGGGTGGTGCCAATCTATGTCATATAACAACTGTAGAGTGGTACCGAGCTATGTTATATAACAAATGTAGAGTGGTGCCTATCTGGGTCATATAACGATTGTAGAGTAGCACCTAGCTATGATTTTTAATCCGTAAGAATTCGAGTTGGAATAGCAATAAATGAGCTCCAATAAGAGATATTTTGAAATACAGTATACACGGTATAATGTACTACACTCTGAATCTAAAAAACCAATGTTGAAATCCAAATATATGTACAAGAAAAACTAGAAAATGTCCTTACAAACATCAAGGTTTTTGAGTATAAGTAGAAGAAAGCTTAAGAAAATGATTGCAATATATGACTCTCAGTGTATTACATGTACCTGTCTCCCAGAGGCATAGCGGACTTACAACGTTAGAAAACGAGTTTCGATGCCCCTGGTGGGCAGAGCATAGATATCCCATTGGGTAGCTTTGCGCTTAATTTCAAATAAACAAACAAACAAAGTCCTTCTACCACTTGTACAGGGGACTAAAGGCCAAATGATAGGAAACACAATATTATTACAGTTATAGTTTTCAAGTGGTCCTAAGTTATGTTTCTTTCCTTCCCACGTATTTGAACGATACTGTTATTTTTTTAATAAACAAAAATCTAGGAGTGTCAATAAGCAAGATTGCTGACTGGCAAATAAGTTAAATTAATATTAATTTACTTTCACTGCGAACACTGTTGATACAGGTTTCTGTCCACAAACCGTCGAGGAACTAGTGACATTATTTTAACAATATTTTTTAGAATTATTAATGTTTCCTGCTGCTATGGTTACCTCTCCGGGAACAACAAAACAAGCTTTGTGGATCAATCCTTCTTTACGATAAGTTATTTAATTCACATAAAAACAAACAACCATGATAAATAACTGGTTTCAAAATAAATAAATAACACCGTATTAATCAGTGATGACGAGAGAACCCACTTGTAGAGAAGAAATACTGACGATAACCGAAGAAGGTCAAAACGTTGTTTGCTCCTCTACATAAAAAAAAAAAAATATATCAACCCAAACTAGCCGTTTTTACATATATAACACCGCATTGTTAACCTTACCATAATTCTGAATTGTAAATGACTCATTGAAATTGATGAAAAGTTACGTTTTATCAACTTATACTTTATAGTGGTTGTTCATGCAACTGGATGATATAAATAGTGTCAAGACACTATTGATTCTTTATGCTTCGGCTGGCTTCATGAACCCAGGTATTGGGCAAATGGCATCATTAATACATCTTGGTGTATTCTTATACGTTCTTCTTTACCTGCACTCATAAGTTTTAAAAATTAATTACGATTACATTATTAGGTTCATATAAAAACTGGCTTTTATTTTTTAGCATTTCACATACAATATTGTAATACAAAGGATTTCCAACATTCGTTACTTGAATTTTTACTTTTAAGTTATTTTTACTCGGTCCTGTTTCGTAAGTTTATTACCGGAAAGTTACAAATTGGGCTATTTGCCGTATGTCCATTGGGTATTGAAGCGATAATTTCGGGATTGTAAGTCCGTAAACTTACTGATGGTCCATCCATCGGGAGACTACTTGTTTAGCCAATACTTTAGGCTGATTTTTTCCTTCTTTCAATTCACAAAGTGATAAACAAACTAGCGTGGCTATGTTTCAACTTCAGTCTCACAATCTAAGTCTGTTTTGTTTTTTTTATTCAAACTCACTTATACTGAGGGTTAAAATTAACATTATAAACTGTTTACATTTTTCTTTAGCCTACAAAAAACTTAAAGGCAAGCACTTGAAAACAAAAGAGTAGACACTTTGTTTTATGATTAAAGCAGAACACTTCCATACAAAATACCCCTTTTAACTCTTTTTAAATCGAAAGCCTGAATATATAGACTTTACTTTACTCCTAAACATCGTTAGAGTTTCAGATGGTGGAGCTAATCTATTAATGTAATGAATTGGCATGAGAAAATTTCATCTGAACAAAAAAAATCCTAAAGAAAAACTATAATTAGTAATTTTTTTAAGATCTCCAAATACGCCTGTTGACTTAAAAAGGAATTACTTGCTTTTCAGTTGTTTTTTGTATTATTATTCTTTGAATTAAATCTTGTGATTCATTTAACAAAACTGTAATTATCTAGATATTCATTTTTTTCTTGACTGCTAATTAGTCATCGAATTAAAGTCTGAAAAAAAACGTTTTCAAGCAGTTTTGGTTGTCTTCTTAGAAAACGTTTTAACTCAAGTTAATCAGCATTTAAAAAAAATACAATTAATAATATTATTTTTATTACAAAGATATTGTTAGCCATATCTTTCATCAATACTTTAAGAATTAGGCTAATTTCAAAATACAAGTTCTCAATTAATGACATGAAACATTCTTTTAGTTCTTGTTTAAAACATTCGGTTCCTTTCCATCTTACCACACGCAACCTTATAAAGAGGTTTAAGTAGTAATGCAGGATAAAGTAGTTCTGAGACTTGGAAGAGTTATAAAAATATCAGTGAGCGGTGTAGGGGAAGAGTCAAGTAGTTCACATGAATCCCCTCTTTCGGTTTCTTAAGCAAAATTATTTCATGATAAGTCTTTCTAAGAACATTTCATTTGTGTTCTCTGTGTTTATAGATACTTGTTTAGTAATTATTTTCACTTTCTTTGAGAAAGGAGGGGTATTTCGAGAGAAGACTTTCGAATTTCCATTTTCAGCTTAAATCACAGTAAATGACTCCCAATTTTGTAATAAAACACCAGTCATGGCTCCAGGTATTATTCAACTTTTCGTCACTATTTTTCGCAATAAAAATAAATTGTTGTTTCCAATTTTTAAAAAATATTTCAGTATATTATTATTTTCAAAACGGGTTTCCAAACTATACAATTTGTATTGTAATTAATTTTATCACCCCGTTTAAATTAAAGTCAACGCTTGTTTGTTTGTTTTTGAATTTCGCACAAAGCTACTCAAGGGATATCTGTGATAGCCGATCCTAAATTAAGAAGTGTAAGACTAGAGGGAAGGCAGCTAGTGATCACCACCCACCGCCAACTCTTAGGCTACTCTTTTACCAACGAATAGTGGAATTGACCGTCACATTATAACGCCCCTACGGCTAAAAGGGCAAGCAAGTTTGGTGCGACGGGGATGCGAACCCGAGACCCTCAGATTACGAGTCGCACGCCTTAACGCGCTTGGCCATGCCGGACCCAAAGTCAACGCACTATTCTCAAAAGCTACTCTGTGTTCGAATATGTCCAGCTTGTATAACATTGATGGATATTAACCCTTAAAAGCGAGTGATTTATTCTGTCTTTAATAAGTTCTGGGCCTGGCATGCCCAAGCGCGTAAGGCGTGCGACTCGTAATCCGAGGTTCGCGCCCACGTCACGCCAAACATGCTCGCCCTTCCAGTCTTGGGGGCGTTATAAAGTGACGGTCAATCCCACTATTTGTTGGTAAAAGAGTAGCCCAAGAGTTGGCGGTGGTGGTGATGACTAGCTGCCTTCCCTCTAGTCTTACACTGCTAAATTAAGGACGGCTAGCACAGATAGCCCTCGAATAGCTTTGTGCGAAATTCCAAAACAAACAATTTACTAAGTTCTAAAGCGTGCTGTTTGTTTTGTGGATATCTTTAAAGCTCAACTTTAAGCTAAACTTTATTTCGATTTCTGACGGTTTCAGTGGTTTGTGGTTTTTTCTTATAGCAAAGCCACAAAGGGCTATCTGCTCAGCCCACCGAGGGGAATCGAACCCCTGATTTTAACGTTACCGCTGTACTAGCGGGGGGCCGGTTACGAAACAACTCTCAGATTTCTACAGTATTTATTGCGACTCTGTGTTTGTAACGTGAATGTGTATAGGGTTATATACTATGCAAAGATTTGGAATGATAATTTTGTTTGATGTTTAATAATCTTCAGTTTATTTTAGTTCACCTTATTATTAATGTATTTGGTAATAATTTTAATATTTTGTTTTTGTACAACTAATTTTTTGTGTAAATATATCTCAAGTAATTACCCGTAGCTAATACTTCTTTACTACCAGATAAGTACAGCTATTTTCTCTGATGTATTTCTTGTGAAGAGTGGATTAATAAAAAAAAAAAAAAACCTTTAAAAGCGAAGTATCTCTGAGATTCGTATAATCGTCGTTATTAGCTCTCAGCAGTGTAAAACACATTTATTTATCAATTAACTTCTGATCAAGAGCATCTATTGAAATACCTTAACAAAACTCCCTGTTTCTAACTTGAAAGCTAAAAGCTGTAATTTCCATCAAACTAGCTATGCTTCATTTGTTGCTGGGAAATACCACTGCTCTAATTCTCACGTGACGATTCTTTGTTTGAAAATGTATTGAATCTACATGATATTATGTACCGTGTTATATAGACCAATTGTTGGCCGTTTCGTTGACGTAGTACCAAAGACATACTATACTAATAAATCACTGTTTATATATTCAACTGAATATCTTTTTTACTCAGCTTAGAAATAACACTATAAACCAAAGTCCATGTTAGATTTCTCATTGTTCTTAAGAAAACGTAGAATTACTATAGTAAGGTATCGCGTTTCTTGGTTGTAATTAATTGCATGAATTAATTGTTGACTGCTTATATGTTTTTTATTCAATTAAAGTATAGTTTCTAATTGAATTACTTTGCAAAGCTTAAAATCTTTCAACATAATGCAGAAGTTACTTGTTAAAACATGTGTTTTCGGGAAAACAAAAGTAATCTGTATGTGTTAAATACTCAACTGCATTTTGTAGAGTTTACCGAATAAAATGTATAAACTACAAAAAAATTAAAAAACGATTTAAAAGTAATTTAAAGACGTTAACAACGGTTAGGAGAAAAATACAGATTACCATTGTTATTTCTGCGTTTAATTCTACGTTATACACAAAATGCGTGACTTTTCTTCGAAATTTTCTCCCTGCTGAAACACCCATATGAAATATTTTTTTCAGTCTACGCTCAGTGATTCGATTTGTTTCATTACGATTTATCCAGACATCTTTGTTTGAGTTTAATCTTGAGAGAATAGTGTTATACTGCACGACGTATATGAATGACGGTGAAAAGAATTTGAATCTCTTTTATATATTCCAAACATTTCATCTCTTCTTTCTTGATTTATTAATTTGTGAATAGTCTGTGATAAAATTCGTCTGTGTTCTGAGTACAGTAATAAGTTTACTTCTGTCGGGAAGCGTAGTGAAGCCATCTCGATCTGTGTATTCTATGTAAATATCCATTCAAAAAAGGCGAAAGAACAAAGATTGAAGCCTTGTCTGAGGAAATCATAAAAAAATCTTGAATATTTTCTACTAAATTCAAAACTGTTTAATCCACTTTAGTTTACAATGAAAGACTCATAAGTTTTATCTTTCATCAAACATGCTGACCCTTTCAGCTATGGAAGCGTTATAATGTGATGGTCAATCCCACTATTCGTTTGTAAAAGAGTAGCCCAAGAGTTGGCGGTGGGTGGTGAAGACTATCTGCCTTTCCTCTAGTCTTATACTGCTCAATTAGGGACGGCTAACGCAGATAGCCCTCGTGTAGCTTTGCGCGAAATTCAAAACAAACAAACCAATCTTTCATCCTATGTGTACCAATCGCAACTATTCACGCCAGTTCCACTCAGTTACAATTAGAGCTTTTACAATTACCCTCAGATACAATTCCTGTGTGAAAGGAAGTAATGTAGTTAGAAATCTTATTAATTACCGTTAAAATCCAAGACTTCCCGTTCTTGTACACAAAGAATATACCAACTAATGGCAGTATTAACCATATTATAATTTTTACAAAGTTTCGTTCAGTTCGTGGATTCGTAATCATCATGTCGACTAGTTAATCCAAAAGCCGTTGGTGGAGTGATGGATGTGTTATAAGAGTAACTATCAAATTCCATTACCTCATTAGAGTTGGCAGTGGGTATTGCTTACTAGCTGCCTTTGCTATGGGTTACCAGTTTTTGGGTTCCAATTCCCGTTGCTAAGCATGCTCGTTGTTTCAACCATGGTAGATATTATATTGTCATAATAAATCTTTGTTTGCTTTGCTTTTTGAATTTCGTACAAAGCTACTCGAGAACCATCTGTGCTAGCCGTCCCTAATTTAGCAGTGTAAGACTAGAGTGAAGGCAGCTAGTCATCACCACCCACCGCCAACTCGTGGGCGAATAGTGGGATTGACCGTTACATTATAACACCTCCACGGCTGAAAGGGTGAGCATGTTTCGCGCGACGGGAATGCGAACCCGCGACCCTCGGATTACGAGTCGCACGCCTTCACTTGCTTGGCCATGCCGGGCCCACAGTAAATTCTGTTATTCTTTGGTAAAATATTAACACACGAATCAGCGGTAGATAGTGTTGACTAGCAACCTTCATTCTAGTTTATCTTGTAGGTATTTCCAAAGAACTAAACTATTTTATTGTAGGTAAAGATTAATGTTATCAGTGTAACACTGTAACGCGAGAGAGTACGTAAGTCAGGCTGGTCAGTTATCTTAACTAATTATGATACACGGAAATCCACAACAAAGAAATCCAAGCTTTACACCAAAAGTTCAATGAAATTTCTGTAACCACTTGCTCCATGTCGTGGTTTCTCTTTGTGATATTTGTGAATTTGAATCACATGAGGTAACTTTCAGTTAACAGTTAAATTATGCTGTACTTGCAGTTGTTTCAAGCATAAGGATACCCAATGAGCTTCTTGCGCTGTGCTCATCGAAGGAATGAAGTTTTTGTTTTCAGTGTTATAAATTCTTGGGTGCTTAAAGTACTCAAATCTTAGTTCATAAAACGTAAGTAACATTTAACTCACTTTGTTTTTATCCTATTATTTTAAAGTGAAAAACAAATCAGCACTGAAGGGTACAGTTGTGAAACTTAATAGAAAACGATGTAACATGTTTCATAGTATGAATGAAAAATTTATTTATAAAAACCACGCATTTCTTCCGCGTGTAGATCTTAAAGTAACATTGTACACAGTATAAAGCTGAAAGACATCTTTGTGTAAAATGAACTTCAAATGTAAAGTATAATATTTGTTATATTTTAAATAATAGAAACCATAGCATAAGTGTGATTATTGGAACTTTAAAAACTTTATTTACTAATGTCTCCTTATACTTCAAATCAATTCGTTAGCTCTCGAGAAGAATCTGATGACTTGCAGTATCGATCTGTGTACAGAAACAAGAAACTGTGGAAAGCAGCTTAAAATGCCCTGCCCTCTGGTGGTAATAAGAAACTAAATGTAAATGCTAACGACGACTAACCTTCTAACGCATTTTTTTTTCTGTATCTTAAATACGTATTTGTAATACAGCACGTTCACTCAGTAAAACAGGCCTGGCATGGCCGAGCGCGTAAGGCGTGCGACTCGTAATACGAGGGTCGCGGGTTCGTGCCTGTGTCGCGCTAAACATGCTCGCCCTCCCAGCCGTGGGGGCGTTATAATGTGACGGTCAATCCCACTATTCGTTGGTACAAGAGTAACCCAAGAGTTGGCGGTGGGTGGTGATGACTAGCTGCCTTCCCTCTAGTCTTACACTGCTAAATTAGGGATGGCTAGCACAGATTGCCCTCGAGTAGCTTTGTGCGAAATTCCAAAAAACAAACAAACAAACAAAACTCAGTAAAACAATTTTCATGGAAAGACCAATACATGAAAAATCTTCAATAATGATTGTCCTAATGTTCATTTATTTATTTTATAATAAGTGTGTGTGTGTTTTTTTTTCTTATAGCAAAGCCAAATCGGGTTATCTGCTGAGTCCACCAAGAGAAATCGAATCCCTGATTTTAACGTTGTGAATCCATATGCCTACCGCTATACCAGGATGCACTTTTCAAAAAGTCATTAAACACTGATTCCAATAATATAAGGTTCTTTTACTTAGATATTTCTAAAACCCTATATAGCAGATATACTCCACATAATAATTGTGTATGTTCTATGCTATAGTTCGTTTGTTTGTTTATGAATTTCGCGAAAAGCTACACGATGGCTATCTGCGCTAGCCGTCCCTAATTTACCAGTGTAACATTAGAGGGAAGGCAGCTAGTCATTACCAGCCACCGCTAACTCTTCGGCTACTCTTTTACCAACGAATACTGGGATTGACCGTAACATTATAACGCCCCCAAGGCTGAAAGGGCGAGCATATTTGGTGTGACGGGGATTCGATCCTGCGATCCTCAAATTATGAGTTCAGTGCCCTAACCACCTGGCTATAACTGACTCAATATCATTATTGTCAGTTGGTTAGGCTAGGCATGGCCAGGTGGGTTAAGGCTTTCGACTTGTAATCCGAGGGTCGCGAGTTCGAATCCTCGTCGCACCAAACGTGCTTGCCCTTTTAGCCGTGGGGGCGTTATAATGGTACGGTCAATCCCACTATTCATTGGTAAAGGAATATCCCAAGAGTTGGCGGTAGGTGGTTATGACTAGTTGCCTTCTCTCTAGTCTTACACTGCTAAATTAGGGACAGCTAGGGCAGATAGCCCTCGAGTATCTTTGCGCGATATTCAAAAACAAACAAATAAAAATTGTCATTTGGTTAACATAAGGGGATTTAGTATTTAATGTCAATTAATGTAATTTATGTTCCTATAGAACAAGAAGAACAACAAATAGTATTATATTATATTATATTATATTATATTATATTATATTATATTTTAAGCTACTTAATATATAGAAATACCGTTCAAAAATCACTTATTCTGCTACTAACTATTCTTGAGCAAAATGTCGTTAAAAACGTTAAGACTTTACACTTGTAACTTGTCTTCACACATTGTGATGAGTTTCGGATGTACAATTCCAGCTTTAAATAAATCAGAAGATTCGAGAAAGTGATTAAGAGCTTGAATTTATGTGATAACTAAGAGTTACTGAATATAAGTTACTACTTAATATTAATATGTTGAACACGTAAATGTAGCATATATCGATGGCTAAGTTTTCGTGACATGTCCTATACTTCTTACACAGTTTTGTTTACTCAAGCTAGTTTTTCTGAAAAAAAAAAAGTATTGACTGACAAATTTTTAAACTTGTATTTGATGTTGCAGTCAAAATAAAGTGCTGCATAAAGAATGGAGTAAATTGATGTGAGATTGAAAACACACACATGTTCCAGGCGAAAACTTTTTCTTAGCTATTGTGTCATTCCTCTGTTTCTCAAACATTATAGGCCCGGCATGGCCAGGTGGTTAAGACACTCACTCGTAATCTGAGGGTCGCGGGCTCGAATCCCCGTCACATCAACATGGTTGCCCTTTCAGTCGTGGGGGCGTTATTATATGTAGCGGTCAATCCCACTATTCGTTGGTAAAAGAGTATGTGTATTTTTTTTATAGCAAAGCCACATCTGATTAACTGCTGAGTCCACCGAGAGGGATCGAACCCCTGATTTTAGTGTTGTAAATCCGTAGATTTACTGCTGTACCAGCAGGGGAAGGTAAAAGAGTAGCCCAAGAGTTGGCGTTGGATGGTGACGACAAGCTGTCTTCTCTTTAATCTTACACTACTAAATTAGGAACGGCTAGCGCAGATAGCCCTTGTGTAGCTTTGCGCGAAATTCAAAAAACAAACAAACAAAGAAATCAAACATTTTTGGCTCAACAATAGGAACTAGCAGTTATTTCTTCCAAACACATTTTCAAGCAGTATTTTAATTTATTTTATATTTCAAATATTAGATAGTAATACTTGTCATTATATTTAGACCTATTATATATTAAAACATTACTCTCTTTATCTAGTCCCTTAAGAAGTTTCAAAAATGAGAAGCGTGTATAATTATAGTATTCTTACAACACTTTAATCCCTATGTCCACTGCCCATGACGCTTTTCGCTCAGTTCAGAGCTTTTCCGGCCGGCTGGGGTACAACAAATACAGCGTTGGTCGGACCACTAACATTGTTTATCACATTAATAGTTGTAATGGTGTGAATGCCTTTTACAAGGTGACGAAGCATTATCGTAATTATACTTGCCATAAGACAGTAGGATTAGGCCTAATTACAGGTACTAGATATTTTGTTGTTTCTACTCGTACTTATTATTCGCTACTTTGTTGTTCTTTTTCAATTTCCTACTTTCTTTCATTTTTAATATAAACTTTTATGTCTATTAAACTCAACAGTTATGTTTCCTTTTGTAGAATTTTGAATATTTCAGATCACTTCCAAACAGCTGTATAATTTAATAAAACACTGATGTGTTTGATTAATCTTGGAACAACATTGTTCTATACTTATCGCTGGCTTGTTATTGTTATTGATCATCTTTATACTTGACGAATCGTTTGCAAACTATGTTTTCAATCATACATATTATTTGCTTGTTGGCAGAAAAATAATTTTAACTATTGAACCTGGGAGCTTACGGTGCACATTTACAGGGTTCCTATGATGCAAATTAATAAATGAACTACAATTGTACACTTTTCTAGTTCGATCATCATCACTGATATAACACAAATTTCATTTATTTAACCTAATTATGAACAGTAATTAGTAGGTCTACTTATTTACGTGCTCTAATGTAAATCAAATTTGAGGGCCGCTTTCGGAGACTCTCTGTGAAAGTATTTTCGCGAAATACTCAAATTTTCTAAGTGGTTAGGTGAAAAGTTTTTTCTTTGTGCAAACCTTGGAACCAAGACGATTCTTTGGTGCCATTTAAATGATGGTGCAACCAGAGGCTTAGGGTGAGTTACGTGACACACGTGAACCTTATTATACAGACTTGCATATTGACTGTGAAAAACGACAGACAAGTACTACTACCTCCACCCTATAATGTACCCTAACCTCACATTTCATAGCTAACTGAAATAAACAAATTTTGCTGAATCAAGTTTGACTAACAAAGGGGCAGAAGCGAGTGGTCGAAGTAGTCAAAGGTCGATAAATTCCTTTGTGAGCTCATCAAAAGTGAGATCATTCATGAAATGAAGTCGTGACGTATTCATAAAATAATTATTGGAAAAAAATCAGATTAATAACTTATAATGTATAGAAAAGCCAGTCTTCCAACAATAACTTTTAGGTCATGTTGCTTAGCAACAAAGTATAACTGTAATAATAAAGTCTATCTAGTGAAACTATAATATGAAATTTATATACAAAAAAAAAGGAAAAATAAATATCTCAATTTACAATCTCCGTTGATTAAATGGGTATTTTTTATTAAAAGCATTGGTGATATAATATATAACGTAAATATACTTGTATGTGCAAACAATAGTACAAGTTATAATAATAATTATTACAAATAATGAGTTATATACAAAAGTTATACAAACTTACGACCAACATCTAGTCTTCTATCCGATCCAGAACGTTCTTGATATCGAGAATTCAGGAGAAGCAAATTAGTTCTGAGTTGATATAGATACACGTGGGTGGCACGGATCCGTTTCCTGGGCGACGCAAGAATGACATTTTTGCTTTGCGCGAAAATTAAAAAAAATATATATATACATATATATAGGTATAATTTACTTAACGAGGAACTAGTTAGCTCTTCACAAATCACACGTAAATTCTTCACTGCTTA
The DNA here is from genome assembly GCF_004210375.1 of Tachypleus tridentatus. Lineage (NCBI taxonomy): Eukaryota > Metazoa > Arthropoda > Merostomata > Xiphosura > Limulidae > Tachypleus > Tachypleus tridentatus. Next base: position 42,084,973 of record NC_134825.1, on the reverse strand, counting down.
AGTTATGTAATGCTTTTTTTTTTTTAAATACTAACGTCCGATGCTAGCCCGCTGAAGTTAAACGATTTGTAATGTGCAAAATCTATAACTTTCCTGAACAAATGTATATAGTTTCCCGATTAATTATTCTTAATCACAATCACAGCTTCTGAGGTTTATAGTATACAAACTGTAGCAAACCAACAATATAAACTGTCTCTTGGCACGTCGGTTTGTAAACTTTTAGATTTAGTTCTAGAAATATCAGTTGGCCCAGCAATACTAAAGATACATTAGTGATTTCATAAAACACATGTTGTTGATTCTTACACTCGAGAACATTCTACAACTTTAAGGAATAGGCGGGAATTTCGCAAAATCGGTTTAACAATATAAGTTATATATATTTCTAACTATGTATTTAACTGACACAAACATGGATATTAAAATAAATATATACCAGTAAATCAGTCACAGTATAATCCCTTGTAGACACAAATAGTTTTCACTAGATGTGTGTATGTGTGTTTCTTATAGCAAAGCCACATCGCGCTATCTGCTGAGCCCACCGAACCCCTAATTTTAGCGTTGTAAATCTGTAGACTTACCGCTGTACCAGCGGGAGACTTAACTAGATGAGACAAACTAAAAGTTCATGATAATTTCGTTTGAGAAAAAAATTTAAAAAAGAAAAAATCTAGAACTGCTTGTTACGAAATTAAAAGGATCCTGCACTTCGAAATCAATAATAGTTTAAAATGTGTAATGAATAAAGACTGCATTCACGCTTCACATATAAAAGTAGTTTTTTTTTTTATGCATCTCGATAGGAGTTTGTCCCGTTATTTTCCTTTTAATTTACGTTGAGTATTGAAAAATGTTTTTTTTGGAACTAGCAGTAATATTAATATCAGTTTATAAAACATCAACTTTCATCTAGACGTTTTGATATAAATATGAAACATTTTTATCATCCCCAAATTAAATAAATAAACTTATCTAATATATATTTAGAACTCCAGTGTCCATGTTGTTCCGTGTTATAAAACTGAATTTCATGACTATGGTCATAGCGAAGTATATAAACCAGTTCAGCGATGCTCAACTTTAACATTGTTTTATTTGTGGTAGCAAATACCAATCATTCTTACAACAGTCTTTCATAGTTTTATGTGTTCTGTTCGACTTCTGAATAGGTCAGAGATGATCAATAGGAGGTATTCTATAGCCGTCATGTATACCTCTCTAACTTAATTAGGGGTCATGGTTTCGTGAAACAATCTGTGTCATATGTTAACGTCGTAGCTGTAAAGCTTGATAAAACTAGCATGATATAATTACGAAAAGCTTCCCACGTATTTGTTCTATTTGTTGGAACAAAATATTAATTGGTAAAGTTATAGTTCCATATTAATTACACCGCCATATGTATTGTTTCATTATAAAATCTATGAACAGTTTTACTGTTTAGTAGAAAAAAGCGACAAATAAAATTTATTCAAATACACAAGATTTATAATTATTCACGCACATTCCAGTTTGCAATTTCTAATACTAAAAGTAAAAATTTACATTATTTCTTCTCCCATTTTATGTTGATATATAGCTTAAAACACTGCATATTTAAAACGTTTTCTGTACTGTGAGTTATATAGATGGTTTTACCATTGAAAGATAAGTGATTTTTGTAATTTACCAGTAAATACACGTAATACTGTGTTTTGTATAGGAGTTGGCTTATTTTTCATATCCATGTGTAGAAAAAATGGTTAAATAATTACTGATGTGCTGATTGTTAGCTGTAACCTCATCAGTATCACATAATCTGACCATAATTGAAACAAGCTATAAGGAGATCTTCAAACCCTAAATAGACCAGAGTTAGAGAGAAATATCGCTAACCTAAGCTCTAAAGTATGATACAGAGAATAATAACGTTTATTCGAGTCAGTGTAGAAACCCATATATTTTATATTTATTTCTGAAATTGAATTAAATAAAAAATGGGAATTCCAGGAAATATTATTTTCTTTCTCAGATTGTTTACTTTAACAAAACAGTTTAATGTCATGGATACAAACAGTAATCTCTATCTTTCCAAACAAAGCTACCTTCTTAGTTTAACAAAACAGTTTAATGTCATGGATACAAACATTACTCACTATCTTTCCAAACAAAGCTACCCTCTTAGTTTAAGAAAACAGTTTAATGTCATGGATACAAACAGTAATCACTATCTTTCCAAACAAAGCTACCTTCTTAGTTTAAGAAGACAGTTTAATGGTATAGATACAAACATTAATCTCTATCTTTCCAAACAAAGCTACCTTCTTAGTTTAATAAGACAGTTTAATGGTATAGATACAAACATTAATCCCTATCTTTCCAAACAAAGCTACCTTCTTAGTTTAACAAAACAGTTTAATGGTATAGATACAAACATTAATCTCTATCTTTCCAAACAAAGCTAGCTTCTAGTTTAATAAAACAGTTTAATGGTATAGATACAAACATTAATCGCTATCTTTCCAAATAAAGCTAGCTTTAAGTTTAACAAAACAGTTTAATGCTATAGATACAAACATTAATCCCTATCTTTCCAAACAAAGCTACCCTCTTGGTCTATTGACTGACTCTAGAAATTCCCCTTACTACACATACACTTAGATGTTTTACAAATACATCACCTGTAAGAGATGAAACATTCCTTCATGTTAATTATTCAGTCTACCTCGCAGATATGATAAAAATAATCACAACAACCTTATAAAATTTAATATTTGTTTTGATCTATCTGGCTCTTCATTAACGTATTGACACTTAAAACGCTAGAAATACTATCACAATAACTTGTAAATAATCGCTTACTAAAGAACCCAACTGATAATCTCCATAATAATAAAACTTGCAATCTTCTATGTTTACGCAAGCTATATCAATTTGAAGATAAATACTCGCAACAACAAGGCCTAGCCGTGGATTTACTTCTGTTATCAGTATTTAGTGACCTTTACATGAAACATTTAAAATATATCACCATCAAAACAGTTCATCTAAGTCCCAGGATTTGGCTGAGGTATGTTGACGATACATCCATAATGTGTAGTCACACACTACAGATAACATTCCAGAATTTATGAACCACTCTATCTACCAATGTTATGTTATACAGTTAAAAATCAAAAGAGAAGGTAACAAACCCCTAGATTTAAACGTAATGGCTATTAACACACATAACTCATATGCCACAGGAACTTACAAGTGCTCATAAATATTTTGACAATAGATCAATCAAACAGAGCAGCATAAAGATAAACGTAATAGACTGCTTAGTTTCCAGTTTGTAGTTGAAAATATGCTAAAGACAATGAGGTAAAATACATCACAAAGATCTATTTTGACAGTGAATATCATTGACATATAGGAAGAAATAAGCTGAAGAAGACAAACAAAAAATACACTATACGAAAATGACAGCTGCTTAGCCATATTCTTCTAGTTCAGTAGTATTTCTGGAAACATACAGATGATACATAATATTTTCAATACATAGCATGAATGTTGTGCTCCCCAGTTATCTGAAGGTCCAGTGAATAGAAAATACACCCTTTGAAATATTTCGTGTAAATATTGACTTCAATAACGCGGAGAAACAAAATTTTATAAAATTTAGAATTCAAGAAAGCGATAGACATATAAGATGCTAGTAATCTCAAACTATCTCCATAGCCCATCACAAAAGGGGAGAAAATATAAAAAAATAGAAGAATGCTGAAACAATGGGATATGTACCATGTCCAAACGTATTACGCGCCGAAACAAACTGGCATCACCTCTATTTTCAAATAAGATTCACATTTGAATCCCTGCCTCCACGTTAAGTTCATAACAAGACATCTCTGAGAAGATGGCAGCCGATGAACAGTACACCCACTTTCTCAACAAGACTCACAATTGAATCCCTACCTCCACATAAAGTCCGTATAAGGACATCTCTGAGAGATGGCAGCCGATGAACAGCACACCCACCTTCTCAACAAGACTCACAACTGAATCCCTACCTCCACATAAAGTCCGTGTAAGGACATCTCTGAAAAATGGCAGCCGCTGAAAAGCACTTTTACTATCTCAACAAGATCCACAATTGAACCCTACTTCCTGCCACCGTATTAGGACATCCCCATATCTGAAAAATGGAAGCAGATTAGCGATTAGCAATTAAACTTTATAAATTGTATAAGTTACTATAACAACGTTTGATATCTGCCAACCACATGATTAGATAAGTAACGATTAGCTAGCATACGATGTAATCTTATAAATATCAAATAACCTAGAAAAAATATCATAATTTTGTCTTTAGAAACATCAAATTAAATTGGTTAATTATCCTAATTTTTTTAAAAAAACATTAAAAACACTGGATAAAGTAAATTCACAGATTTATTAGAAATGGTTAGCAAAACTATTTGTATAAGATTAATTTTGTCAAATCTATGAAAAATAAATAAAAACATTCCACAAAACTTTTTAAAGTATTTCTTAAACCACTTACTCATGTAAAACAAGTTAATGATATAAACACATAAGTTAAATGTTATCCTGTCCAGTACTCACGCTACTGTCGTAGACATGGTTAATGCTTATCAGCTTATCCCAGGTCCAGGTCAATGTCAAACATAAGTATCGATCATTAACTTATCGCAAACATGGGTCAATATCATAGACGTACGTATCATTTATCATATTATCCAAAAGTCACGTCATTGTTATAGATACAGCTTACGTTATTACTGTTGGCTTGAAGAAAAAACAAAACACTTTCAGATAAACATAACTTTACATCTTGTGGAAATGCATTATATCTTCAAGTATGCTAACAGAATTGGATATAATATGTTTTGCAAGGGAACGGTTTTCATCTTTACACGACACCAAGTTAGGCATTATACGCTCTCTTCTTTTATTCCACCATTTCGTTGGTTCGCTAGAAATCCAAGATTTCACCTATAGGCTGGTTGAGAAATTACGTCACAACGTATTCAACACGGGTCTAACGTCTTCAGAGAACGTCAGCCACTTGGTAACTCACATGATGCGTGACCCACAACCAGATTCTATCATGTTAACTATATACGACTAACAGGCACTATTTATAAATGGCAATATTAGTATTTGCTACTCCTTTATTCAATACTATGTCACAAGCACGTGATATGACTTGTGATGAAGACAGTAAGTAAATCTAATTTTTATTGTAGTTTTGAGAATTAACTTATATTATTAAGGAAATAGAAATAAATAGAGAGAACTTCTATGTGAAGAAATATAAATGAAACGCAGGTTTTTACATTTATCAGAAAAACTAATGTGTTTGTATTCTATCAGAAACAAAAACGATAATTTTACAAACGTACTAAACATAAAGTTTTTGTGATATTAGAGTTTGTTTTTCAAAGTTTAAAATAAAAACATAATTGTATATTATCACTCAAACAACAGCTTTACCCTTCTTCACTCTTAAATACGAACCTTTTATACAAGTCATTTGTATGAGAAATAATACGAATGTATCGTTTTCGTCCTATAAGGCTTTTATTATTTTAATGTGGTATGAAAAAATTCTAAAACTCAAATCAGCTTACTTCGGGATAGCCTTCTCTCTCACCATTATACGAATATTTAATGGAAAGTACGTTTATGATGCACGTTCTTATAATTATAACGTTAATTGTTACAAAAATGTCTTGGAAGTATTTTATCGCTTCATATTTCTATAAGAGAACCTTGTAAAATAAATTTTCTGAAGTATAGACGAAATACAACTGACGATCTTTATTTCATGTAACAGGTTTTGTTATTGATAACCTGTGAGGATTGTAGGAGCGAATAGCTGGCTTTTATATGTTTTGTAAGTAGTGACAAACATACGTCAAACCTTTTTAAAGCTGTTAAGTTAATATTATAAGTTATAATGTTTAAAATCATTTGAGCATTATTATTATTAAGTTTTACATTTATAATGATTATCCCACATTGCTAGCTTAGTGTATTAAATTAGAGCTAACATAAACCTACTCAACTCGCTGAACCTATTGAGGTGTTAGTGGAATTACAGCCGAAATTGTTGATAGTAGCGATGGTACCAAACTTATGAATCAATCTGTTCTAATCGCTACAACTTTGTTGATATATGATATTGTGTTCGTTTGATCGATACGATTAGCACTATTTCAAAGGTCACATTTTAGTTGGTCTACATACAACTGACTTATTTTTTGACTAAAAGTTACAAGTACATTATCACTCAAACAACAGTTTTACCCTTCTCCACTCTCAAATATGAACGTTTTATACAAGTCATTGTTATGATAAATAATACTAGTGTATATCTACTTCCTATAACCCTTGTTTAAATCTACTGCGGTGTGAAGAATTTTAAAATTCAAGTAAGCTTTCCTCAGACGATAAGATGGTGGTGATATTTTTTTATTAGCTCAAAATTAAGTTCGGCTAAACAAATGTGCTATAAGAGTTTTCTTTATTAGCAACATATTCACTTTACGAGATGTATTGATATTTTCAAGTATAAGTTACCCATGGATATGCTGGTTAATTGTTATGATATAAAGTTGCAGACTTAGCTGATATGAGACTAGTTATAGATTGTTATAGCGATCATATACTTTTTCATTTAAATAGAACATGTTGACTATTATGAAGTGGAAAGTTCTTCCATGTTGCTTATTTATTTAAATACAGCTTTTTAAAGGTTACTGGAAAAATAAATGAAATCTAGGCTGTCGACCTTTATAAGTTTCAAAATTATATGTTGAATATCACTAAAGTATGTTAAATATACTTTGAATTTTTTTTAAATTACATCTTTTTTTCGTAAATAAAGTAAATAAAAGTACTTTTAAAATGTATTTCTTTGCATGTTGCGATGTTTTGTAGACGTTTATTTTGTACGGTAACCTAAAATTAACTATAATGAATAACAAGTTTACCACTTTATATAAAAACCAGACGTGGCCTAGTGGTTAGCGTGCCCAGATTGCGGGTCTTAGGACTCAACTTTAGCGTCTTGTAGCCTGAGGAATGCGCATCGCACTTCAAGACCGTGATGTGAGAGGAATGATCAAATTTCACTATAGCGTCAGAGAAAACCAGAATAAGTGTTAGTTGTGGATGCTGTTAACTAGCTACTCTCTCTGTTCTGTTAGTTCAAAATAAGCTTGGTTACGACAAATGTGCCATAAAAGTATCTTTTATTATCAATCAGTGATGTCGAGAAACCCACTTGTAGGGAAATATATATGCAAAAACGGCTCGTTTGGGTTGAGAAAATATTTTACATAGAAGAGCGAACAACGTTTCGACCTTCTATGTAAAATATTTTCTCAACCCAAACGAGCAGTTTTTGCATATATATTTTATTAGCAATGTATTCGCTTTGTGAGTTGTTTTGATAACTTAAAGTCTGAGTCCTCCATAGATTTGCTGCTTATATTTTATGATTTAAGGTTACAAACTCAGCTAATATGAAACTAGTTATAGAGTGTTGCATTGATCATAACTTAATCGCCCCCCGCTAGTACAGTGGTATGTCTACCGATTTACAACACTCAAAAGCAGGGGTTCAATTCCCAACGGTAAGCTCAGCAGATAGCCCCATGTGACTTTGCTATAAGAAAACACACACACTTATACTTAGTTACCTCAGATTATTTGCTGGGAATTGTTTATTTTGAATTTCGCGCAAAGCTACACGAGAGCTATCTTCGCTAGCCGTCCCTAATTTAGCGGTGTAACATTGGAGGGAAGGCAGATAGTCATCACTACCCACTACAAACTATGTGGACGGCAAGTAAGTAAAATGCTTTTAACTGAATACATTCTCTCTGATAGCTCAAAACTTAAGAATGCGGCAGATAGACTTAATAGCCAGGGGCGTCGCTAGGTGCTCAAAAGGCTCAGCAATTTTCAGCGTTTCAATATGATATTGATCATAGTTTTCTATTCTGAATTTTCAAGACACCAACTGGGGATTCGGTGCACTGTCAAGTAGAATCGAAACACAGTCACTGTGTGCCAGTATCTAGCGACGTCTCTGTTGATGTGATTACTATAAGTAAAAACAGAAATATTCATTTGACTAATTATTACTTGGCTAAGTACATAGCTACACAATGGATTATTTGTTCTACGGCCACTGTCAGTTTCAAAACAAATATTTTAACTTTATAAGCCCAGAGACTTACCGATGAGTCACTAAAGGGACTTTACAAATAAATAATAAATGTAACATAACTTATTTTTCCCCAAGCACAATGTTTAGGACATTTTTCAACGAAATTACAGCATTGCAATCTCCTGTTAAACCTACTAATTATCTTACTAAAATATAAATATTGTAACTGTACGTTTCATAAACCTCCGTTAAAATGTTAACATCAGAATTACTGATAGAATTACTCCTTATTCAGGTTTTCAAAGAAAATTTCCTAAGTTATTTATATCCCAAGTTGCTTGTTGAAGGAAACATGATCCATATCAACAAATTAGGCCCGGCATGGCTAGATGAGTTAAGGCGTTCGATTCGTAATCTGAGGGTCGCGGGTTCAAATCTCGGTCGCACAAACATGCTCGCCCTTTTAGCCGTGGGGGCGTTATAATGTGACGGTCAATCCCACTATTCGTTTGTAAAAGAGTAGCCCAAGAGTTGGCGATGGGTGGTGAGGACTAGCTGCCTTCCCTCTAGTCTTACACTGCTACATTAGAGACGGCTAACGCAGATAGCCCTCGTGTAGCTTTGCGCGAAATTCAAAAACAAACAAACAATCAACAAATTAGTCACAAATAAAACAGTAAAAACAAACTTCATTAACGTTGATCCACTAATTACTGATGTGCCTTTAATTTATTTCATGAAAAAAATGATTAATTTTTTCTGTCAATTTTTTTACAGTTATTGCGGTAACAAGGAAGGAAACCAAAATGCTCAATAATATATTTTTACAAGTTTACATATCTTGCAGTAGGGAAGATTTGTTTCTTCAATAGTTACGACGTTTCGATTACTGGTACTATCATGATCAAGTACACAAATCTTTATACTTCAGATTGATCGTCCCTGCCGTAAAACCTGTAAGTTGTTAAGAAATAATAGTTAATCAGTAAGTACACGTAAGTGAAAATATTAAAAATATTCAATATAATGAAATATAAAAGACTTAAGGATAGAAAACGTTCTATGGAATGTTAGTAATATGAGAGCTAAAGAATAAATAAAATTTAAATTTTTTTTTTTACCAGTGACACAATGCAGTTTTTTTGGGGTGGGTTGGGAGTACAAGCATTCAGGAAACAAAGTACTTCTGTTTGTTTGTTTTCAAATTTTGTTGAAAGTTACTCGAGAGCTATCTGTGCTAGCCGTCCCTAATTTAGCAGTGTAAGACTAGAGGGAAGGTAGATGGTCATCACCACCCACCGCCAGTTCTTGGTCTATTCATTTTACCAACGAATAGTGGGATTGACCGAACATTATAACTCCCCAACGGCTGAAAAGGCAAGCATGTTTGATGTGATGGATATTCGAACCCGCGACCCTCAGATTACAAGTCGAGTGCCTTAACCACCCGGCCTAGTACTCTTGTTATCAGTAATTTTTCATATTTTTAATTGAATTCTTATGCAAGGATTTGATATTATTGAAACAGCTATGGACAGTATGGGTGGGCTTGCCCACCACTGGCCTATGGTCACGACGTTACCGATTCACTTTTTGTTTGTTTGTTAGTAAGCACAAAGTTATACAATGAGGTTTCTACCTGAAACTGATCTTTAGTATTGTAAGATTTTAGAATCACCGCTGAACCATTGGTTCACGCCAGGTAACTATAGTTTTAAAGATATATCTTGCGATCAATCTGTACTTTCTGATATTTGCTGAGACAGGCCCGGCATGGCCAGGTGGGTTAAGGCATGCGACTCGTAATCCGAGGGTCGCGCGTTTGCATCTCCGTCGCGCCAAACATGCTCGCCATTTTAGCCGTGGGGGCGTTATAATGTGACGGTCAATCCCACTATTCGTTGGTGAAAGAGTAGCCCAAGAGTTGGCGGTGATGACTAGCTGCCTTCCCTCTAGTCTTACACTGCTAAATTAGGGAGGACTAACGCAGATAGCGCTCGTGTAGTTTTGCGCGAAATTCAAAGCAAATCAAACCAATCAAGTCCTAGTTCAATTTCACTATCTAACGCAACTCTTAGTAATCCAACCAGTCTTTTTTCTACATCATGACTAATATAAGGACATTTTCACCCTCCATTAGCAACAGTGATGGAAGCTCTGTAAAACTATCAGTGTGATAAAAGTGTTGGAATGTGGGAATGCCAATGTGTTATTGTACCATTCTGAGAAATGTGATCTCTTACTCTTATCCATTCTATTAAACATGAATTATTTATCTCACATTCTGATAACCATAATTAAATACAGAATATTGAAATAAGATCCTTAAACTTATGTATATAAGCCAGCAGTTCCTACAGTACAGTAAACTCTAATGAGTTGTGTTATTTAGTTTGGAATCCTTTCTTCAGCGGATTTGTTGGTGTGCCAAAAATTTTGCTAAATAACTTGACCTCGAAATTTTACTTTGGATCGAGTATAGGATCCTCAAACTTTGTGTACGAAATCTGTTTTTATATCCGTGATCAAATGTTTTCTGTTCCCACCAGTGTTTCTTGTAAAATGTTTATCAGTCCTATCGCGCCATAATACGAAACTAGTCACAAATATGAAACATGTTTCTTTGACAGCAATTGTTTGCTTCTGTTGCAATGTTTTTCCACTGATTTGTCATGTTACGTGTTATAATTTTTCTCAGACGAGTCTCCGATTTATTATGTTACGTAATACGATTTCAGATAGCCTGAAATTTTAATTTTAATTTAGAAGTTAATTGAGTGTCGATATGTATGAAATTTATATTTGCCAACAAGATTAATACACACAATTTTCTTTCTTAGCACAAATATATTTCAAAATACAAACAACTATACAATTTATAATAACGGTTGCTACTAATATTTATTACAAATAATAATACATATACAAAGAATTTACAAATAGAACTGAGTCTTCTACCTGTTCTGGAACTGAATATTTTATCGATGGTTCACGATGAGCGAAATAACTCTATATTAATACGAAGGTAGCTAGTTAGCTAGTTAAGTTGACGGGAAGCTAGTTAGATTCTTCACACGTGTGCTTTTCACCGATAAAAATATCTACTGTTCTCGTAGAAATACTAACGTTTACTAAAGTTAAACTGTTTATAATTTCTAAGTCTATAAATGCTTATTAATCAGAAAACTACATATACATGATTAGAAGCATTTATAGAATTCGACAGTTAGAACTTTCGATTTTTATAGTATACCAACGGTAGCAAACTAACAATAACGTGAAACTGTTTCTTGGCCCATCGATTTATAAACTTTAGGCGAGGTTCTCAAAAGCTCAGTTGGCAACAATATTTTACTTACACACATGATATATTGTTAAATTTTACATTAGTAGAGAATCTTCTACAAATCTAGAGAATTGGTGAGAATTTTGTAACATATATTTAACACTATAATTTACATCCATTCCTAAATATATATTAAGCTGAAGCTTAACTTATTTATTAATTAATTTATTTAATTTATTAAAATAAATATATAATAGTAAATCTGTTACAATATAAGCTTATGAATGGAAACACAGAAGAAGTTAACAATATGTTAACCACATTACTTATGATATATGTTGTACCGACATGTTCATTCACCCAGTACCGGTAGACATCAATCTATCTAAGATACTACAGACGTAGTAGCTGGTGGTCGAGATAAAACTGAGAGTAACGATATGGCTCTCTCTCAGTCAGTCTCTAAAAGTTTCAATGACTTCTAAATGTCGTAGCAACACGTCCTAAAGAGAAAGCACAGAGCTAAATATGTTTGTGTTGAATCAAGTTGAACAACAGTGCTAGCGCTACTTTAATGCAACAATTGGTTAAATCGTTCGACGTGGTCCTCAGAGAGTGTAAATTGCTTCTATGAAAAATATATCTGAATTTTATTCTTGCAAACCATTGTTATTGCGTTTCATAATGGCTCGATTGTCGTACCTTCGGTCTCTCAGGTATTTCAAGATCAGCGCCATCTACTGTAGTTTGATCATAACAATTTCGGTTATAGTTGCACTACATTTGTTTTTCAACAACAAAAATCCAAGGAAGTGCTCGTTGATTCGGATCTCACTATCTTCGGTTCCAGATATGTCGGTAGCTGTGACAAATCGAATGACTGTTGTCAACTGTTTTGTGTGGTTTATATGTGGAGTACTGTCAAATACAATCGAGTAATACTTGGAATTTGTAGAAGCGGTCAACACGAGTCTAGGTCTTACTGATCCGTTACTGAGTGAATTAACTATCTCTTGTTGTCTGTTCATAGACAGTCCCTGTTGGTTTGTTATATATTCGTTCTTCTCAGGTTCTTTTATGACAAGACCACGCACAGTTAAATATAAAACAAATTTCAGTATAATTATATTTTCAGATGCTCAACCTCTATGAAAAGTGATACCTGAACTACATGTGCTCTTATCAAGGCAATAAGTATTTAAACACAATTTTGTAGTATTTCTTTTATGCCTCTAATTAGACATAAATTAGTGTTTATTTTATTTTAATTTGAGAGTGTAGTTAATTATTCTGTTAAAATGCTTGTAAATTCTCTGCAGCCTTTTCGTTTCGACTTAAAAGTGATATAACTTTTAAATTCGTTCATTCATTAAATAAGTAGCCTATGCCAAAAATCTTACAGTAAAAACATTCAATGACAAGTGGCCGAACACTTTATCAGTTGTCTTAGTGCTTCTTCGTTGATAGTTCATTCATCTTGCATGATTACTTGTAATTTTTCTTCCCTTCCAGTCTTGGGAAAGTAAAATATCTTCAGCTATGGTGGATCCATTTCGACCATATTAAGCCATCTAACTAAATTACCTAAATGAGGTACACAAAGCTTTCAATCTTTGCCTGTTTTTTTCCCTCAGAATTGTCTTTCATATATAAAACTAAGGTCTTTTCAATTTTTTGATAATGTGTAGCAAAAAGCTGTAGCAATGGTATTTTCTCTAGTTGAAGAACTACAGTTCTATAATTCATTCTAATGGTATTCTCTCCACTTTGTTTTGATGAGTTGCATTGTTTGGTTTGATTTAGTAGATCTTCCTGTTTTACAGCTTTTCTCTTCGTTATCAGATACCAGAAAGATGATGCCTCTATAAACTTGTTCTTAAATCCAATGTTTAACGACTTTTTATTGTTTCAGTTGTAGCTTTTTAGCAAACTCTAGTGTCTTACGAACTTATACAAAATAAATTTATGTTTCCATATTTTGTTGTACGCATTTATTGACGAAAATGAGAAATTCTAATGTTGTTGTTTTGAATTGAACATAAAGCTACATAATGAGCTATCTGTGCTTTTACCCACCACGGGTATCGAACCGCGGTTTTGAGCCTGCAGACATACCGCTGAGCCACTGGGAGGCGAAATTTCTAATCTATAAGTTTATTTGTTGAATTTCTAGCAAAGTTACTCGAAGACCATCTGCAGCAGCCGTCCCTAATTTTGATGTGGTAGACCAATGGGAAGGCAACTAGTCTTATGACAACGAATAATAGAATTGACTGTCTCATTATTACGCTCCCCACGCCTTAAAAGGCATGCACATTTTGTCACGAAATTCGGTCCTACGACCATGAAATTGTGGGTCAAACGTCATAATCACTAAGCCACTATGTAGGGTGGAAGATCGAACATTCTGCCTACTCTCATACTGGCTAGCCGTAGCAGACGACCTCAACAAAAGGTAAATTAGCAATACATGTGACATTATAAAATTGGAAAATTAATTCATGTGTAAACCAAAAAAAATCAATTCTAATTACCTCTCACCTCCGTAGCTTCTATAATTAATGGGCAGCGCTGCGATTCTCATTTAACTCAGGTCTGAGCTCCTTGATCAGTGGACTCTCTCTTATTATCAAAGCCATAAAAATAATTTTAACCTATCTTCCATTTATGGATTCGTTACGATATTTTTATATACCTCATTAGAAGTTTTATCCAAAGATACTCGATCCTTATGTCTAAAATAAAATATCTCTAGTAACAAACAAGCTATAACATATATCTCAATTCCCCTTGATGACATGTTGGATGGTATATATAATTTAACTGAGTTCTAATCAGAAACATCTGTTTCCCAGTATAGGGTAGAGCACTTTCTTTTTTTTTTACTTTGTTATAGAATTGAATGTTATAGAAAGGACCGTCTTGGCAATATAATTATGATTCATAAGTTTTACTGCAAAATCATTTTTTTAATAAGAATTCCTTGATATTTTCAACCTTTCAATGAAAAATTCATAAATCTTTGGTTACCTCATATGCTCGGTAAACCAGTACTCTTTTTCTTTAAATATAATTGTTTATAAATTTTAAAGTTGAACTGTGATCCTGCGAACACTTTCTTAGAAAACATGTAATATTCAAATGTTGAATCATTATTGCAGACTGAAAAGTCCAAAAATGAAATTTGTGTTCGTCTTGATGCTTAACAGTGAATTTGATAATCGAATGGTTGCTAATGAGGTAATTCAAGAACACGCGTTCAGTTTCTCTAAAATATATGAAGGTATAATACACACATCTTCTGCAAGATGGTACTAGGAAATCCTACAACTAAAAGTTTTTACGATGACAGAGGTACAAAGTAGCAAGTTAAAAATTCAATTTAAACCTTACAACAGTTCCATCTAGTTGGTCGCACATCTCCTTATTAAACTAGAAATAGGATTACTTGGTTGTATAGCTCAGAGGGTCCTGAAATATTTTTATGTAGAACTTCATTTGATTAATTTCGTTGGGATAAAATAATAAAGTAACACCAATTTATAAGCGTCATTCTTGAAATTCAAATGTTTCATTTCTTGCAAAAACTCATAATAGTTTTCCACAATATACTCATTTCTAATAAAAAGCTTTAACAACTTAACTAACTGAACCCATCTAGTTCATAATTGTATGTGCCTTTACCAAACATTGTCATTCCGACCGGACTACTTTCTTAATGATCTTTAGGAACCCTATACATGAGGGCCCCGAGGGTTAAGGCACTCGAATCGTATTCCGAGGGTCGAGGGTTCGAATCCCTGTCACACCAAACCATCCTTGCCTTCTCAGGTGATGACTAGCTGCCTTCCCTCTAGTCTTACACTGTTAAATTAGGGACGGCTAGCGAAATTCAAAAATAAACAAAAGAAACCTACCCTATACTGAGGAACAAAGGATGTTTCTTAAAGATAAGTTAAAACAGTTATGGCATCGAGCATATCCTCAAGTGCAGTTGGGATATCTGTTGAAATCTCTTCGTAGACTATAGAATTTCTTTAGCTATAATGCAGCATATGAATACAAATATCTTAAATGTTATTTAGGTTATATACGTTCTACTATACCAAGAGCTAACAGTACACATGTAAAAAACGTGTAAACTTGAGAAATACATCCTACTGCATGCGCTCTAACGAAAACAACTTAAAACTTCTCGCTGGAGTTAACAATAGACAGAATTTGAAAATAAAATAGAGCCTGTTAAATAATAGACTCAAACTTGAGTTAAATGAGCAGAATAGTACTGCCTGTGTATTATTGAAGGTATGAACGTTAGTGGTAATTAAATTTCATGAGTAAATTATTTTAAATTTCGGTCCCACTATTTGCATATTTGCATTTGTTTGTGTTCTTTTCTTATCTAGCTTAACTGTGTGTTTTTGGTTCATGAACAATGAAACTACTAGTTTGAGGATGTTACTAGTTAATTATAGCTTCATGTAATATTAATATATACAAATAAGCAGACTGTAATTTACTTATGTTGTAAAATAATCACATAATAGACACGATGAATATTTTGATAATCGGTTGTCTATCATGCATAACTGGAAAAGGTTTGTTTTAAATTTTGCTCAAAGCTGCTCGGGTGCTAGCTGCGCTAGTCGTCCCTAATTTAGCATTGTAAGACTAAAGGGAAGGCAGTTAGTCATCATCACCCACCGCCAACACTTAAGTGACGGGGATTCAAACCGCTGACCCTCGTATTACGAGTCGAGTGCCTTAACCACCTGGCCAAGCCGGGTCCGGTGTTTTTTTTGTTGAAACTGAAACCTGTCAGGTTAAATATAACAAAGATTTCTTTTCCAATGTGGCCTCGTCACGTCAAACATGCTCGCCCTTTCAGCCATAGGGGCGATATAATGTATGGTTGATCCCACTATTCGTTGGTAAAAAAATAGTCCAAGCGTTGGCGGTGGGTGGTGATGACTAGCTGCTTTTCCTCTAAATTAGGGACGGCTAGCGCTAATAGCTGTCGTGTAGCTTTGCGCAAAATTCAAAACAAAGCAAGCTATAGAACACCGTGGTTCGTTCAGCGTTGATAGCTCGCGTTCAGCAGAAACGCAGAAGAAACAGGTAAGATGTATAAAACCGCGAGTTCTATAAAATGTATCACGTTACCGTAAAAGGAGTAAGATCAATGTTTTATGTACTTTTATGCATTTTACGTATGGTAAATCAGATTTTGTAACGTTTCTCTTGTTGCAGTCCTCAAACAAAGAAGTCCGCGTAGCAATATTTTTAACATTTTATACAAAAATAAATAAACATCTCCATATTTTATTAATTATTATAAATTACGAAACATTTATTGATTAACAATGAAGAAGCGTAACGAAGAGCTTTCCATTGTGTAACAGCTAAAGTAAACACTGTGTTCTTCACTCATCTCGTACCATATGCTTCAATTATCATGTCTTATCTCGTAGATAACAGAACCTTAGGTCGATGTTCAGTTTTCATTTCTACAGTTCTTGCATAAATCAGCCCAAATCTTCTCAACATTTTATAAGAACTATATATCAATGGTAAATAAGTTTATATGTATGTATAGCCATCAAAACATATATAAAATATAAATTTCTCTCCTCTAACAACATAATTGTCCATCATTGTTGGAAAGTAAAGGGTTTAAAGACATAAATAAAAATATACTAAATTTTCTGAGAAATTAAAACTGTTTAGTAAATAAATTACTAGTTAATAGTAGTTTATAAAATGACATATGCTAGTGCAGTGGCCACAGATGAAAGTTTCCTCACTAAACTCACTTAACTAGCATCTATATTTATCTCAAGGTGCAAATTCCGGTCATTGGATAGTGCAGTTTCGCAATGATTGTATTTATAATTTAGGTGCATGTTGCAAAACTCTTCGCGTAAGATTGTTAAATGACGTCACGTCTTAGAATACAATTCGAAGAAAAAAGTTCTTAATGTTTTCCAACGAAGCAATAAAAGTTTCACAGGAGACAGAACAACAACCTGCAAAGCCAGTCTGTAAGAACACTTTCCTTTGAAAAGTTAAGTCGTTGGCTACGAAAAAACACTTTCCCGCTCAAATAGACATTCCGATGAATCCGTGTATGTCTTTTGGTGTCGTTAACAAGATAATAAACAAGTGCTGGAAGGAATGAAACTTACAGAAAAATTAATAATCTTCCAGACGTATCTCGAAATAAACAACTGTTTTCACGTATCACCAAAAGATAAGAACACAACAGTATACACTCGGGTATATATTTGTTCTCCAATCCAGCGTCGATAAGCTTTCCTGTCTGTGGTCTGCTTAAGTTGGTTTTGGAAGACCAATAGATATGCAATGTCTTGGCCATCAGGATAGTGGAAGAAGCACTTGTGATGGCAGCACGAAAACTACAGTTTTGTTTTTATAAGGGGTGGTTAAATTTCAGTATAGATGTTTAATTTTTAATTTTTAAGGTTACGCTTTGTCTTGTAAGACTTTCTGTAATTATTCATCTACTAGTTGTTAATAACAATCAGAGGAAAAAAGCAGGAAAAAGTACAGTGTATAAATTACATGATAAACACTCTGTGAATTAAAGGATTCCGAACTAAACATTGTGTAAATTAAAGGATTCCGAACTAAACATTCTGTGAATTAAATAATTCCGAACTAAACACTCTGAATTAAAGGATTTTGAACTAAACATTCTGTGAATTAAATGATTCCGAACTAACCACTCTCTGAATTAAAGGATTCCGAACTAAACATTCTGTGAATTAAATAATTCCGAACTAAACACTCTGAATTAAAGGATTTTGAACTAAACATTCTGTGAATTAAATGATTCCGAACTAACCACTCTCTGAATTAAAGGATTCCGAACTAAACATTCTGTGAATTAAAGGATTCCGAACTAAACACTCTCTGAATTAAAGGATTCCGAACTAAACATTGTGTGAATTAAAGGATTCCGAACTAAACATTGTGTGAATTAAAGGATTCCGAACTAAACATTGTGTGAATTAAAGGATTCCGAACTAAACATTCTGTGAATTAAAGGATTCCGAACTAAACATTCTATGGATTAAAGGATTCCGAACCGATGTTCTAAAAACAACATAATATATTTTTGTTATGAGTTTCAATTTATAATTTCGTCCTATAAAGTCTCTAAGTTAGTTGATAAAAAAAAAAGAGTCTTAATGTTTCATTTGCCAAAACTAAATAACATTTATTGTATAGGATCCACCGTAGTTGAATAAGTATTTTTGCCTTACGCTGTTTGCCAAACCAAATGTTACTGTTTCGCTGTGACGT
Organism: Tachypleus tridentatus; assembly: GCF_004210375.1. Taxonomy (NCBI): domain Eukaryota; kingdom Metazoa; phylum Arthropoda; class Merostomata; order Xiphosura; family Limulidae; genus Tachypleus; species Tachypleus tridentatus. The sequence continues at coordinate 42,066,188 of NC_134825.1, read as the reverse complement.
GGATAATAAATGACATCTCGTGATATATGTTTTAGTTTCTGGAATTTTAATTCACCTGGTAGAACTTGAACAGATCGATACAGCTTCGAAACACGTCCTCACTAATAAAATAAAGAATGAAATATGGATTGCAAGCAACATTGTTCATGAATTGCATACGTCATACAATATTGCAGGGATGACCTTTAATATATTTAAATTCAAACATATGAAAGGACACTGTGAAAAAAACAAAATATTAAAATTGTTTTTAAAGAAACTATAATTATCTAAATTAATAACGGAAATACGAATCCATGAATACAATATTTTTCTACTGTAAGCTTTATAAATTCTTGTATGAAACTTAAGATAATGTTTCATGTGCGACGTTTAAGAAACATGACCATTGTTGGTTCACGTAACAACATGTAAAGCGTTGCGTAGAATAAAAAAATGTGATAAAAAACATGTATACGTTGAAACTCAGCTGATTAAACGTTGATTTCGCACGTTTTGGCCTCCTCTTTAAAAACCTTAGCAACCTTCTTTTCTTTTCTGAATGCCACTCGGTCTTTCTGACCACATTCTCTTGGAGAAGTGTTGTTCTCACGGGCGTCTCTTGTGGTACTTACTACATGCGATACCGGCTCATGAGTTTCGTTCCAGTGGAACGACCACCTAGCAATACTGTCACTTGCAAGTTCTAAGTACAAGTTTGAAACCATGAAAAGTTAGAAAATCAATAAAAGCTCCCTGGTATTGATGAAATACTTCTATACTTGAGACATCACACAAAAGAATGGTGGAAGAAATAATGAAAATAGTGTTGACAAGGTTGTTTTTCAATGGAAAATGATTCGTAGTTGATGATCATACGTACAACTTATTGCGTATTTTAGACATTAATAATAGAACAAGTAAAGCTTCTCTGGAACAGAATTAGTTCCATGTTTCAGCTGCAAATAGTCTTTTAAAATAATGCCATATGGAAGAATGTTGGACATCTTTTACAGTGCAAACCAACAACTGATTCTATAGTTAAAATCATTTTGTATATAAGCACTTATTAAGTTAGTCAATTTTTTATCAAAAATAATTATTTTAAATGTCACTTTTTAAACGCTGATAGAAGTATGAATTCAACATATCTATCATTTGTGACAAACATCGTGTATATTAACACTTTTTTCGCTTGCTACCTAATTTGTCCACTGTTTGTTCGTTTGTTGTTAAGCGCAAAGTTACGCAATGGGTTATTTGTGCTATGCCTACATCGGGCATTGGAACCAGATTATTAGCGTCATAAGTCTTTGGACTAACCGATTAGTCATTTGGGGAGGGGGTATTTCGAATTTAATATCAGAGGTTTGTGAAAGTTACATGTTATATCTATGTTTTGTCTTCCACAAGTCACTGTTAAAGAGACCTGTCTTTAATACCAAAACAACTCGTTAGCTGTTAGGCTTAAGAATTTATTTTTATTTATACATTAGGGAAAATTACAGTTGAATCTACGAATTCAAGTTCAGTCAAATAGATAACAATTGCTCTCGAGAAGAAGTTTCGCGTAGCAGATCCATACGTTACACAATAAGAACAAAATTGTTTGCTAAAGAGAACCAAGCGGCAAGGTTTTACAGGGATCACAGTATCGGACGTGTATACTTTTTAGTTGTTACTTAGAAACTCAAACGGCGCTTATGTGCAAAGATATACTTAATTATTAAAGTCCAAATGTGTGTCATTTAATACTATATATATAATAAAATTAACAGCCACTTGTCTGTCACGTCGATTACGTTACCAATCAACATCCAACTTGCATGAAACGAAGGCGCTTCCGACCGCGATAAATAATTTTGTCTTTTAAAAATTCCTCTAGCCGTATATATATATATATAAAACAGATAATGTGTTGCTTTGGGCATATGATTAGTCCCCGTCGCGCCAAACATGCTCGCCCTTTCAGCCTTGGGGGCGTTATAGTGTGACGGTCAATTCCACTATTCGTTGGTAAAAGAGTAGCCCAAGAGTTGGCGGTGGATGGTGATGACTAGCTGCCTTCCCTCTAGTCTTACACTGCTAAATTAGGGACGGCTAGCACAGACAGCCCTCGAGTAGCTTTGTGCAAAATTTAAAAAACAAACAAACAAACAAGCCTATGATTAGACTTCAGGGTATGCTGGTATAGAAATCGTGATGAGTAACATTATCAACTCGGGTGTGTGTGTATGTGTGTGCCCCTTGCTGGCACACAAAAATCATAATATTTTACTTAAATCCCTCAATACCTTTGGATTGCTATCAAGAGACACATTGACACATCACACATTAACACAGTTGGCACTGCGATACTACAAATTACTTCACTAAACTAATTCTAACAAAGTTAGAACTCCTGTACCACACGATACGTCATTATACTTTTTAACACATTGGTACTGCAGCGCTAGATTACATTACTTGTTTAACTTTTAACACAGTTAGTACTATCATACCTAACGATACATCATTAAACTATTTTTAACACAGTTAATCCTTTGATACTTACCTCAGTACACCATTTTTAATAGAATGTATATTGTGATAATACAAAATCTTTATTATATCACTTTCGAGGTAGTAGATACCCAGAATTAAAGGTACTTCATTATACACGTTCTTATACCACAGAACTGAATCGCAGGACCAGTTTGAAAATAGCTGATATTGTTTTACATGTTCTGTACTTAAAAACTGGTTAACTATACCTCTCAATCTCATAATTCAAACATATCAGAATCAGTCTTAAGGTAACATTGGATAAGTTTATAGTGTAAGGAAATCTTGTTAATACATCTTACAACCTTGTTTGTTCGTTTTGAATTTCGTGCAAAGCTACTCCAGGGCTATCTGTGCTAGCCGTCCCTAATTTTGCAGTGTAAGAATAGAGGGAAGACAGCTAGTCATCACCACCCACCGCCAACTCTTGCGCTACTTTTTACCAACGAATAGTGGGATTGACCGTCACATTATTGCGCCCCCATGGCTGAAAGGGCGAGCATGTCTGATGGAACAGGGATTCTAACTCGCAATCCTCAGATTACCAGTGGAACGCTTTAACCCGTCTGGCCATACTGGGTCAGAGAAAAGTGTAATATCGACAAGTGTAATAAATTTCGTGATTATATTACTTTTAATGATGAAATGGAAACAGAATTAAAGCAAACAAGACTTTTACTTTTAATCCTTTAGTACAAGTTAGTTATACATATTTAAGACAAAAATGAGTTATGTATGTAGAATATAGGTTAAATTATCGATTTAGAGCAAATTGGAAAAATGTCATTTTTGAAATATTGAAATATTTAAGGGTCAATGCTACTTTAATAATAGCGTACAAATATTAGTTTTGTATCTTATTCAGCAACAAAGCCAGGACACTTCGAAGAAGTAGTAATTTGCGTACAATTAACAACATATTCCATAAAATAATTACAAATATTAGTTTTGTATCTTATTCAGCAACAAAGCCAGAACACTTCGAAGAAGTAGTAATTTGCGTACAATTAACAACATATTCCATAAAATAATTAATTTGGTTAAGTCTGATTCAATTTCACTTTAATTCACAATATACATAAAAACATTTTGTTAACTCAGCATATTATAATGGAGTATTTTGTTTTAAAAAATACATTCTTTTTAAATATCTAATTGTGCGTATTTGAGTTTGTCATTCAAAACTAAGCATTAGGCACCCTTGTTGTGTATACCTACCACCATTGGTAGTCTAATAATTTATGTGCCCAAACTGAAAATATAGTATGCGTCCCGTTTCAGCAAAATCATGCACCGCTCTTTGGGGCTTTAGGTGAGGTATAAAGGCGATAGTTAGTCTAATCCCACCATTTGGTCAAATAACACAAGCTCAGAATGCTGTTGAAATATAGCTGTTTCTCCTCTAGTTTTTCAGTTACAAATTAGGATCAAGTACACATAGCTATATATAGCTTTACACAAAATTCAACAAACAAACATACATGACTACCACTTGAAACTAATCAAATAAATAATGCTAATATAAATTATAGTTATTTTAGAAAGTTTAGATTAGGCCTAATTCAAAATACCAATTAACAAAAATTGTTTATTATTACACTTCAGTTGTCAATTATTAAAACCGTCTTGCATTGCACAAAATAGTCATAACATTGAAAAATCTCCATTATTGCATAAGTTTGTTAAGGTAGTGCTAGTTTAGATCCAGTGATTAAAATAATGCTTTTGTTTATCAGAAACCTGACTTTAAGAAATATCCGTGCAAAGGTTTATCAGATATGTTTTTAATTTATTCAAGAAAGCTTTTTGAGATGTTCTAGAGTGGCATCTAGTAGTTAGTTTTATATAATCATTCTCCACTGGTAAATACGGTAAGTGCTTATACTTGTATGTCATTGTAGAATATTTCATGGCTAGAATAGCATTCTTCACTCTTAAGAAATGTTTTCCAGCTGATGGCTTAAAATATTTTCTGTATTTTGGGACAAGATCAAGAGCCTCAATCTCTTGTTCTCCGTATTTAAACCATAATATTCTGTTTATTAATTAATGCGATTGTGTTAATAGTTATGCAATATGTTTTTACCTCGTTAGTTTAACTTTGTGCCATAAATAATAAAAGATATAAGATTTTTTTATAACTTATGTTTCATATTTAGATCAATTTATGCAAAAGAAATATTAAAGCAATAAAACGTCTGACTATTCTACAAATTTAACAATAAATATACTCAGACTTAAATACTACTGTTAAAATTGTGAGTGTACTGAGTAATAACACTATACCTACCATTATTTAAATTGTTTATTGTTCCTAAAATGTGCAAATAATCCATATTTATGTGGGCACTAAACGGGAACTGGGATTTCATAATAGTGATAGCAAGTAACATAATGTGTACGGTATTTGAATTTTCCTCAAAAACTTACATTATATGTACTGAAAGAAATAGATTAATATGGGACCAGGCGGTGAAAGTGTTTTGTTTTTTTGAAGCAATCTCGTCTCCATATTCAAAACTTGGCTTAAAGTCTTCTGATTCTTGCTACCTTAAAAAGGTGCCATTTATTAGTTAATCATTTAACTTTAACATATCCCTCTTAACTTTAATATATCCCTCTTACTTTCTTCCTTCATCCATAAGATACAGCGGTAAGTCTACGGATTTACAAGCTAAAATCAGGGTTTCGATTCCCCTCGGTGAACTCAGCAGATAGCTTGATGTGGCTTTGCTATAAGAAAACACAGAACCTAAAGACAGCACTCAGCCTCCTTCAAAACAAAGATGACTTTCAACCCCACCTGGTCTTTGTCTCTTCTTCCATTCCCCCATGCTTACAAATCTCCCAAACAGGTACATATATATATATACTCTTCAAAAAAAGAAACGCAAAAGGCAAAATATGAGACAAATTGTTAACAAGTTTATTCCGGGTAGTTCTGTATGACATGTATGAAACTTTGCACATTCACTTCTGAACATCCAAAGTCTGCAAAAGCGAAGTCCACGCTCACTAGGTGAAGTTTAACGTCACTCAACACCAATAACAAGTATGCCCCCCCGTGAGCATCAATAGCTGCTTGGCATCTCCTGCCCATGGAAGCGATGAGATGACGAATCACATCCTGTGGAATGGCTGTCCACTCAGCCTGCAAAGCTGCTGCAAGCTGAGGTAGAGTCTGCGGTTGAGGTTGTCGCCGTCGCAGACGTCGGTCTAACTCGTCCCAAAAATGTTCGATGGGGTTTAAATCTGGTGATCTGGAGGGCCAGGGAAGAACATTGATGTTGTTGTGTCTCAAGAATACAGTGGTGAGTCGGGCTGTGTGAGGACGGGCGTTGTCATGTTGAAAAACGTCGTTGACGTTAACCATGATGGGTTGCACATGGGGCCTAAGAATCTCGTCGACGATTGCGTACGGTCTGATCGGAAATCCTACGCAGCCCTGGTATGGTTGAGGCAATAGACGTCGCAGTGGTGGTCCTATCCCGAAGGTGACGTAACCGGATATAGCGATCTTGTGCGGGCGTGGTCACACGAGGTCTGCCAGATCGTAGACGGTCACGAGTTGATCCCTGTTGTTGGTGACGATTCCATAGCCTTGTGATGGTGCTTGGGTGGACATTCACAGCTCTGGCAATATCTGATCGAAATTCGCCTGCTTCCAAGCGACCAAAGGCGTTGTTGCGTTGTGCTTCAGTCAGTCTTGGCGTAACTGTATTGCGTGTTAGTGGCTTAATACTGAACTATGGAAACCGAGAACCCGTCACTTTTATAGGGATTTTGCACATGTTGCACTTGCAGAACATGCAGATCTCTCAAACAAATTTATTGGACACGCATGCGTTTTGGCGAAAAATCCGATGTTTTCCTCCGTTTTCAAAGTGCACAACTTTTATAGTCATTTTGGTCTGACAATCAGTGCCTTAACACGTGTAACATCACATACTCTGAGCTTGTAACGTTATTACAAATATTTCTTTTTAAAGTAAAAAAAATATCCCTTTTGCGTTTCTTGTTTTGAAGAGTATATATGTCTATATACCTATATTATTCTCATTTTTGTTTTTCTATCCACGTGTTTTCAAACTCATTTTGAGATGAACAAAATTTCTGACCTCCCTTGGTGTGTTTTTTTCCAGACACAACATGTCAAGAAGCCTTAAAACAAAATACTTTCCGAGAGAAAGGAAAAATCGAGTAATACCAGTCGTCAAACTGTTATTACATCTGTATTATGTAGGCTACTAGTTAATTAACTCGAACATTAAGTTTGTAACTTAACACTGAACGGGACTTAATTCTTAATTTCTCTCAACAGAATCGATAACTATTCAAACATAATGTTTTTGGTAGCTTATAATTTTATTCTTCATCGTTACCTTCTCTGATAAAACAGAGCGTTATTATCAGTAAATGTTTGTAAGAGTTACCTTCTCTGATAAAACAGAGCGTTATTATCAGTAAATGTTTGCAAGGGTTACCTTCTGTGATAAAACAAAGCGTTATTATCAGTAAATGTTTGTAAGTACTTATTTCTGAATTAAATCAGTTGTAGTTTTAAATACGTGTAGTTGTTTTATTCTCGAAAACTTTCAATGTTATAAGCTGCCGACTGACAGTCCCATAATCCCATTATACCTAGTGCAGCTGTCCTGTTGGTTTATAGCTATTGAAACACTGTTGGGAATTAACCACAACTGGAACCAGGAAGATAAGCCTGATGGAGGTTATTGGGGATGTGAATCACGTGACTTCTTACTTCTTCAGCTTTGTTGAACCACTGTGGTCAGAAAAAAACATTTTCATGTTTTCTTTCGTGACTTTAATAGTCTTGTAATCACATAAGTCAGTACCGATGCAATACTAATGTCATTATAAGTATTGTTAGTTTTCTGATAAAAAATAAATAAGTAAACAGTTCACTTTCAGAAAATATTAAGCTAGTAAATAATGACAAAAACTATATGTATATTAATACAAACTCAACAATATAAACATACCTAAATTAACCAAATTTTCTTTTTGTTTGACGTTTTTCCGTACGGATAAAGTATGTATCCTTATAAATATTTTTTGTATCTAGTGGTTAATTAAAAATGTAACTCGGAATGCTGTAATACTTTGACTAACATTATTTTGATAAATTAGCGATACAAATTTTAAAATTTGGTTCACTTGACGTGTATATGTATCCTAGGCCTGTGAATTTAACCATATCTTATGATTAGAAGCAACAGTCACGTTCTAGTCATTAGAATAATTTAGTACTTTCCATACATAGATTTAATAGTTTATACGTTCATTCTATTTCCTCATTTGTTATTTTTCAAACATAATAAAATTTTTGTGCCAAACATCAACTTAAAGATAAAATCTACTCAGGAAAATTTAATTGCGTGACAAATTGTAAATTGTACCAAGAACAAGTGTTTTCTCAGCCCAAACGAGCCGTTTTTGCATATAAATTTCTCAACAAGTGGGTTTCTCGTCATCACTGATAAGTGTTCTAAGTGTTTCCTCGTAAGTTAAAAGAAAAATGACACATGCAACTCCAAAATAAAATTTGATAAAAGTGTCACGTATGGAAAAATACTCATCCATGTCACATCAACGTAAAAAAAGATATCTGAACATATTGTACACATAAGAAACCGGTGTTATTAGTGAGGTTAATGACAGTTTTGAATGTTGAAGAGAAACGGAAAAAACACCAATTTGCTCGTTTCACCTCAAACTAGTTGTGGTGAATAATACATGGGAAACAGGGGCTGGAGCTGAGAAGTTATCATCACCGATGAGTTATAAACTTAATGTTTACTTCCTGTGCTTTGGATTTCTTGTGTTGAATGAATTTACCAGCCCAGAACTGTATAGGAAGAAATGTAGGTATCATCGGATGACAGAAATGAATTTTTGGTATACATATACATATATATATATATTATAACCATAAACTTTTCAAGCCATAAACCAAAACACATTAACATGAAATAAAATACGATGCATTTTTTTAAATGAATTCTATGGTACGAGTTACAACGTGGGATTATAAAATGTAGCCTAGAGTTTGGAGGTGACTGTATGGTAGTAGGACCCGCATTGCGGTGGGGATACACCGTCTATCACTCTTAACCTCCAATCGCTAGTCTGACATAAGAGAACGAGATGTGGGTGCTTAAGCCCACAACGCCCCACATATATGTTACTATTCACTGCCTGCAGACAGTCGTGGGAAGGTGGCTGCTTTCTCAAGTTAAAATAAGAATAAGAAAACGATGAAAATAATAAATAAATAAATAAATAAATAATGAAAATAAGGTACTATCATTTGGGAGTAACTAAGATAAAACTTTCCTCTTGAAGTTAGCATTCGTGTCCTCAATGTGGTAGAGGCACTAATTAGCACAACATCAGCAAAGTGATAGTTTACTGTGACTGTCGTGCTTTTATATGTGGCTTAAGGTGTACATCCGCATAAAGTAGTGTCATGTTCTTAGATGAGCTTATTTTTAACTAAAAATAATTTTTAGTAGAATTTCTCTGATTTTACTTTCTCTGTATTTATTTACTACATTTTTGTATATATACAGGAAATTCAACAGCCTAAAACCATAAGTGATTTATAGGTTTACAGATGTGTAACTAATTATGGCGCTGTAAAAGCATGAGAAAAACGAATTAACTCGGTTGTTAATGCAAACTTGTTTCAAATAACATGTAAAACGAACTATAAAATTAGTTGAAGTGCCTATAGTTTCAGACCTTTTTGACATTGAAATATTTCCAAAATTCTAAGTCATTGTTGGCTTCACCGTGACATTCCTAACCAGTTTTCTGCTTAGTTTGGAAACCTGATCTGGGTAGACACTTGGTGGCATGAAGCACATTCTTCTTCTTAATTCCACTCAAGGAATAATAAGCGACTTTGAAATTCTATTCTAACCTTTTTCTGATCTGTGCTTCTCTACTACTTTAATCTTGACTTATTATGAAATTACCTTGGTCTTCACGGTTGGTTTGTCACATGTGAGTAGTAATTTTAACAGGTTCATTTTCTCTGAAGTCAAGCTAAATCACTTTGATTACATGCAAACAGAGACCATTACATTAAGGTTTTGGCCTTTGAAACTAGTCTTTTGCACTTGAACTGGTTTAAGGTTGCTGTATAAAACGTACTAAATACCGAGCATATTTTAATGTTCTTTGAAAATTAAACTTACTTACATAATATCACAGTTTTTAGCTTTCATAGTTTGGAGTAGATTGTATAAATTATAAAATATCATGTGAAAATTCCATAAGTGCAAGATCACACGCAACAGAATGTGTAACTTCACACAAGGGAATGAATACTATCCCAAAACTCTTTATGTTCACTAATGAAACTTATTGAACATTTGTATGTAGATTTTTAAGACAGCTTAATATAATTTTCAAACAATATCAAAACGTATTGAGCAATTGTGAGCATTTTAGTTGTGTCAAATTTTACTCGCTTGGCGTTTAACGTACAGGGCTAAGATTAGTGAGATCAAAAGCTAGAGCCGAGGCATGACGCTGAATACTTTTCTCATTTACAGAGTCAATCTCGTTATTTGGTTAAAAGCCGTTGTATTCCTTTAGATTACTTGTTATTAATTAGCTTGGCTAGATTGACATTTATTGGCTGATCGTGGTTATGGTTAGCTGGCCAGATTACCTATCAGAAGATCCGAGTTAAGGTTCTCAACATGTTGTTGAAACTGCTTTACAGTTTCAGATTTAGGGGGTGTTGTAAGTGTGACTGTTATTTTTTCTGTATTGTTTAAACCTGTCACGTCCAAATTTTACCCCTGAACCTCAATGTTCATCTGTGCATGTGGTATAATTGAGACTTAAAACTTTAGTGTCCTAAAATAACAATCCTGTAAAGAGCTACAGCGAATCTAATGAAGGGTATAGCCATTTCTTTACTGTGTTTGGATATATTTTTCAAGTCAATGTATGAGTTTAATTTCGTTTTGTTGTATCCAAAATTAGAGACTGGAATTTTAAACCAGAGTGGCACTTAATTAGTCAGGAAGGTGAGACTAGCATGCAGGTATAGTTTTACATAAAACGGAACTGCTATCAGATGGACTATATCAGTCGGATAGTTGCACTGAGAGTTACAAGAAATTCATACACTTCTTTGAACGGAATTACAGGATTGAATGTTGCTTTTATAATACGTTCCATCTGAAAATATACAGCAATTCAGTAGTTTCACACCTCGAACCTCAGACTTCCAATATGTATTCTGGCACGCTAAAAATTGGCCAATAAAAGTGTCACGTGTATTAGGATTTTAACAGGAAATAAACTGTAGTGTCAAACGCTATTCAAAAGAAGTTAAATGGGTTGCGGGTGATGTCTATTGATTAGTCTTTGGTTTGGTTGTAGTTAAGCGCAAGATACACAACGCGCCATCTGTACTCTGCCTACCTCGTATATCGAAACTCGGTTTCCAGCGTTATAAGTCTGCAAACATACCGCTATGCCACTGTTGGGCAACTCTTTGATATATAGTTTTAAATCAGGAATGATTAAGTCTGATATTAATAGTCTCTAACTTGGTAGATTAATCCAAACATGACACAAAATTACGGTGACCAGTACAAGGAAGAAGAAAGATTCAGGTCCTAATAGTGGCATATTGGTTAGCTTGTCAGACTGTGGATCCAAGGTTCATGATTCGCATTCTTTTGTCGCAATAGTATTTTCCGCACTTTAGAACTATGAGTACATCACAAGAGTGATTGTCCAATCCTTCTGTTTTATTAGAGTAGCACAAAAGTTGGTGGTAAAGGCTGTTGACCAGCTGCCTTCTTTTTACTTTATTATCTAACTATTACGGACCTTAGGTAATTTGCGAAAATGTGCTAAATAAACGATAATTATCCTTAATTAAGAGTTATACTTGAAAGTAACGTCTTACGAATTAAGGTTTTATTTACGGAAAACTGAATTTACTCTTTAAAACGACAGTAATATGAACAACTAGCTCTAACAAACTTCCAAAGGAATAACTGGATGAAACACAAAAAAAAGTTTTATTTAAATGAAAAGTATGCGAATGATCAGTATTTTACTTCATTTTAAGATTATCCTGAACATCGATAAGAGATCAAATCTCACATGTTGTCATATTATTTCTTTTTGTTTTAGGTACGTAAACACTCAACGTTGAGGGTGAAAGTCTGAGAAATAGCAGTAATGAGATAAACCTACTTAAAATGTGGACATCTCTGAAAACTCTATTGGACGATTTTACAGTGCTTTAAGGAGATACCTGATTTTAGATGAAACATTTCACATATGGTAGTAGTTCTTTCATGGACTGAAGGAAGTAGCTTATGGATTATTACTGAAACGATAGAGACACCTTACGGTTGGAAGTTTACTTCTAGCTTCATTTTCATCGTGAGAATGCTTTTGGAAACATTTTACTTGTTGCTGTACAAGTCATCAGGTTGCAGACAATAAGAAGAATGAAATACTTTATGTGGAAAGGGAATATAGAGAAATACATAGCAATCTGTACATAGAACCTTTGACAGGCGATGACCAGTTTGTTATTTCTATTCGCTACTCAAGTGATTGGAGAACTAAATACTGTTTTTCTACAATCAATATACCATCTAGAATGTTTTCAGATGACTGATTTACAAAGAATAACCTAACAAAAGGCTTATAAAACGTTTTTTCAAGACGACCTAGTCATATAACCAATCAGTATCCTTACAAAATTCCTATTAGTCCAGAAAAAAGTCAATGGACTCGAGTATTACAATGGAACTGTTATTTTCACATCACTCTAGAATTATATCAACGGCAAGCGACGTGAAGCCTAATGAAGTTCATTTAAACGAAACTGCTACACTTATACTGGATCTTTCAAGTGTTCTAACTAATAATGTTTCTACACTAGATCGGAAGCTGTCATTGACCAATAATTTACTAAACGGATATAACTTATTAAGCCTACTTCTTCTGTTTTTTGTAACTTCGGGAGCATTGGGAAATATATTAGTATGTCTCGCAATATGCCGAGATCGACGGCTTCAGAACGTCACCAATTATTTTTTGATGTCCTTAGCTGTAGCAGACCTACTAGTATGTCTCGTAGTAATGCCTTTTGGTATTGTGGACCTACTTTTTGGTAAGTATGTTATATTCTTCAATACAGTTTGCAAACCAACAGCGAACTTTGTGTTTATCTCATCCCACAAAAAGTCAGTAAAAGAGTTACATAACCTCATTTATGTATTATCCCAGCGATCAAAGAGGGGCTGCAATTAATCATCCTGGAAGGTAATGGCGTAGTGGTTAGTGTACTGGACTGCAGGTCAAAAGGTACAAAGTTTAAACCTGCTATATTCCAATGACAGTCCATGTCGCTATTCATTTAAGATAATTATTGTAGATAACAGCTGCTACATAATGACTACTTTCTTTTTTCGCAGCAGTTCCAAACTAGGGATGTCAATAGATGCTTGGGTTTTGAGGTCTTGTCCCTTAAGAAGCATACTGTTTAGGCTTATAAAATTCAGGTTGTCAAATTAAACAGTTTGATGGTCAGGTGTGAAGCTGTTCTTAATACTGCAACCTCGTGGTTAGTTTTAAAGCCCCATGAATACATCAGTCTTGTGATTAACGTGTAAGTGCTATAAGCAATATGGCGTCAAGTTGAACACTTTCTTTTACTGGAGAATTCCAGTGGTAAGATATGCAATACTATAAATCGACCTAATGACAGTTCCTCACAAAAAAAAAAAACAACTGAAATATATCTTTAAAACTTTCATTTACTGCTTGAGTCGTAACACAAAATTTTGAAATTTTGGTACAACTAGTTTTGTACTATTTTTGTACTAGTTTTGTAACAACTATTCTGTGATTTTCATATCCATTTCCCTTTTACTGTACGTGTGTGTAAAATGCTTTACGTTAAATCCTTGACTTATCATGTTGTACCAGAAAAATTGGTTTTACATACAGGTCCACTTTTAATGCTCTGTTTTTGTACGTATAAAAACATTTCTTCTGACACTCATTAATTCTATGCTTACCGAAGTAACAGCGTAATTATTTAAAACCTAAAGGTGAATAAAAACATTCTGAGAAAAACACAACATTTTGATTTTAATTTTATATTATAAGTAACAAGTGATTAAGATGAATCCACAAGTGTTCAGGGACTAGTCTCTTATCGCTGTGGTCACTTTGTTTGAATCGATATTTTACTTCATATGCATGAGAGCCATATTGAAGGTTGATACAATTGACTATTGTACCTGTTATATTCTACTCAATAATTATAAAGCTAGTTTGCTTCCATATCCTTTTAATACAAAACAAGAACTTAATGCTTCCATTCATCATTTTGCTTTCATTGTAACAAATTCGACTGTGGTCGTCAATAAAATTCCAAATAAAAAACACCAATTTTCCTTTCAGACACATAAAATATATGTATTTAAGATAAGTATTAAAATCGCTGTATGGTAAATACTAGATAAAGTTTTAAGTAGCTGTCTAGTACAGTACGAATTGAGAATCATTTAGCGCGTGTGTTTTTGACGAAAGCAACAATGATCTATCTGATGTGTAATTTAAGGCTATTAGTCTATAGACTTATCGCTGTCCCACTGATGGGCGTTTTATTTAGAAATAATGTGTTTACATTTCTATTAGTATTGAATTAAATATCTAAGTATAATGGTTTTCGCCATTTGGGGCGGCCCGGCATGGTCAGGTGGCTAAGGCATTCGACTCACAATCTAAGGATCGCGGGCTCGAATCCCTGTTACACCAAACATGCTTGTCCTTTCAGCTGTTATAATGTGACGTTCAATCCCATTATTGGTTGGTAAAGGAGTAGTACACCGCAAAATTAGGAACAGCTAGCACAGCTAGCTTTCGGGTGACTTTGCGCGAAATTCAAAACAAACCAAACCAAGCCATTTGGATTCTGGCCCGGCATGGCCAAGCGTGTTAAGACGTGCGACTCGTAATCTGAGGGTCGCGGGTTCGCATCCCCGTCGCGCGAAACATGCTCGCCCTTTCAGCCGTGGGGGCGTTATAATGTTACGGTCAATCCCATTATTCGTTGGTAAAAGAGTAGCCCAAGAGTTGGCGGTGGGTAGTGATGACTAGCTGCCTTCACCCTAGTCTTACAATGCTAAATTAGGGACGGCTAGCACAGATAGCCCTCGAGTAGCTTTGTGCGAAATTCAAAACAAACAAACAAACAAACCATTTGGATTCTAATGATTAAAAATACCCAACATTATAGAACCAAAGCTTAAAGTTCAAAAGAGTTTCGCAGAGATTAGTCATTAATCTTTCCTTAATTAAGCGACTTAGTGATGTGTTTTGCACAATATAGCTATAAAGTATCTCATTTATATAATGATCCATTATCAAGTTATATAATTTTGGTGGGTTATTTAGTACCCCTTACATGTACTTTTCTGAAAATTCTTGTAGATCTTGTCTTACAGTAATGGTCTATTAGAGGAAGATATAATTTTCTGAGTTGGCCTTACAGCGAAAAATATCGTTAGTTGCTAGGCACCCAAATGATGAAACAACGCGTTCTAATATTTTTAGTTATGAACATGTGAACAGTATATTAATTTCGTTATTACCAGGTTGCCTTCACTTATTGTAAGTTAATAGTAATTAAACAGAAGTTTAAACTTCTTAAACAGAAGTTCCCATTATACGTATATAACACATTAACTGTTCCTTTTGTTTCAGTTTAGGTGTCAAGATTACATGATTTCTCCTAAAACACAGTAGTCATCCACTGTGAATTATTAAAGCTCGTTCATTGGGTTACATTGTCATATTTTAGGACATTAGGCACAAGTTGTGATTTAATTAAACCCTTGGTGGGTTTAGTAACTGCTGTGAATGTTTAGGAAAGTATCTATGCTCGTGGCTTTTTCTTTTCTGTGCAGCATGTCTTAACTCTTTGTAATTTTTGTATGTATTCAGTTTGATAAATTGATTAGTTAAAAAGCCAGACACAAAGTGAGGTCAAAAGGTAAGGTTCAAGATGTCCAAAAAATCAATAAAACATGAGATTATTAATACTTGTAAGGTGAACTTATTACTAGGAAAAAGTAACTTAGGTTTGATGTGTGTCCGTTTCAGTGATCTATTTAATGGAATTGGTGAAGATTAGAAGAAAATGTCATTACAAAAGTCATCTTCAACTTGAAAACAAAATACTAGGTCAATGGTTAGCGAACGTCAGGAAAAATGTTAATATTAAAATATGAACACAGAATGCTTTCGGAAAGTAAACTTGGATCAACGGAGGTAAATAGTAAAAATAAAATATTAATTTCCTTGTGTGTTTATTTGTGAGTTTTCTTATAACAAAGCCACATCGGGCTATCTGCCGTGCCCACCGAGGAAAATTGGAACCCCTGATTTTAGCGTTGTAAATCCGAAAACTTACCGCTATCCCACAGGGGACAATTTCCTTTTGGTTAATTGTTAGAAACTGAAGATTTTATATAAGGAGAAAAGTCCAATCTTTACGTTAGTATTTTAAATACCATGCTAAATAGTTTAAAACGTCCTTTGTGATTTTCTAACATTAGAAAAACGTTTAGATTTTGTAGTTTTACAATGGATCTAGTTTCCGTGCAACCTGATTAGGTTCTCACAATTTTTTCTCTTATTCGCTATTCACAAAACGATAGTGGGAAAAAACAGTTATAGGCTCCAAAACATTAATCAACGTGTTTCGCTCGAGAGATCTAGGTGTTTAATCTGACTAATCGAATCTACTGTTTGATTTGGTGAGTGAGTCTAATTAATTATGTGAATGATTATATCACTGTACAACTGTGAGGTATACGTTTCAGTAGTTACATCAAGAGTAAATGACTTACAACATTTAATATGCATCTTTTTTAAACTGTTCAACGCTAATGTTCACAATGCAAGTCAGAAAATTTAAAGAGAGTGGAATTCATATCTTTAAGCCTGACACATGTATATACTATAATACAAAACGACTATGATACAAAACTCGGAGATTTCAATACATTAAGAGTGAATAACTGTGAAGAAGGCTTATATAGTCAAAGCTTACACTTTCCGAATTAACAATAGGAACCATTCGGCAAAGAATCTTTTCGTTAATGTACAAAAGTCAAGTATTTTTGTTACTAGATGATAGAAGGATTTAAAAAATATTCAAAGAGGATTGATTAAAAGTACGTAAATACCTATATACACGCGGATTAGTTTAAGCTATGTTATGTACTCATCGTAATACAAAACTATAACTATAACCATAAGTTAATCAATTCATGCTGTTTAAATAGGTATACCTGAACTGCGCTGAGGAGATAAAGATGACTTGCTTCCTTTTGACCAAAGTCATAAGCCTGAAATTTTCAATTAATGTATATGTTGTTATACTTTGTTTTTGTTCTTTTGATTTTTGCACTAATCTGCATATTTCGTTATCTAAGATGTGCAAACTACAGGGACTGAATTACAAAGTTTAGTATTATAAGTCCTGAAACTTGGCAATGAGTTATCAATGTAATCTGGGCAGTTTTGTTACTCCTTCTCTACATGTTAACATTTAGACAAATGCGGGTCTTTCGACAAAAAATGCTAGTATTAGTGTACCGTATATCAGACAGATTGTTAATTTGTTTTAAAGCAATTGTTGTTAGCTGTAAGATAAATATCAAATATGTGATATGCGTGAAGCTGATATACAGATATTTAGTTTAAAATTAGTTTTCCTACTTATGCAAGATGTATACATACCCAGTCTACCAATAACAAAATAGATTTCCTCTCCAGAAATTATGCCTTTTCATAAAACAAGCCAGAGCAAAACTTAGAATATAAGATTACTATTAAGATTTAATGCATCCCATTTGAGATATATTTACCTCTTGCAATACTGTTGGGTTACATTTGTCCCAGCGTAAATTTGTGCAGAACCGGTGGAATTCATTTACGTCCTATAAAAAATAATTTGAACATTTCCAGTCCTTTCCGTGTATCGTAAGTTATATATAAGTATTTAATATCTCTTTGTTTTGCGAATACAAAAGTTGTACTGAAAGAATTAAGGCAGAAATGTGGTTATATATTACAAGATCATACTTGGGCCACTGGGATCGTACTACATTCCTTATAAAGAATATGGGAGAGAAATTTCCTATATAACTTGTTTTTTGTGGAGAACTATTAAGGATGGACCAGACGTGTTCTATAGTATTGTTGTGACTCAGATCTAAGATAACTTTATTTTCATACCCAGCATATATATTGTATAGGTTAATGATAAAGCTTTGTAAAAACAATATAAAAATTAAGCTTTTGCACTTTCACAAAATTTTTATTTATAGAGAAATTTTAGATTTTTAATTATGGATTATGCAATTTTTTGTTTAGACACTGGTGTTTTACTTAATACGAATGTAAATGTCTTTTTTAAAGATTTTTATTAAAAAATAGCAAGATAAGCATGCTAAATTATGATACAATCTGTCAAAGAATAATGGTGTGTTCATTTTTTCTTGAAGGCTATTGGCCATTTGGACCGTCAACTTGCAACGTTTGGGTCACTTGTGACGTTCTCGGTTGCACATCATCTATCATTCACATGTGTTTTATTTCTCTTGGCCGCTATTTAGGAATACGGAATCCGCTAAAAACTCACAGAAGGTCCAAAAAGGTGGCACTCACAAAGATTGCTATTGTCTGGCTAGTATCCATGGCAATAACAAGCCCAATAACAGTTCTGGGGATCATTGACACAGAAAATATACAACCAAATACTCAGGTGTGTGCCATTAATAATAGATTCTTTTTCATTTTCGGATCTTTGTCTGCTTTTTACATTCCTATGATCGTCATGGTGACGTCCTATGTCCTTACAGTCCGTCTGTTACAACAGAAGGCCAGATTTTGCACAGATAAGCCTAGTCGTAGAGTTCCCTTCATTCGGCGATCTGAAAGGTACTTGTTACAACACAGTGAAAGAAGCAGAACGACAAGCGTAGAATGTAGCAAATGTGACAGATATGGTTCTTCTCAGACTCAAGAAAGGAGTGACGAAAGCACATTTCGCGATGATCATCAGAGAGAACGGTGTGAGAATTATGATAATTCTCTGAAAAGACAGCCTCACATAAAGTTTAAGGTGATCAGTGGTATGATCTGTATTCTGGGTTCCAGATCTCACGTAATGAATGAACAAAAGGCTACCAAAGTTCTTGGAATAGTATTCTTCTGCTTTGTTATCTGTTGGACTCCTTTCTTTACTTTGAATATCTTATTTCCAATTATGGACCCAACGACCTTTTCTGACTACTTAACAACTACCTTCCTGTGGTTGGGCTATGTGTCATCCACCATCAATCCTATCATTTACACCATCTTTAACAAGACATTCAGAAGAGCTTTTTGGCGACTTCTCTCTTGCACATGTTGTTTAACTAATATTAGATCTCCCATCAACGAAATGGTCATGTGGCCAACCAGCTCTAAACGTTTTGCTAACGTAGCTCACTCCCCTCCGCCTAACCACACAGGGTCAATGTAACGACTGTTTTAAAGCTATAACTCTAATATATTAATACTGACTTAGTTTTTATTATTTCACAACTTGAGAATTGATATCTATTTACACCGTAAAGAACTCAAAACTCGGGTAATTATAAAACAGAAATGTACTGTGTTTTTCCTAAATTAAAAAGGATATAGATATTCATTGGCGACTATGTAGACCTTGACAGGCATATAAGAAAAACGAATATTTCGTCAAGATACAGAAATGAAGTGAATTCAGAAGTGTACACTTGTTAGTAATATAATGTGATAGTGAAATAAGAAAAAATGACCCGATGCAATAGAATTTAATAAAAATACTCTGTCGTTGTATGTTTTAATAACAAGGTATTGTTAAAGTGTATAATATTTATATATCTTTTGTTGTTCACCATAATACGTGTAGATGTGGTTTATTGAGAAATTAAAACAAGAGAACTGACAAAGTTTTTTATTTGTACAAATGAGGAAACAAAACAAGTAAAGTAAACAAATTGTCAGGGTATTATGTATATGTGTAAGCTTAGAAATTTTCTACAACAGGTGTCTGTGACTTCTTGGCGATAAATTCGACAATATACGGATAATGCACACTCCACGTTGTTTTAAAATAATATATTTAAAACATATTTACAATTTTTTTATACTACTGAAATCACAGTTATATCTAAAGCTTGAAATAATTCTCTTATTTTTGTCAAAAGCCCACTTAGGCTGATTCAATTGACAAGACGAACTATCTTTTTCTACTTTGAACATAACAGTATCAATTGTATTTCGAACATTTAAATAACGGCTCGTTAAAGCTAATCACTCAGACCTCACTAAGCTTTATGTTTTGGAACTTTTCTCTATTTCTACCTTACTCCACATGGCTTGACCTCAACTCGTTTAATCACCGCTATTTATAAGTTTGTCACTAAGGTATCTGGAGTATTCTGTAAAGTGCGCGAACAGCGTTTATGTAACAATACTGGTTTGATTTGAACTTCGCGCAACGCTACAAAGGGCTATCTGCACTAGCCGTCCCTAATTTAGCAGTGTAAGACTATAGGGAAAGCAGCTGGTCATCACCATTCACCGCCAACTCTTGGATTACTCTTTTACCAACAAATAGTGGGATTGACCATTACATTATAACACCCCACGGCTGAAAAAGCGATCATGTTTGGCGCGACCCTCAGATTACGAGTCGCACGCCTTAACACGCTTGGCCATGCCGGGCCACGTATCTAAGAACTGAAGCCACTAATGTGCGATAAATAAAAGCGTTTTACAGTTATGGTTTTTGAATTATGACCCAAAGTGGAAATATTGAAAGCGAATTATTAACATAACCATCAACTGCAAATTAACACTTAAGTTACTGACAAACAATGTTTATTTTGTACTGTTTCAATCTTTGTCGATATTCTGTTCCGAAACTTCTTTGTTATTACTGAGATGCAGGAAAGTGACTGAAAATGGAGAGAAAATGAAAGTTTAGCAAATGAAACAATGGGCGTGTTCTTACTGAAGGGATGAGTTACTGGTGTTGACCTTTGCAGCTTCGGAAACAGGAAGGTTGACCAATTCAATTTTCCACCTTGGTTAAGAAATAACTGTTTCAGTTCTTCGTAAGAGAAATGATGACATATGTGGTGATTCTTCGTAACTTTAAAAAATGTCATTTTACCAGTTAAGTCATTAAAGATCTTAAGAAAATTTCAGAGGAAGGTTATCATAGTTTGTGAATGTTGGTAGTATTACAACCTTTAAAATTAAATTGACTAACTTAGGTAATTTTAAGGATAACTTAGCTCACAAATAGTGACAAAGACTTTGGTGAAGGACATTTACATCTGACATTACCAAGTGGTTAGGGCGCTCGACTCCTAATCTGCAGGTGACGAGTTCAAATCTTTGTCATACTAAACATTTTCGCCTTTTCATCTGTTAGTTGGGCGTTATAATTTGATTATTAATCTCACTAGTAGTTGACAAAAGAGTAACCCAAGAGTTTGTGGTGGGTGGTGATGACTAGCTGCCTTCCTCTTAGTCTTACACTACTAATTTAGGGACGACTAGTGCAGATAGCCCTCTTCTAGTTTTGCACAAAACTAAAAAAATAAAATAAAAGGAGGATATTTACACATAATAATTATTCTTTCTTGACTTGGCTTTTAAAACCAATTTCTAAAAATACCAAAGCAGACAAAAGGACTAAAAACTAAAGCTTTCTCTACACTTGGCTATCAAAAACACTGTCCAAAACAATCATAAGAAAATAAAACAGCGACAGAAACACTTTTAATTTATACTCAACTGGTAAGAAGAGAACAATAGCACTTTTCTTGCTTCTTGTTTTCACCTGACTGAAAACAGCCGTTAGAATATACATCATACAAACAAGCAAGCATTCAACACTTTAGAAATCAAAATATTCAATGAAAACGTCCGAGAATACCATATTCACATCTCAGATGTGAGCAACGAAAACCTTTAACAAAACAACTTCATTGGAAAAACGCTTAGCTTTCAATGACAAAGATCATGTTAATTGTGAAGTTGAAAATAAACGTCTGTATTTTCTACATACAAAATCTAACCCCTCTGAACACAACAAAGAATTATTAATTACGACATTTAAATTAGATGTCTTGCTACACGAACTATTAATTATCCACCTTGTCTATTATATGTTCACTTAAGGGAGAAGGGTATTTATTCAGCAGGCTAATGTAATCGTGGAACCATAAACCTGAACAACGAAAAGCTACTATTGTTCACATAAGCATCTGTAAGTTGCTCGACGATTTATCTGTTGGTGCTTCTTTACACTAATTATCGTGAACTTACACATAAATACAATAATCATTCGACCAAAAGCACCTGTTAGTTTCTATATTTAACAAAACAATAGTAATATCGTAATTTGTTTAACAATTACTCTCACAAAAACAGAATTTCAATTTTAATTTCTTACTTTGAAATTTCTAGGTGTCGCTACTTTTCAACACTTAAAATCTAAATATATATCTTTTATTATATATATCATTATTCTACTCCAATGCATTTAATTAAAGAAGGGCCTGGCATGGCCAAGTGCGTAAGGCGTGCGACTCGTATTCCGAGGGTCGCGGGTTCGCGCCCGCGTCGCGCTAAATATGCTCGCCCTCTCAGCCGTGGGGTTGTATAATGTGACGGTCAATCCCACTATTCGTTGGTAAAAGAGTAGCCCAAGAGTTGGCGGTGGGTGGTGATGACTAGCTGCCTTCCCTCTAGTCTTACACTGCTAAATTAGGGACGGCTAGCACAGATAGCCCTCGAGTAGCTTTGTGCGAAATTCCAAAACAAACAAACAAACTTAATTAAAGAAATGATAAATTACTAAGTGCGTATAACTACACAATCCTAAAAAAAAAAATAATATTATTATTCTTTTTCCAGGACAGAATTAATTTTTGGTTTAATCTACAAAACCCCAGGAAACAACTCTTGGCATTGTACTATTTGTTATTACCAACATTTCGCCCAGGAAATTACAATTAATTATTAATTCAACAATGAAAATCTATGGAAATAAATTTGCATTATTTATTAATAGCTAGAATTAAATAATTAATTGATAGAAATTATATTATTGGATTCTGATCGTGATTTTTCTACTTTTACACATTACATTTTCCTGACAAAGACATGCTTCACTTCAATACTCCACCTAATCTCCAACTTATCTCACTTCAACACTACTCTAATTTTCATCTTGCCTCATTTCAACAGTACATTAATCTTCATCTTGTCTCACCTCAACACTACTCTAATCTCCATCTTGTCTCACTTCAACACTACCCTATCCACCTTGTCTGACTTCAACATTACCTTAATCTCCATCTTGTCTCACTTCAACACTACTCTAGTTTTCATCTTGCCTCATTTCCATCTTGTTTTACTTCAACAGTACCTTAATCTCCGTCTTGTCTCACTTCAACACTACCCTAATATCCATCTTGTCTGACTTCAACAGTACCTTAATCTCCATCTTGTCTCTCTTTAACACTACTCTAATATCCATCTTGTCTTACTTCAATAGTACCTTAATCTCTATCTTATCTCACTTCATTGCTACTCTAATTTCCATCTTGCCTCATTTCAGCACTTCCCTAATCTCCATCTTGTCTCACTTCAACACTACCCCAATCTCCATCTTGTCTCACTTCAACACTACTCTAATTTCCAGTTTGTCTTACTTCAACAGTACCTTAAAGGTGAATTTTACAGAAAAAAGAAAACTTTGGAGTCAAAAGAACTACTCATACTGATTAATTTTGCAGGTTCACATTTTTTATAAAAAAAATACGTGCGAATAAATGAAACATAGAACTTGGTGCGGAAAAAGCCCTTTCCGAGCGGCAA
This sequence comes from Tachypleus tridentatus, assembly GCF_004210375.1. Taxonomy (NCBI): domain Eukaryota; kingdom Metazoa; phylum Arthropoda; class Merostomata; order Xiphosura; family Limulidae; genus Tachypleus; species Tachypleus tridentatus. Next base: position 42,042,647 of record NC_134825.1, on the reverse strand, counting down.
TCCAAACGTTTTAGTGTTTACGTTTGCCGCTAGGAAAAGTACTGGGACGTAATAGTTGCCAAACAAACCGCCAACGCCAGTGCGTTGAATGTAAATAAACATGGCCAGCGCATACGGAGAAACAGGGGCGGAGTCTGTTTTGACTTTGTGTTCTGAACAGTGTCGAGTAGCGTCATATCAATTCAAACCTACTCTGAACGAACCTAGAACAGTTACTTTTGACACAGATCTGACAAGTTTTAGTGATGAGAACAGTTCCACGAGCGAGAGTAACGAAACTGTGAGTGATACTGATAGCGCCCAGGCCAGTTGCTAGCCGATCATACCTCCAGTGGAAGAATGGTAAGCCTAAGTCATGACAACAAATATGGTCTGTATTATTTCACGTGCAATTTTAAGCATCTCAAAACCTGTCTGGTGTTTATAAATTATTGGTATCACAGACTGAGTTTTATTTGTTTATACTTTGCCGACTATGGTAACTAATACTCGGCCCTTCCACAATCATTGTACCGGATATTTATGCCTCGAAACAAAATGAATTTCAATTATACGTCGTAATTCTGTCTAAAAAAGCAAACTAGATGTAGCAATCTGAATAGTTAATTAAATATTTACCAGAAATGTATAATTTGTATGACATATTCCGTATGTTTGTGCAAGGTGTAGGTGTGGTTTATGCAAACAGAGTGCATTTGTTGTCGCTCATACGACAAGGTGTCAAACCGATTAAAAGATGCAGAGTGCATTACCCAAACTCGAGGCTTTGATAGAAATTGCCTGAATATTGATGTCTTGGAAGCATCATACAAGAGTCTGAACAGACACACTCTGAAATGAGTCAGCTCTAGAGTCTTGCCAGTCATCATTAGGGTGGGCTGAATCACAACTTCTTCTACAGAAGTAGGCACTGTGTCATCAGCAGCACTTTCCTCTAAAAGCTGAAGAAATAAGATTATATATTCAAACAACATGCTTTATGAGGTTTATGAGATTTACATTTAATATGACGATGTCAAAGTACTGTGTTAAGATGAATTTTATTATGATGAGTTATGGAAATATGTTATGGAGTTTATATTTGATTTTCACAAGTCTACTTTTTTTTTAAATACATAACATGTACTTGATTACTTCAACATGTTCAAGACATAGTTTTATTTTAATTTATCTTGAAATGTTAAATTTGAAAAATGGAATTATTCAAACTTTTTCATATTTAAAAATGATACAAAAATATCTACAGAATGATCTACCGGCTTTTAAACTTGGAATATACTCTATTTGGGATAGATTTGTCCACTATATAGACTAGGAAATCAAGGTTTCACTGACTTTTAGGTGCCACAAATGAACACACTCATGAATGTGAAATGTGTATGTTTAGTTACATTCTTCAAAAACTTGTACTTTTTAAATTATTATATTATATTAGTTATTGTTTATCGTTTTATACTGCACACATACCTTTAAGTTTGTTCTTTTCGTGATGGCAAGGGATGGCTTCAGAGGGGTGGAACCTGTACGCTGCAGGCTGAGATCAGTCCTCTACACGAGGAAAGATGGTGGGGACGATCTTGTCTACTGCCGATGGTTTTTTCAGTCTCAACCTGCCTGGCTTGAAACCCATGGAATCCAAAACTGTTGGGTCCGACACAAAACATGAGCGTTCAAAGTGATCTTGACAAAGCTTTGCATGGTGTGAAGGAGTCCAGTTCTTCCTATTGACCATCCGCACCCACTGTTGCCCCCTTTCCGGTTCCTTCTCCTTGCACGGAAACGAAAAGAAGCTTTTGCGCGATGTCGAACCGTTTTTACAACCATAAGCAACGCAGTAAACCATGTTATCATAAAACAAACATAAAGTAGCAATATCAAGACAAAAAATAGTCTCACAAAGTATGTAATCCGAAAAAAGCACCGATAAATTTACATAAAACTCCAGCACTGAAAGGAACAAAATGGTCGGTGCGCAACGAAGCGTGTTTGGCAACTATTACGTCATAGTTGTAAAACGTCACCGAAACAGCCCAACAACTGAGAGGAACTTGAGTTCGAGGACCTGCATATTTTGTTTCATTTTTACTCAAAAACTAAAGTGTTTAAAAATATGGCAATCACACAGGAATGATACTTAACGAAAGTACAGTTTCTAAGACAATTATTAAATTTGTTGAAAATTCACCTTTAATCTCCATTTTGTCTCATTTCAACGCTACTTTAATCTAATTCTTGTTTAGATCTCTAATTCTACTGCCACACTAAATGCTCATTTCGAGGACCTGCATATTTTGTTTCATTTTTACTCAAAAACTAAAGTGTTTAAAAATATGGCAATCACACAGGAATGATACTTAACGAAAGTACAGTTTCTAAGACAATTATTAAATTTGTTGAAAATTCACCTTTAATCTCCATTTTGTCTCATTTCAACGCTACTTTAATCTAATTCTTGTTTAGATCTCTAATTCTACTGCCACACTAAATGCTCATTTTGCGACAATTGATATTTGAAATCACATCTATAAGAAATTACACACATTACTTTTTTTTTTTAATTATTTTCTGAGCCTGGCGTGAACTTAATATACCGGACGGTAGATCCGATGGTAAGCGGTTTACATCCCCTTGTTTAAAAATCGTGTTCCGCAAATTTGGGCTGCAAGTGTGCCATAAGAGTGTTGTCCAAATTCCACAATTCCTTTGGGAGTAGACCAAGAGTTGGCGGTGAATGCTGTTGACTTACTATCTTTAACCTAATCTTCGTTTTTGAGTTTCGAGCAAAGCTGCAAGAGGACTGTCTAGGCCTGTCGTCCGTAATTTAGCAGTGTAAGACCAGAGGGAAGGCAGCTAATCATCACCACTCACTGCCAACTTTTGGGCTACTCTTTTACCAACGGATAGTGGGACTGACCGACATAATTATAACACCCCCATAGATGAAAGGGCGAAAATGTTTGGTGTGACAGGATTCGAACCTGTGACTCGCGGATTGAGAGCTGAGCACCCGAACCAGCAGGTCATGCTAAGTCTTGATCTAATCTTTCTGTTTATAGTTAAGGATATCTAGATTACGTAGTTATTTTGTTGCTTTAGGCGAAGTCGTTAAAGCGTACTAAATCTTACAGCAAATAAAAGGACTTCCAACCTAAACCCATTAAATATCATTTATTTTCACTCTTTCTTAATCGTTCATCTTTGTTTTACTTTCACCTGAACTATTTTCAACTTAGTGAAAACCTTTCTTAACTCTATTTTATCTTTATCATTTTTTGTTATTCTCTCTATTTTCCTATATTCTAAAGTTAACACGATCTCTCTATCACATTGGTTTTCTATATTTATTGCAACAAGAGGATTAACATCTGTTTTTCTCAAAACCGCCAGGTGTCTTTATAGTAAAAGAATATGCAGGGCTTCAATGCATAGTTGTGCTGTGTGTGTATTGTTGTGTTTTTTCTTCTGCCGTTAATGAAAGAGACAGTTTATCATTATAAAAATGTTATTAATATTATATTACTATTTTCTCTGAAGACAAGTTTAGTAGTGGACGTAATGTATAGGGTGAGCCAAATGTTACTACGCAGTCGATGCACTATTGCTAAACGGTAGTAATAGTATTTATACTCAGACGTGTTGCGAAGACAGTTGAAACAAATTTAATTGTTTGTTTGAGAGTGTAAGTTACAAATTAAACTGTTATAAATGAAATAATTTCGTAATCGGTTTGTCTCACCTTGTATATTAGTACAATTGGATGTTCCATTTATCGAAAAACGTTATGGAAAACTCCAAAGATTATAAAATAATAAAAAGATATAGACAGTTCCAAAGGAAGATATTATTTTACAAAGTTTCATTTGTTGTACTGTTCTACAATGACCACCGAATTAAAAGTGAGGTTTTGTTATAATATTACATACTGAAAGTATTAAATGGTCTCACTTCAAGACAGAATATTCTCTTTAAGAATAAAAATTAGGAAAAGTAGCGAAAATTCAACATATCTCTATTTAGAGATAACGCATTAGTAATATTTGATGTTTGTGGTATGTGATAAAAACACCTTCTGATGATAAAGAATTCTACAGATTCAAAATGCTTAAATTATGTAACTATTGCTTTGGCTGTTTTTTGACGACACTTTCTCCATAGGTTTGAAAACACTCCTTAAGCTGAGTGTTTTCATTGAAGCAACGTAACGTGATACTTTACAAATATAAGCATCATTGAAAAAAGAATGAGGGCTCGTCAAGACGTCCGGATTAGTTTGATCACGTAGATGATACAGAAGTACTTGAACATGGCTTAATAGTGCCCTCTATGTAAATATCCACCAAATAATTTCAAAATTGTTATGTTGGGTCAGAAATATTTTGCAATTCATTCTTTTTATTTAAATTAAGAAGATAAAATGATTAATTAAATGTCTGCATGGAATTATAAGCACGATATTTGTTTACTGCGTTTTGTTAAACTAAATAAGTGTACAAATATGTAATCAACGATTCTGTCCCCTTATTCTTTGCATTTTTGTCCTTTCTTACAAAAAACAAAAACTATTTTACCTTACATAGACCAAGTAGTCATTGAAGTAAATATATACACAGATGCATGATTTCAGTATATTTTAAGACCACTGTGTAGAATAGAATATGTCTAAGATTTAATAATATATTTTCCAAGAATAAACATCCAATCCACTCGTTGCAAGCAGCTTCCTAAATATTAGTTCATTAATCTATGTAGAGTTCATTTTATCATTACGTCAGATATCTACTAGAATAATAGACCCCACATAAGAAAGACCAGGAAACACACGTAACAAAACTTACTGTGTATTGGCTGAATGTAATCCTACAGTTGATGTCGAGAACTTCGTTAGTGAAAATGAGGGTGGAAAGCATCCAAGTGTTAAAGAAAACGCAACAGTCCATGTTAAAATTGTTTGAGTAGACAAAACATTTATCTTGGTGTTTTGTCATTAACTAAGTACACACATGACCAATCTTATAACGAAAAACAAGGATAACAGACAACAAACTCAACGAGGTTGATATTTCCAAATGTTAAGTTTCTCTCCAAGTGAATTCTTAAGATTCTTTATAATATATAATACTTATACATATCACTCATAGTTGTCACTTCACTACTTCTTTTGATTACTTTATACTTAACGAGATATATTTGTATAGGAAGTTAAATCGTTTGTAGTTTTGGTAAACGGATAGTAGCTCTGACACTGAAAGTTGTCTTCAAGATTGCTTATAACCCCACGCCAGCTGTCTTAGTCAGTAGATGTGATACGCTGTCAATGAACAACAAAATATAATATTACTCAGATACAGAACGTTTAAGTTTTAAGAAGCGTTACGACTTCCTGGTGTGTCAGGAAAACTGACAGTAGATTGTTAAGGTACTGGTGGGTTATGGTTATTAAGTTACTGGTACGTCATGAAATGTGAGAGCAGGTTATTAAGGTACTGGTATGTCAGGAAATGGGATAATGGGTTATTTAATTACAAGTATCCCGTAAAATCTAAATGGGTAGTTTAATGTACCACTTTGTTACGAAATATAACCAAAGACTTTTAAATTACTGGGGATAAAATTAGAATTTGTTTTTGCTTGTTTGTGTTTTTTTCCTGAAAGGCTTTGATTTACTCAAAGAAAACAATTCAGTGAAAATTATAAATAATAACGATATTGTAGTCAACAATTCTTTTACGTATGCTTTGATACATAATTTCTCAATAAAGAAAAAAATTGAAGTCACTCCAAAGCTATATATCATATAAAAGAAACAAGATATATTTATCTAATGTCAATACACCATATGATAGTAATTTTAAAAGACAAATTACATACCTAATTGTCTGCTAGGTTACAAGACTGGTATTGTGGAAACGGAACATTTAAAATTACATTTGTATCATAGACATAACTCTCCAAGTACTTCTGATGAATCAATGACATATATTTTTGTGAATCTTTCGATAAAACTGCTTAAAACTGTACTCTAAAAGAACCTTTCTGGTTTTTGAACAGTAAGGAACATTCCACAATTCTCACGATTTTAACGAGCATACTAAACGAATGCACGGAGTCGGAGAGATTGAAATCAGCAAAAGCTCTATACGTTTCTCAAAAGCAAAGAAACGTGTCGAAGATAGCATTTGATAGAAGCAATCCTCTCGTTATCTCAGCAGCTACTACGGGGAATTTTGATATCTGCAGTGGGTACAGCACAGCTAGCCTTGTGCGTATATTTCTGTTTAATAACAAATAGACAAAGGCTATTAATAAAGAGTACTGTTTACAAGAAATTTCGACAAATTATATTGACTTAGGTATTTCTTTAGTGTTTCTGAGCGTCTTAGTTTATTTTAGAGCAAAGCCACATCGGGTTATCTGCTGAGTCCACCGAGGGGAATCGAACCCCTGATTTTAGCGTTGTAAATCCGTAGACTCACCGCTATACCAGTGGGAGACTTATCTGTGTGTTTACCACGGAGAATCGAACCCCAATTTTTAGCGTTATAAATCCATAGGCTCAATATTACATTAATTATTACGAATAAAGTTTGTTTGTTTGTTTAGAATTAAGCACAAAGCTACACAATGGGCTATCTGTGCTCTGTCCACCACGGGTATCGAAACCCGGTTTTTAATGTGTACGTCCGCAGACATAATACTGTGCTACTGGGGGGCTTACGAGTAAAGAAGTCCTATAATATTTCTTGACAAAAACTTCGACGTTTCACCAGTAAACTTTCAGAAAGGAATTTTTAGGGAGGTAGGATGGGAGGTCATGAAAAAAATGTACTTTGTCAGCTTGTAAAAATGACGAATATTGTAATAAGTAAAATAAAAAAAAGAAACCTTTTATACACAAAATATTTTATTAAATGTTTTAAAGCCTCTTTGAATAACAAATACAGACATAACTCAATTTGAATGACTTCTGTAAGTTTGAAAAAGAAGAACATAAAGTTGATAATAACAAGAAGTTTCTTGATGACGAAAATCCTACCTGAAATAAAAATGTTAACCTAAAGATGACTGAAGAAAATCGAAACGTTGTTCTCTGCTTATCAATAAAAGTATTAACACCCATATCAGTGGTTCTGAGATACCAAAAGAGTAAGCAATGGTTGCCAAAAGCCAGATGGATATGCCTTATCAGAGATGTTCTACATTTCTAGCAAAGCCCAGCTTTTTTAGGGTCATTGTATATTGTATGAACGTCAAGTTGTTTGTTTGTTTGTTTTTAAATTTTGCGCAAAGCTGCACGAAAGCTATCTGAGCTAGCTCCCCCTAGTTTAGCAGTGTGAAACTAGAGGGAAGGCAGCTACTCATCATCACCCAACGCCAACTCTTGGGCTACTCTTTTGCCAACGAACACTGGGATTGAACGTAACACTGTAATGTCCCCACGGCTGAAAGGGCGAAAATGTTTGGTGTGACGGGAGTTCTAACCTACGGTTCTCAGATTACGAGTCGAGCACAAGTAAGAGTGACGCAGACGATAAAGAACCCTGTCGTATAGGTTTTCATGTTCATAAAATCAAGTATAAATTAAAACACCTTAAGTTCCTTTATAAATGGATATATATTAATTTACCGTGTTGTTTACTTAGAGATATAAATAATAGTTGTATAAGTTAAAAATATTAAAGGCATTTTTTTCAAGTCATTTCGACTTTTTATGCGGCTTGTCGAAAAACTTACTTTCTATACGTAATATTGTACTGCAATTGGTCCCGGTTTTGTACATGAGATCTTTGATCTTGATAATCGGTTTAATGAACAATTATAATCTCAGTTTTAACACCACGTTCATTTCTCTTAGGAACTTCATAAATTAACATAAACGAATCATTTTTCGATTCACACTTATTTTACTAGGAAAGATGACCTTTAGACTATTACTTGCACTTTAACCTTCTTGCTTTAACAAATCTGCTAGTTTCAATTGCACTATTACATTCCTGTAACCTTCCCAACGGCACAGCGATATATCTGCGGGGTTTCGATACCCGTGGTGGGCAAGGCAGAGATAGTTCATTGTGTAGCTTAATGCTTAGTTACAAACAAACAAACTAACTAACTCCCCTGTTATGCTGGTTGATGGTTCAAATAAGAAGATATATTGACATAAGTTAAAGTTAAGCTGCAGTTGTTAGCGTTAATGTGTAAGACTAAGGTTTAAAAGCAAGGATCTGAGGGAAGCTTATGCTTGCACTAAACCTTTGACCCAAGAAACGTGAGATGCTCGTATTCCTGCAGATTGTAAAGTTCCCTCTGATTATAGACCTTGTATTTTTAATATGGTTTGTTGAAGTCTTCCATTCCTATACAGTGTTGAAAGCTCACAGACATTTAGTCAAAACATATAACTCATCAATTTATATGTCGACAAATCTTGATTGGATCCTTAGAAAAGATAAATAAATCTTAGGCTTAACATTTTAGGATCAACGTATAACAAATAAGCCTGTTTTCATCAGTACATTCATAAAAACATGCTCATGACAGTGTAAAAACGTGTTTTATAGGAATTGGAATTAAGACAGTTACTGAGAACACATCAACAACTATTCGCTTCTGGGACGTAATAGCTGATAAGAGTGTTCTTGCATTTGATTGGTTTGACTGTACCCTGTCACCTAGTTTTATAGCACACTCTTGTCTCGGCCTTGATTAGTAAGACTTCTGTAATATAAAAGCTATTTCAAAATGATTTCTGGATACATCGTGATTTTTGTAATAACATTGGTCTCGGCGGGAGTAGCGGTTGATATTCGCGATGTTAAGATTTCATTTCCTGGATCCCAAAACCCTAGTTTTCCACACTTGCGATTTCATCAGACATTACCTGCTGTACGTCAGCTTACTGTTTGTCAACGAATTAAACCGTTTCACAGAAACGTAGGCTACATCTTCTCTTGTGCGACACCTAATCAATACAACCAGTTTATTACGTCTATGTCTGTAAAGCCTGAGGGAACGCTGACTCTTGGTCTTCAAGTAAATGGTTCTTCAAATAAATACATCTCTTGTCCCATCGAAATTGAACTAGGTCATTGGTACCACGTGTGTCACGTATGGTCCGGATTGAATGGTCGTATGGGGGTTTATGTGAACGGAAGTCCGTGTGGAATAATGGAAAATGTGGAAAAAGGTCATCAGATATCTGCAGGTGGTACTGTGGTCATAGGTCAAGAACAAGACAAAATTGGTGGTGGATTCAACGAGAAGGAATCATGGAGCGGGGAGTTATCTGATCTGCAAGTCTGGGACGAAGCCCTAACGGCTCATCAGGTGGCCACAGTTGCATCTTGTAATGGCATCAGACCACGTGGAAATATCATCTCTTGGATGGAAGATTCATTTGTAGCAGACGATGGAGTGATTGTTGGAATTTCCCACATGTGTAGTCTTTGAAACTTTATAAAGTACTTGGAATTTCCAAATTTATCGTTAAGAGATGTAAAAACAGATTATCAGTTTTGATCTTGTAAAACGGCTATAGGTATGCATTTATAATTTTCATTAATTTAGTTCCAAAGTCCTGCTATTTTGCATTTAGAAGAATTACCATGCAATTACCTTTGATTAATGATTAAATTCGTGATAACAAGAAACCCACTTGAAGTACAAACATATGTCAGAACGGCTGGTATGGGTATTAACATTTTTACCAAAACAAATCAGAGAACATTGTATTGACCTTCTCAATCTTGTTAACCTTAAGATGACCTAAGAAAGTCGAAAGTTTGTTCTCTGCTTGTCTGTTGATACCCGTTCCAGCAGCTCTGAGATACAATGATTAAATTGTTGCAAGTTTCAAGCTTATGAAGCATTAAAATAACTTAAACTTAAAACATGATTATCGATGTGAACATATTTAGAAACCCCCTGTTCAGAATCTATTTTTAAAAAAACTTAGAAAGTATTATTATCGATGTGGATCTATCTAGAAACCCCCTGTTCAGAGTCTATTTTTCTAAGCATACGTATACGTTGCATCTTGTACCTACATGTTATTAAACTCAACCATCGATCTACGAAAATCGGGAAGATGATCTTTTGAGCTTCCCTAGCTCAAACTTCAGGAACAATTTGGAGTTTATGTATAGTCAAAATAAAACTTCTCTCTTATATCTATTCTTACCAATAAAGCACTAGTGTTTCTTGCAGTAGATGTTTTTTACAAGTTTAATAAAAAAACATTTTACCTTAGGATTATATGCACCACCCAGCGTTGATTTTACCGCATATTTTGTGAAACATTGAAATAACTGTTTTATGAAAGAATAATATGAAATTTGCAGCCGTAAATAAAAAAAGGATGTTATTAACAGACTTTTTATTTTAAATTTAATCTTGCTTATTAATTCTTTAAAATTATTTCAAAGTCAACATCCTTTGAAATCGATTTTAATCATTTTGAATATTTATAAATAATTATTAGACATTTCTAAATATTACAATAAGCTTTAAAGATTTTGAACCAAATGAAAAATATATATAAAAACAAGAAATTAATATGCTGAATAACAATGCTATTAAAATTCGTCACTTGTCGAAATAGACTTTATCCATAGATAGTTAATAACGTCTATTTCCTTCTTATGAAAGAATTATACTAAGCTTGGAAGATTACGTGTGAACCAAATTATGAGTAACCTTATTTTCCTGTCAGTCAGATAAGTGATCAAACGACGTGAGCAGATATAGGTGTACAAATTGTACCTTACAAACCTGCATTTTAGCATAATTAAAACGAAATATCATATTATACGTTCTTATTTATCGTTAGGAAAATTTCACATAGTAGTTTTTAAGGACACTGGTAGACACTAATAAATGCATGAAAACGTTTTGTTGTGTTTTTTTTTTTTTTGAAGGAGAAAGTCATTCAAACTTACTGTTCGCGAATTCTTTAAAACTTCCGTACGGCTATATTGGTAACACTTAAACAATTCAAAGGGATTAGTATACCATGTTTTTCGCCAAATGTGCAATGACTTTGGTCAGGACATCTCGTAAATGCAACAAGCAGACAATAATGTCGGGCTAGAGATAAAACTAGTTTCTCTCCTACTTTTCAATAAAGGTTGAAATACGATTGACCATGCAAGCGACAACTCTATACAGATTAGAAGCATAAAAGATTATAGAGTAATTAAAACGTAATTATGTAAATCAGCATACAAGAAAATCGAAATTCATAATCATTAGATCTTCTGATAAAAACATCATCCTGACTTATATATTGTGAAATAATACTGTAGCTGAGATATGCTGACTTCTTTCTTCTATAAGATTTCCTGTCAAGGATGAAACACACTGAGTCTGCAATGTATTAGAAACAACCATAAGACTACGTTAAACTACCTCGTCATGAATGACACTAGGCCCGAGATATGCTAGATATTTCCTCTTACCCAACAAATCCGAGGGTCGCGGGTTAGAATCCCCGTCATACCAGACATGCTCGCCCTTTCAGCCGTGGGGGCATTATAATGTACGGTCAATCCCACTATTCGTTGGTAAAAGAGTAGCCCAAGAATTGGCGGCGGGTGGTGATGACTAGCTGTCTTCCCTCTAATCTTACACTGTTAAATTGGGGACGGCTAGCGCAGATAGCCCTTTGCACGAAATTCAAAGCAAACCAAACCAAACTTACCCAACAAACATAAGATAATGTTAACCTACATATTTCGAGACGACACTGAATCAATGATATGTTAGATTCTTTCTCTTACATGACAAACATAAGATGATACTGACTGAAACAACAGCTACTCTGTGATGTTATTTAACAACACTTGATCATACTAACCTATTTTGTGTGAAATGAAGTTGCAACTAAGATGTACTAGTAGCAAGTATAAAATGACACATACACTTTGAATTGGCACTGAAGAGGACTTTGTTTCTCTTATTTGAAAAACATAAGATGTGTTGGTGTCTTTTTACAAAAGACGAACCGCCTCTCTTTCTTTGAGCTTCTGATGACGCTGCCTTAAGTTCTTTGTTTCAAATGAGCTCAAGATAAATAACAAAGTGGGAACATAAAATCCTGTAAACGTTGATCATTAAAAAAATAGGCAAACAAAACTGAAGATACTGTAGATATTATTTACTCAAACAAAAACCCATAATATGGTTCAATGTTGTTATATAGAATTAAATTTGGTAGAGTCAAAATCGAGTTTTGTACTTTGAGTAAACAATGTCTACTGTATTTCCAGTCTTGTTTGCGTACTTTTTTATAGTATCTAATTGTTGGTGTTTGAATTCCCAATGTTTTTTTTTATTTATCTTACTTGCTGGCTTTTTAAGTCAACTATGGAAAAAGGATTACTTGATATGGTCGCTAAGTGTATACACTGTAATGATAATAAACATAGCTGGTATTAGCTAATGCAGTTAATGACGATTTACTGCAGCTGTTGGTTATTTTATCCCATTTATTCAAGATGTGAAATCTTAGGCTGCAGCTGGAGATTCTCATAAAGATATATTTGAAAATATAGTGAGCATCTGTAGTTTCTGTTAACTAAGTTTTTTTTACATAAATCCATGGCAATAGGTAAAGTTATGCCTAAACTAAGACACAACTTCCACGTAGCGCGTATAAAATTTTTCCAGAAGAAAAGTGGCCTTTTCAAATAAAATATATACATCTCAAACATCTCCTTCACTTCATACATAATACAGGGGTTGAGGCCCTAAAAACATGGATTGAATAGTATAAAAGTATTGAGTAGGTAATCTTACAGTCACCTAATATTCATATATTGAACAGGCTTGCGATTATTTTTATTCTCTTGAAATATTTACATGTTCTATAGTCATTCCTGTACACTGAATCCGAAAATGATATCCAGTTTTTCCCATCACGTACAGATTTGTGACAAAACGTTATAATGTAATAGATAGAAGAAAGACCTTAACAATAGTTTTGAAACTAAAAGACAAATCTTTAATAAAATGATATAAAAATCAGGGTGAATGGGGAAACAAATTCATTTAGCATCATTGTTCTCCAGTTTGCATTTTTCTTAACAAACATAATAATAAAAAATGTTCTTTGTGGTAAATGAAATAATAACTCGATCTAAGTAAGATTTATTTTCCCCAATTTGTATAAAAATCCTTACGCGATAGAAAAAATGAATATTATTTTCGAATTCTGCGTATCTAAGGTACGAAAAATCCGTTACTAAAACATTAAAATTGATTGAAGTTTAAATTCGTAGGCCTCTATTATTGGCTGGTAACCCCTGTTTGGCCCTGTTCTTAAGTTTTTTTAATAAAATGCCAGATTGTTGTAAGAAAGCTAACTTCAAAGGTTTGTGATAACATCGTTTACACCAGAATTAGTTTCTTTGTTTGTTTTAACTTTCGCGCAAAACTACTCTTTTACCAACAAGTAATGAGATTGACCGTTACATTATAATGTCCCCACGGCTAAAAGGGCGAGCATGTATGGTATGTTTTGTTAGATTACGAGTCAAGCGCCCTACCAACATTAGGCCATACTGAATTACTAGAATTAGTTATTTAAGCTTATATAAAATACAGAAGAAAACAAACCTTTTCAATACTATACGACATTTGCAGTATCTTATCTAGTTTTCTATAAATGATTTAGCGATAATATACTAATAAGAGGACTGACAAACGAAGCGTTTTAAGTGGATTTTATTTTTCTGTGTAAACCTATCATGCGTGATTTTTATGCACAACATTAATAGTCAATATTCAAGAATTTAAAGCGTTGTTTGAACTGAATGTTTACTGTTTAAGATGCTTTAAGCCCGAACATTCTATTAGTGCAAGTCCTTGTTTTCCCTATTATGAACCACTACGGTGGTTATCATAAGAAACCCTATCGTCTTTATCTTATCTTTGAACAAGTTTGTAATGATACTGGTTTTTATCCTTTATTTCAATGAATGTACAAAGCTATTAAACAATTAGGTGATTTAATCATAGATAAACGTTTTAAAATATAAATAGACTGTGATCAAACTCAAAAACATATTGTTTCGGAACTCACACATTTCTTAATTAATACATTTGAAAACATTATGATTATGTATTCTAATTGACGAAATACTGATTTTTTGAACTATTAGTCCCGTACGTTGTTCATATAACTCGTTCATTCGCGTGAGGCGCCCGGCATGGCCTGGTGGGTTAAGGTACTCGACTAGTAATCCGAGGGTTGCGGGTTCGAATCCGCGTCACATCAAACATGCTCGCCCTTTCAGCCGTGTGGGCGTTGTAATGTGATGGTCAATCCCACTATTCGTTGGTAAAAGAGTAGCCAAAGAGTTGGCGGTGGGTGGTGATGACTAGTTGCCTTCCCTCTAGTCTTACGCTGCTAAATTAGGGACGGCTAACACACATACCCCTCGAGTAGCTTTGTGCAAAATTCCAAAAAACAAACATTCGCGTGAGAGAAAAAAAAAACAAACACATAGAGTTGGTTATTTTTCTAAAGCAAGAGCGGCAATTCTTACCAAGAAATATGAGAATAAAGCAATATCGAATTCGTAAATATTAACGTCAAGACAGTGTTTAGTAATGTGTCGTTTCTTCTTCCTGAAGCACGACAGAGGTATCTAGTATAAACAAAGATCTTGAAAGGTTTCATGGTTCTGCCAGTATTGTACATGACAAAACATTTAATAGAATTGTTTGAAGCAGTCCTTTAATGAATTAGTCGAGAAACCTGAAAACGACTACAAGAAAACATTTGAAAGCTTTTAGAAAGAGTATTAACTGTAATATATCTTTGTTTTCATTTCTTACATTTCTGTGAAAGTGTATTGTTTTATCCTTAAATGAAAAATACCAATACAGTTCTTCTGGGAAAATGGCATATATCATTTACTGATGAGCGAAGTGTACAAAAATAAATATTTGTGATAAACTAATTACGATGTCATTCGGAGGTACAAAATCGTTTTTGTTCTAAGAAAGTTCGCCAATGTTACCGTTTCAGATATTTTCCTTGCTTTTATCTCATTAACCGCGTTCTAGCTTTCACCTAACAAGTAGAGGTAACGCCTATTTAGTGCGGAAGAGGTCAGGGCATCATACTGCATTATCTAGCCCTACTTAGCTGTGTGCATTTGAAATAAACAAGTAAGAATACTTTTCTCAGGCTGTGGGATCCATGGACATTTTGTCATGAAGTCTGCTACGAGAGCTCTTCTCGGTGCTCGTGAAAGTAGTAGATTTTATAGTACAGTTAGCTACAGGCCTTCATTTCTGATGTTGGGGAACATGAGGAAAACTTATATCAAGATGAGATAGTAACGTAAGGGTTATATACAAAACTGGAAGTTTAATATGTGAAGAGGATGAAAAGATAAAAACGTGATATTCTAGGGTTACGTCAGTGAAGGTTGTATGCTCATGTGTTTAAGATGGGAAGAATGCGACAGAGAAAGGGGTTTTCTAACGAAAGAATAATTTGTCCATTATATAAAGGACTTCTGGTCCATCTCAAACAAGGTAATGTTAGCCTATTTTACAGAAAAACTACTTGGTTTAGCCATCACCTTACAGCTGATCATGATGAAGACAAAATTGAAAACTCCTGGGCCATTGTAGAATAAAGTGCCCAAATTCTGTAAAATTTTGTCGAGATTTTCGTTAAACTTTCTATATCAAATTGAAAATGTTTAAGATTATTCTGTATATAAATGAAAATATCTAAGGTTGAGAGTAAATTATGTTATACATCCATAAAATAATTATGATGATAATAAGTCCGAAAAATATGCAATTTTTAACACCACTATGAACTAGTTTAACTTACACATGTGCAATTGAAAACTATCAACTGATGTAAATTCTAAGATCGGTTTCATTTGTTTTGAATTTCGCGCAAAGCAACACGAGAGCTATCTGCGCTAGACGTCTCTACTTTAGCAGTGTAAGACTAGAGAGAAGGCAGGTAGTTATCATCACCCACCACCAACATTTGGACTATTCTATTACCAAGGAATAGTAGGATTGACCTAAACATTATAACGCCCCCATGCTTGAAAAGGTGAAGATGTTTAGTATGACGGAGATTTGAACCTATGACCCTCGGATTAGGAGTCGAATGCCTTAATCACCTAGCCATGAATTTTAAGAACGAAATACAAACATGAGGAAACCTTTGCTGTGCAGTTACAGAGTAAACACTATACAAACGACATTAAAATGGTGTTAAATACTAAATCATGAACATAAATGTCGAAGGGAAAAACTCCTCATGAACAAGGAGACAATAAAATCCTGTAGAGAAGTAGCGAATATATAATTAATGTTTAATATTTAAATCCCATAATATTATATAAGAAATTAATAATTATAATTTCCAATAAATAATATATACTGATATAAATACCATGCTTTCTAGGAATGATACTTTGAAGTAAAATACTTGAAAAATGGAAACACTTTACAGGA
This sequence comes from Tachypleus tridentatus, assembly GCF_004210375.1. Taxonomy (NCBI): domain Eukaryota; kingdom Metazoa; phylum Arthropoda; class Merostomata; order Xiphosura; family Limulidae; genus Tachypleus; species Tachypleus tridentatus. The sequence continues at coordinate 42,026,156 of NC_134825.1, read as the reverse complement.
CATGATAATAAAATTAGATCTTTAACTGCATCGCAGGTATACCTATATATAATTCTGGACACAAATATTTTTATCTAACTAACTTTTATATAACACAGATTACAACAATTAGATACACCTTGAACAGAATAACTCTTAAGTTGTGTAGTATTAATTAAGCATTAATACATTTAAGGCTTTGCAGAAGAGATTATTTACCAAATATTGGTATTATAGAGTAGTAATAACCACAGTCAAGAGATGGCGGAACAACAGAAGATGAATTTAAGATCGTTACAAGGCAAAGCCACACAATTAGCTAGCTTTATACGACCTGCCACAGAGGAAAAGCGTAAACTTACCGCCGATCTACCAGAAACTTAAATCAAAGTATGAAAGCAGCTATGAAAAGATAGATGTATATAACCATATACACTGCATGGCCAAAAGTATGTGGACACCCATTCTAATTAGTGAGTTCGGCTATTCCAGCCACACCCATTGCTAACAGGTGCATAAAATCAAGCGCACAGCCATGCAATCTCCATAGAAACATTGGCAGTAGAATGGGTCGTATTGAAGAGATCAGTGACTTTTAACGTGGCAATGTCATAGGATGCCACTTTTCTAACAAGTCAGTTCGTCAAATTTCTCCCCTGCTAAAGCTGCTCCGGTCAACTGTAAGTGATGTTATTGTAAAGTGGAAACGTCTAGGAGCAACAACAGCTGAGCCATGAAGTGGTAGGCCACATAAACTCACAGAACGGGACCGCCAAGTGCTAAAGCGCGTAGCACGTAAAAATCGTCTGTCCACAGTTGCAACACTCACTACCGAGTTGCAAACTGCTTCTGGAGGTAACGTAAACACAAGAACTGTTCGTCGGGAGCTTCATGAAATGGGTTTCCATGGCCAAGCAGCCGCACACAAGCCTAAGATCGTCATGCGCAACGCCAAGCGTCGGCTGAAGTGGTGTAAAGTACACCGCCATTTGACTCTGGAGCAGTGGAAACGCGTTATCTGGAGTGATAAATCACGCTTCACTACCTGGCAGCCTGACGGATGAATCTGGGTTTCGCGTATGCCAGGAGAACGCTACGTGCCTAAATGCATAATGCCAACTGTAAGGTTTTGTAGAGGAGGAATAATGGTCTGGGGCTGTTTTTCATGGTTTACGCTAGGCTCTTTAGTTCCAGTAAAGGGAAATCTTAATACCACAGTATACAACGATATTCTAGATAATTGTGTGCTTCCAACTTTGTGATAACAGTTTGGGGAAGGCCCTTTTTTGTTTCAGCATGACAAAGCCCCCGAGGTTGGTGGGGAAGAACTTGACTGGCCTGCAAAGAGCCCTGACCTCAACCCTATCGAACATCTTTGGGATGAATTGTAACGTCGACTGCGAGCCAAGCCTTCTTGCTCCACATTGATACCCGATCTCACTAATACTCTTGTGGCTGATTAGGAGCGAATCACCGTAGCCATGTTCCAAAATCTAGTGAAAAGTCTTCCCAGAAGAGTAAAGGCTGTTATAGCAGCAAAGAGGGGACCAATCAATATATATGTATACACTAATACCAACTGCACTTAGAAGAGGTGGACTAAGTTTGTCTTATAATTCGTATTATAATTTTTTGTTTGTTTTGGACACCAGAAAATCAATTGCAAATATAGTGAACTTTCAAAGATGTCAATTTTCACTAGACTTCTTATTTTTCTACACCACGTTATCTCAAGCAGATATCTTATGGTAGGCAGGCTGATATCTCAAACGTTTGGATGACCAATAACTTTTTTCTTTAAAGAGTTGTGAGATTTTGTGTGTGTGCGCATCTTACCTACCTGCAACGTATCTTCAGAAATAATAAATATATTTTTATTTCAAGTTGTATTGTCCCCAAACCATGTTAATTATCAATTATACACACAAGGTTTAATATTTTTAGTGTCCCCGGTGGGACAGCAGTAGTTCTATGGACTCACAATGCAAGAAACCAGGATTAGATTTCCTGTGGTGAACAAAGAAATAAGCGAAGGTTTTATTAAAATTTCAATGTGTTACTATATTAGTACTGGTGCAGTAACATGTAATTTTAACTTGTTAAGCAGCGAACACTCAGTTAATTTCAGAGTTTCATATGGGTATATTAGGTTTTATGGAAAGCAAACGGCGAGAAGTAGTGTGCTTTGGACGTAACCTTATAATGAAATTTCTTGCAATGGAAACTACGTTGCGAAGCTATTGTCATGAATCATGGTGGTCTGACAGATCCGGTCCGGCCTCGACATGGCAAAATGGTGAGGCTTACAACGTACTCAACCTATGTATTATCACCAATGCACTATCAGTGGTCAATTTTACTCGTATGAGAAGTTGTAGTGTCTCATTACGGTAACACACACACACATTGTTCACATCTTATTCTTAAAATAAACTAGCGTTTTATTTCACAGACAAATTAATTACTGGTATTATTCATTTGGACATGTTTCACTTTAGTGTTATACATGATGCCTAGCATGGCCAGGTGACTAGGGCGCTCGACACGTAATCTGAGGGGCACTGGCTCGAATCCCCGTCACACCATACAGTGGGGGCATTATTATGTGAAGGTCAATCCCACTATCCGTTGGTAAAAGAGCAGCCCAGGACCTGGTGGAAGGTAGTGATGACTACCTTTCCTCTAGTCTTACAGAGAGAGTGACCGTCACATTATACAGCCCAAGGGCTAGAAGGGCAATCACGTTTGGTGTGAGGGGAGATTCGAAACGATGTCCATTACATTACAAGTTGAGAGCCTTACCCACCCGACCACACCAGGCAACTTTTGCTCCTAACGGATATTGTTATACCATGCTATTTACGAATGCAGACTTTTCAGTGCCTTATTTTGCGATCAAGATATTTTATTAGTCTTAATTTTGCTGTGTTTTACTGTGTTATTGATAAATGAGAATACTTTAATGTCTTATTTCTCGACCAGTGTATCCCTAAAGGCTCTTTCTTCTAGTGAAGGATATTGTGATGGTTAATTGCGAATTTCTCTAAGATACAGTATTTCCACTCATATTATCTATATATCTGTCTACGCGTGTTTTTTTCTTCTTCTCTCATATATTTAATAAAAGATTTCATGTTCAATGTAGAAAAGGTATGAACTTAGAATGTTTTCAAAACCCTCGGAAACAAAATCGTTTTCTTTTTGTCTTCCTGGTTGTCTCTCTATACCGTGATTTTTGTTATGAATGGCCTTTTAATTCTGGGCGTTGGTATGACCTGGGGTTTGGAGAGCTTTACTTGCAAGTGGTGGTTTTCGAATTTGGATCCCCTTACCAAATACGCTCGTGCTTTCGGTCACGACAACGTTATAACGTGACGATCAATCTTACTATTCGCTGGTAAAAGAGTTGGCGGTAGGGATTGTTGATTGGCTGCCTACCATCTAATTTATTAATTTTAATTAAGGTAATATTTGTATAGCTGTGAACGAAAGTTAAAAACATTTGTCTGTTTATTGTTTCATCTAACAATCAAGCTAGGTCTTCCCCTGTCTGCCCTGCTTTTCTATGTTCTTCTAATGGTCTAACTGTCTATCTGATTACCTTTCAACGAAATTAATAAATTATATTTATTTTATAATATTTGATTTAAGCATCTTTGTAGAAGATCACAAGCTAACAGTAGGTTATTTTAGAAATACTTCTGAATAAAATTTCTTGTACCTTATCTTTACTGTTAAATTTTAAATATTATTTGTTTGTTTGTTTTGAATCTCGCACAAAGCCACACGAAAGCTGTCTATGCCAGCCATCCCTAATTGAGCAGTGTAAGGCTAAATGGAAGGCAGCTAGTCATCATCACCCACCGCCAACTCTTGTTCAAACCAATAGTGGGATTGACCGTCACTTGTAAAACCCCACTGCTGAAAGGGCAAGCACGTGTACTGTGACGGGGACTCGAACCCACAACCCTCAGTTCTTTACTATTTATAACAAACCAATGTTAAGCTTCGTTTGAATTCCACACCAAGAGATATAAAGCAGTTGACATTTGCACAAAGATATAGTCATAAAATATGGCATTACACACATAGGAAAACATTAATCCTAGGTTATAAATTTCATGTGAAACATACGCCCAACAATTACATATGGTAATCAAGTTACATGGTATTTTGAGATAAGTGCAAAGAAACCAATTCCTATTTATTTTGCATGTTTTATGCTAGTGCGTGTACCGTGAGGTCAGTGAACACTGAGCTTATAACAGTCGATCTTAAAGTTCCAAGCTGTCTCATAAGGTCGTCTCATGTCTCCTTAACCCAGTTCAAGGCTACGTTGTTATTCCATGAAGGAATGTTTATTATCTCCCAGTGGTTCAGCACGACGAGTTTCATGATTTATGTATATTTTAGTTTATTGTACAAAAAATATGAAATGTTAACTAACAAAGTTAATAATAAACTATTTAAAAAAATTGAACATTTTTAAAATACGCTATGATTCACAACGTATTCACATAACATAAAGTACATATTTATTTCTAGTTGTAATTGAAGTGTTTTCAATATTTATTAATCGTTAAATTTATTTTAAAACTGAAAACAGAGGAATGATAAGTTGGTTTTAGCCACCTCGATTTTTAACACATTATATAGTCTGTCCGAATCAACAGGAGACAAAGTATTAGAATAATTTAATGCTGATAAATATATCCACTAAATTTATCTAAATACAACAGCGAACAAAAACAAATTATTCTTTATCACACAATAAGAGCGAGAATTCCACGTACTTTAATTTGTTTTTCGTTTGTTTTTTTCGCGATTTTCAAATCTCAATAAGTGTCGGATTTTTTCTGTGACAGAAAAGTCGTTTTAATACTATTTGCTAAAAAACTGAAAGGTTCTTTGGGGATTTATTTGACTAAAGAGCTATATATATTACAGTGGAATAATATGTGTGTGTGTATGCGAGTATACATATATGTGTACTCACAATATTATGTGTGTAGAAGCTGATCCATCGATGAATTTATATATTACTGTAGCTAACGTTCCAATAATAGGTTCACAGTATTCATCCAAGCAAGTTGGTTATAATGTGAATGCTTACCTCCCGACAAATAAGTTATAATGTGAATATCTACCTCATGACAAGTGGGTTATAATGTGAAATTCTATTTTAGTGACTGATGTAATGGCGCTTTAGCAATTAACATTTACCAATTAGCTGAGGTGAGCTCAACAAACTGCTGTTTGTATCCAAATATTTCTGTGCTCAGTACATACTTTATTACTAGTCTGTAAGTTTCATTAGACTCATATCACTTTTAAATATTTTGCATATAGTAGATAGTATATTTAGATATACAAGTAATATTTAAATATTGTCCTAAAATCTCTGCCCGGCATGGCCAGGTGATTAAGACATTCGACCCCTGTGTCGATTCTAGGATTGCAGGTTCGAATACCCGTCACATTAAACATGCTCGCCCTTTCAGCTGTGTGGGCGTTATAATGTGACGATCAATCCCACTATTCGTTGGTAAAATAGTAGCCCAGGAGTTGGCGGTGGGTGGTGGTGACCAGCTGCCTTCCCTCTAATCTTATACTGCTAAATTAGGGACGGCTAGCGCAGATGACCCTCGTGTAGCTTTGTGGGAAATTAAAAAAAAATTAAGTAAGGAACTTGAAAATCAAACTCAAAGAGAAAAGTGGTTAATAGTGATCCTTCAGTAAAAACTGAAATCAAATACCTGTTTCACCGCCTCACTTAGTTTCTAAAGAGACTTTCATATTTCTACTAAAAGTAAACAAAAATGTGCGAGTTTAATACTATTTACATACTTCTACACAGACAGAATGAAAATTAATTTACAAATAAGAAAGTATCTCAGTCAATTTAGTGATTTAAATGTACACACATAAAAGGCTCAAAAACACAACTGCAGAATAAGAATTAAAGAAAATTTAAGAAAAAACATTGCATATAATTATGTTTATGGCAACATACGTTTTGAAGTAGTTACAATAATCAGATGAATGTTTTCAAATTAAATGAACTCACATGTCACAATTGTTAGCAGTACGATATAAATAATTTCAAGTTGGTTTAAAATTATTGTAAATTGTAGCGCCATACTTCGAGAGCAATTTGTAACAAGATAACATTTTTTTAAAAAACTTTTACCGACTTTATTCAATAATTAGTTTTAATATAAACATGTTTTTACTCTTGGAATGCTGAACTCCAATTAGTAACTTTGAGATTCTATTTATTTATATTCTTCCCACCTGGGGCAGCTGTAAGTTTTCGGATTTACAAGCTAAATTCAGGGATTCAATTCCCCTCGGTGGTCACAGTAGATAGCTCATCGAGGCATTTGTATAAGAAAAAAACACACACAATTTATTTATATTCATTTTTTACCTTTTACAGTTGCTGTATGTTTTAAAGTCATATTTTCGATAAAAGAATGAATAAAATTCTGTTACTTGTTTTATAAATATTATAATATTTTTTTTTTAAATTCATTTAATATTCAGTGTTTAAAGATGCTGGTCCTTCTTACATACAAAATACGCCGAGCGAATTGTTCTAAAACTTCATCTGGAACTTAACATGACAGCAAAAAATACACAAGGTCAAATATATTAATATTTAATGCTTACCAAATATTTACAAATCATGATTTATAAATGTTACATGGATAAGCAGATATTATGTCCATTGGAAATAATTTCTCTTCGCATAAATGAGGGTATGACAATTAATGTTTCTAACAGAAAGATAATTCATTACGATAAATATTTTTTCCAAATAGGAGTACAATGCTGTTTCATATTTCACTTACATCTATTTTTGTTTTTAAAATCAGCATTATTTATTACTAAAATAACACTACTCGAGAACAAACTAGATAAGTACAGTTTTTCAAGATAGAGATTAATCTATTTTCGATTTCAGCGGTTTTTGTATCATGACAGTTAAACAAATAAAAAGGCACTATTTCATTAAACATTAGCCATAAACGACTCCTAGATATTACATTAGCAAGAGTAGGAAACATCATTAGCGTCCGATAATTTAAAGCAGATGTAAAGTGAACTTTATAATGGGTTAAACATTTATGTTTTGTCAAATTAAACAAAATGCATAGAAACAATCTCTGAAATTATTAAACTACCAGTTATGTAGAGATAGTCCCTCTTCGTAAACAAATACATTTAGAGAAAAATACAAGAAATAGATGCGGGAAAACTATCGTACATGATCACAGCTTATCAGTTTGTAATTCATACGTTGTGTGTTCGTAGAAATAAGTTATTTAAAATAAATTAAATTAAAACTCAAACAGGATGGCACAGTTTGATGTGGGATAACAGAATGGCGCAGTTTGATTTGGGATACTATAATTTTCAGAATATTGTAAATGCTCTTTCTTTTTAATTTTGTTACGGATTCATGGGAAAAAATCCCTTTAAATATTCTTGTACATTTTAAAGAAAAAATAAAAATAGCAATCAAATGTACTTGACTAACCACCATGGCACTATTGTGCACTTATATTAACTAAATGTTTATAGAAGAACGTGACAACAAACTCATATATTCTGATGCCTGTTGAAAGTACTGTTAGTGCTACGACTTTGCGAACTTAATTCTCAGTAATAAATTTGTCCAAATCAACCAGATATACTTGAAACTCTTTACATCGTATAGGAATTCTTATTAATAATAGAACAAAATTGCAACAGAAACCACATCAGAAGTAGAAATCGTTGATACAAGAATGGCGATTTACAGAGACTCTTTACAAAACAATTGTTACACATTATTACAAAACAATTGTTACACATCTTTACAAGACAATTGTTACACATTATTACAAAACAATTGTTACACATTTTTACAAAACAATTGTTACACATTATTACAAAACAATTGTTACACATTATTACAAAACAATTGTTACACATTTTTTCGCACAATAATATGTATATAGTAGCTGTTAAACTGAATCTGGATATTAGTTTAGTTTTCATGAATATTAGATAACAAATACCTAACATACCAGGTAATCATTACCATAAATTTTATAATATATTCATTTTTGAAAGCACCATTGCTTATCTCACTTTTTTATAAAAGATGAATTAGGATCCACCTCGTATCTTGAAGATTCGCGACTCCGCTGCTGTACGACAAAAGTCCGGTTATGTTATTTGTATTTATAAGCACAACGTAAGACATTTGTTTCTTTTTTTTTGGTCGTCAAAAACCAGCTCCAGGTCATTTCAAGTCAAATGAAAAATGACATTGAACTTGAGGCCATCAGGTAACGTTTATTCGATGCAAAGAATAATACGCTTTCGTTAGTTTTGTAAAATGCCAATGACTTTACACGCACTGAGTGAACCAGGAAGCTGTAAGGCTTAGGTGCCAGACACGAAGAGAAAAGTTTGTGGCATAGTATTTGTTCCAGAGCGAGTCTAATAAACCACCTTTCTATATAAACTGATTAACTCTTCCGTAATACCGCAGACTAAAGAAACGTTCCAATATGCTACGGTACTCACTGATTTTATTCGTCTTAGCCTGCGGGTTGAGGATAGCGAATAGCCAGACGCCCGTTATCTCGGGCTGTCCGAATCGTACGCCCGTCGAAGACTTCGATATCAATAAGGTAAGTTAGAGAAGGTAGCGATCAACAACTTATTTTGTTATAAATACGTAATAAGATAGCGTTACTGTTATGCTTGTAATTCGTTGTTGTTTGTTTGATTTTGGAGATATTTGAGCGAAGTTAGGAAAAGGCTGTTTGTACCAACCTCAATTACAAACTAATAGACAAGAATGAAGGCAGTCAGTATCAGCTCATTGGTTCTTTTTATCTGATTAAAAAAGTGGGAACTAACCGTCATTTTTATAACGCACTCATGACTCCAAATTGTAGAGTGAGATTTTACTGAAACGGGACCTGAATCTTGGACTCTCTAATTCACAACCCACTACCCTATCTACTAGGTTACACTCTACCCAGACTCACTGTTGACTGTAACAAGTACAATAATTATATATTTCTAACTTAAGGGCAAATGTTTGGGATTGAACATAGAATGTCTTAACATGTATATAGACGTGTTTGTTAACTCATAGCACGCTGAAGCAAACAACAGTACAGTTTGTATGATGATTTGTAACTAAATACAGATTAACAAACACCAATACAATGTATTCATAACCCAACTGATAACTTATAAATAAAGATTAACAAACATTAACGCACTGTATTCATAACCTAATTAATAACTTGTAAATAAAGACACTAATACAGTATATCCATAACCCAGTCGATAACTTGTGAATAAAGACTAACAAACACTAATAAAGTCATGACGTTAGACAAACACGCAGGTTCGAGACGTCTTGATAGAAATGCATAAAAAACCCCATAACCAGGGTTCTTTCGAAAGGTGGACCTTTCTTCTTCAAGGGCAAACTGGAAATACAGTAATATGGTGTAATCATGACACAACTGATAACTTGTGTAGAACGATTAACAAACAAGAATACTGTGTATTCGTAATACAAATTCATAACTTCTAAATAAATACATTAATACAGTATATTGATAACCCAGATTCATGATTTTGTGATTCATGTAGTCTGATTAAATATATATGACAAACTACAGATCTAATCAACACTAACTACTGTGTCTATGATCGAGTAGAGCTTTAAGAAATACTTTTATGACTAATATATATATATATGTAACCATGACAACAATTCCTAATCCATTCGAGCAAGTCTGTCAGTCGGTGTTTAGCACTAATGAAATCCATATATACTTGTGTATATACAAGTTTACCTCACTGCACACTTTAAAAACAATGTTTTTGTCTATTCGTAACTGGCTGACTACATATTATAGCAAGCATACTATCACCACTATGATACTTGAGTGTTCTTATGGCTTGTTAAGCTTCAGACCTTATAACTCTAAAATCTGGTATTCGATCCTTTCAGCAGATATCACGTAGCCAACCCACAGATGATAAAATAATCAGACTAATCAAGCAAAAGCTTGAATACTTTATTTTTAATTTTTAATGTAATTTTTTGAATGTATTGAAAAATGTTTTTCACTGTTTTGGTTACAGACTTTATCAAAGTTACACAATAAAGCTAGGTGGAAATAATTTAAAGTTCCTTATATCTTTTAAATTTCTTATACATTTATTTTGTAATAAAAAATATAGTATCATTTGCAAATTCCCATTTGTAAGTTTTCACAGAAAAAATAAATCTAACTCATTGTCGTTTTTACGACTATAAACCAACACCTTGTTTTTCGAATAAAATACCAAGTGAAAGTATTTTTACAAGCAAAATATATTCTGATATAAACAATATCTTGATTAGCAGAACAGCGTTTTAAGTTGTTTATAGCTGTTATTGACTCATGAAAAGTATTCAGTTCATATGATAGAAACAATAATAAAAAAGTAATTACGTACCAAAATATACTGCAGAATTTTTTTTTTACAATTAATTATTTTCTAATTATAAAATTCACGTACAGAAATATTATATTTATTTTTAAACCTACTCTGTCTGCACTCTCTCCGACATGAACAACATCGACAATTTGGGATCGCTGTACATGAACGTTAGGGGCCTTTGACCTGGACGCTTTGAAGGTGTGTTGCCAGAATGTTGTACAGGTAGAAAACACCAGTAGGTGTGTGTGTGTATATGTGTTAACCACATAACGATTTACAAAAGTTCCATTAATATGTATATAAAATGCTCCGTTATTTTCTGGCACATTAGGAGTTCTACTGTTGTTGTTTTCTTCATTTCAAATGCAATAATAATTTATTGATCTAATTTCTTACAGTTCCAAGAAAAATGGTTTGTGGCGAGAAGAAATTATCCCCCTTTTATCCCTTTGCAAATAGTTGGTGGTTTTTGTCAGACTATTGAACTGAAGGAACAGAACAATTCTTTTTCGTTAATCAAAACAGGAAGAATTTTGTAAGTATATATATATATTTAATGATGTAACGTATATATTCAGTGATGCAATACGTTAGAAATAGTATTATCTTGGAATTCGGTCTAGAAGTTGATTAATGGCATTAACCAACACTATTTAATATATATACATTTAAAAAAAAACCATCCCGTTAGCTTTGCCTTAATACATTACGTAAAGACATATCCTTGTCAGAACTAAGCGCCGGTCAGATAGCAATGCATCAAGTAAGTAAAACTTTTCGAAAGCAGCAAAAGCCGTAGTGCCCTAGGATACTTAGGGGCTATAATCCTCCCTACTAAACGCAGACTACCAAGTAAAGTTATAATGTGTGCTATCACCTATTACAAGACAGAACTAAAATTGTCCCAGTGATATATATTTTTGTTTGTATAAGGTATTAAGTTCATAATAAAATGTAAAATGGTAAATTGTGTATGTGAAAAGGCTTCAGTAAGGACTGGAAATGAAGTAATAAAGGTGTACTACACTGCATAAAATTAGGGTAGTATAATAGTATTAAAAAAAACAGTTGGTGCCTTACTGTGAAATAAACTCCCACTGGACAAGCACACCATATAAATCACTGTTTGTCGAAGGTATATATGATGAGAAGGTGTTTTACAGCCAATATCTTAAGAATATTTATAGTTTGGTTGCGTATAGTGTTAAAATCTCTAGAACGTAATGAACTGACTTGTGTAATTTTAAAATATTATTTAGTTTACGATTGATCGCAAATAGTGAGAAAGACTTTGGTGAAGGACATTTACGCCCTGCATAACCAAGTGGTTAGAGCGCTTGACTCGTTATCTAAGGGTTGGGGATCGAATCTTCGTCACACCAAACACACTCACGCTTTTGGTCGTGGTGTCGTGAAATGCACACTAACTCTCACTATTGGTTGATAAAGGAGTACCCCAAAAGTTGCCGTTGGGTTGTGACGACTCTGGTCTTACACTGCTTAACTAAGAATGGCTAACGCAAAGAAGCATCATGTAGTTTTGCACGATATTAAAATAACCAAGCTACCTGCTTCAGCTAACCTTAATTATAAAGTGATGGTATAAAGAGAAGGCAGCTAGTCACTAGATCCCACTGCCACTTTTCGGACTTCTCTTTTTCCTCTCAGGGTTGAAAAGTAAAAAAAAAAGAAAGAAATCCACACCCACGACCTTTAAGCTACGAGTCGAGTGCTCTAACCATCATGATGCTTAAGATCCAATAACTTACGTGATTTTAATAATCCATTATAGCATCCAATAACTTCATCAGCAACTTCTGGGAACATACTTATAAAGTTATGTAATCGACCATTTACAAATATATATACTTGCAGGCTTTATAACCGTTTCCCTATCTTGTATTCATGCAGTTCATGAAATACGATTTCACGTTTTCCTTTTTTTTTAAAGTGTTTCTTTTCTACCATTTATTTTTTGTAAAGGAATTTTGTCAGAAATGATATGCCAACTTTCCTTACCACCGTCGCCTGTTAAACATATGGAATTCTCCCGAAATTAACTTGTATATCCTTAACACTCGCTTTATAATCTAGGTAAGAGCGTTTGAAGACTTGCTGTTTGATTCATGTGAATTTATTACGACGATCTACAGTGAAAGTATCCAGTGATTTTGGTCTCTGTGGATTTTTGAAGTGTTCTGAGTACCTTGGCTTTTGTTGCTTTTATAGAACCTTGCTAAATTAGGGTTTTGTGGGTTATTTGCTTTGTTATTTATTAAGCTAAACGCAAAGTCCAGTCTTTAAGAAAAAGGAAGGGCTTTTATTATTTCAAATGAAAGTTATACAACATACATATTTTTACAAAGTAAATGGAACCATGCGATAGGCCTAACTCAGAAATAAAATTAAACAGTCACTTGTTAATTTTTTTTCCTTACATGCCACACTAACTCCAAACTGTCTCATTAAATCACAGAATAGCTACTAATTAATTAACTCTTGTATTTTTTCACCATATATATCATGTAATTTAAGATGTCACATTAAATCTAGACACTTCTGGGCGCCATCAATATGCCATCCCATCTCTCTTCAGCAAACAGAACAAAAGTTAAAGTTTTAAAAGCATGTCCCACAATAATGTGTTAAGCTTAGTTACACTCCATGGTATTAGTAAACATCAGGTATTACACTTTCAAAAAAATACGTTGTAGGTATTGATTAATAGAATCGTATGTATAGAAGTATTTTAGGGAGTAGATTTTTCTTATAATATCATTTGATTTCAGGTAATACAATTGTTTTAAAATGACGTGATAGATATGCAGTAATAGGCTCGTAGAGGCATACATATAACTCAAATGCTCCAGTTTAATTACATACCTTTAAAGTAGGCATTAATAATGTAATGAAATTCAAAAAAACTTTCTAATTGTATTTATTCATATGTCAAAAGAAAATTATACCTAAAACTCAGCTGTTTAATATAGTTTTAAAAATAAGTACTATTTGTAAATAAATCCTGTCAAAATTAACAAATAGCCACTAATCAATATACCTGGAGAGATCAACTGTTCCATTTCAAAAATCGATGATAGTTTTAACAAAATTATAATTATCATGAACTAATGGAGTATAAATGACTTATTATTTAAAAACTAACGATTCCAAAAACACTTAGTGTTTCAGAAAATAGCAATAAATTAGATATCTAAATATATAAAAATAATTTTGTTACCTATAACTTAATAAATCTTTAATGATTATACGAGGTCTGTTCAAAAAATACGCGGACTGTTTGAATTGCGCAGCTCCAGTTGGTTCCAGGGGAATCCGCTTGGTATCGCTAGGTTCGCACAGATCAGCTGATTACGACGCCATTTCCCGATTGCAGATATCTTCATTTGTGTATTAGCTACGCGGTTTTAAGTGAAGTGCGATTTTTTCGTTTGGCGGATTTCAGAATGAATGACCTGAAGGAGTAACGACTTGCTGTGAAATTTTGTGTTAAACTTGGAAAATCTACAACTGAAACTTTTGCTATGCTTAACACGGCTTACGGTGATGTTGCTATGAAGCGTACAGATGTTTCAAGTGGCATGAACGTTTTAAGGATGGTCGACAGCCCATTGAAGATGATGAGCGTCCTGGACGTACTTCCACGTCAACTGACGACACACACGTCGACAAAATCAACACCCTGGTGCGGGCAAATCCACGTCTGACTGTCAGGGGAGCTTGCTGAAGAGTGTGGGATATCAGTTGGATCTTGTTACGAGATTTTGACCGAAAAATTGAAGATGCACCGCGTTGCTGCGAAATTCAGCCCTCAGAACTCGTGAGTTTTTGGCCAAACACTCGATCACTGTTCTTCCCCACCCCCCCTACTCACCTGACCTTGCTCCTTGCAATTTTTTCTTGTTCCCCAAACTCAAAAGACCCTTGAAAGGAAGAAGATTTGAGACGATTCCCGAGATTAAGGCAAATGCGACGAAGGAGCTGGAGGACATTACAAAAGAAGCGTACCAGGACTGTTTCAACAAGTGGAAACACCGTTGGGATAAGTGTGTGCGTTGGGGAGGAGAGTACTTTGAAGGGGACCCAGACCTGTAACTTCTAAATAAAGTACATTTTGTTTTATGACGCCAGTCCGCGTATTTTTTTTAATAGCCTTCGTACATATCAGAAATGATTACTAATAATTAGGATGTATCAAATGTTTAAAAATGTTTGAAAATTAGCAATTTTTTATTTAATAACGAAATCCTAGTAATGTTAACAATAATACCTATAAATAATAATAACTATACATTAATAAAGGTATTATGTTGCAGAAAATCCAACATGTGTTAAACAAAGATACAAATAACATATGGCACCCAAAGAACAATAGGATATATACATATTAATAGCTTAACCAGTATAAGACTAATTTCTCAGTTCATAACAAAACTAAGTAAATACTGTATAAGTAAAGTATTTTCATGTAATTGTTTATAGAATATTAAACGTTAATTATAATAAAAAGTTCTTAATCTTAGTCAGATGTGAACAGAATATTATGTAAGCTATCTACATCAATAATATTTAGAGTTTCACGTTCAATTTTGCGATCAATCTATTATTTTTAAGTCAAACATTAGTAAACATATAAGATCGTTGGAAATGCGATATTCGATAAAGTTTAACATCTGTGAAGATAGCTTATTATCTTAATACAGCCTGTGGGTGTTCTTATAGCCAAGTCAGACACAGTGTCAACGAGGAGAAGCGAACCGCTGATTTTACTGTTGTAAATCTGAAGAAATGCTGCTGTTCCACCGGGAAACATCAAAATTCAGAAACTAACATCACTTAATTTAAGTTTTTACTAATGTTTTTGTTGTGTTTTTTTTTTAATTATATCACGAACTAGGTATTTTATTAAGCAAATATATAACATGAAAAGTAAGCAATGGTTGCCAAGAACCAGATGGATATGCCTTATCAGAGATGTTCTACATTTCTAGCAAAGCCCAGGTTTTTTTAGGGTCATTGTATATTGTATGAACGTCAAGTTGTTTGTTTGTTTGTTTTTTAATTCCGCGTTAAGCTACTCGAGGGCTATCTGCGCTAGCCGTCCCTAGTTTAGCAGTGTAAGACTAGAGGGAAGGCAGCTAGTCATCACCACCCACCGCCAACTCTTATGCCACTCTTTTACCAACGAATAATGGGAATGACCACCACATTATAACGCCCCCACGGCTGAAAGGGCTAACATGTTTGGTGGGTCAGGGATTCGAACCTGCGACCTTCAGATTACGAGTCAATGAAAGATAAAAACTTATTTGTCTTTCATTGCAAACTAAAGTAAATTAAACAGCTTTGAATTTAGAAGAAAATATTCAAAATTTTTATGATTTCCTCAGACAAGGCTTCAACCTTTATTCTTAAGCCCTTTTTGAATGGATATTTCCATAGAATATACAGATCAAGATGGCTTCACTACACGTACCCACAAAACTAACTTATTACTATACTCAGAAAACAGTTCGAACCCGCGACCCTCGGATTACGAGTAGAGTGTTTTAACCACCTGGCCATGCCGGGCCTGTAACGAAAGGTAGAAAATTGTACTTCTTTTTTTTTGCCATAAGAAACATAAAAATTGCAATAAAACACGGAAAGGTATTTGAAAAGACAAATTTATTGTTTTCGAGAATTATATCAATAATCAAATTAGATTGGGTCCGACCCTCTCATGACTTTCCCCCCATCATCCTGTACCACTGTATCAAGTTGCATTAATTTGGTAACTTTTTTCGAAAATGAATAGGAGATCAACCCTCTTAGAATTTTCCTCATTTGGTGACATGTATCAAGTTTAATGGTGATTGATCAGGAAATGTAGAAACATCTGAGAAATAGATACACAGAGATATTAGCGTTTATTTAAAAAGAATATTAGGGTTCCCCTCCACGAACTTTCCAATGTCATCCTAAATCTGTGTCAAATTTGATGTTGATTGATCAAGAAATGTGGAAACGTATAAGGAACAAATAGCTTAAAGATGTGAAGAAACAGACACAAGCTTAGCATTGTATATCAGATAGGATTAATAAGACATTTAAATCAAGTACCTTGCAGGAGCAACATAAAGGGTTTCAGAATATTCTGTGCAAGTAATCATTATAACCTATACAAGTTACGCCTATTATAAACGTAAGCATCTATTTGAATAATAGTTAATTAATTAAACTTTATTTATTCTATCTAAAAAGTATTTTCATTTAGTGAAAGACAAGTGGATTATCGATGAAGCTGTTTATAGATTAATATAAAAACTTATAATTTTTTTTTCCTGAAAATTTAGACCTATAACTGATGTTATCAGTGTGACTAAAGACATCAAATTTCCTGATAAAAACTCTCCTGGTGTTATGAAAACTAACATTTCGGGTGAGTAATATAATTCATGTATTTATCTACGAAGCTATTTCTTTGTTTATCTATTTATATTCTAACCTTTCGTCTACTCAACCAGGTATTTTTATGTGTATATTTATTTGTGTAAATAATTATAGGAAACTGATGTCCACCAAACAGTTTACCTGGTTGAATATTATCTGTACCTGTTATACTTCGTTTTAGCCTAGTTTAGTTAGTATTTCACCCTATTTACAACACTCCCATGAAAACGTTTTTCTTTCTCAAAATATTTTATGTGTCATATAAACTACGCCATATAAAATTTATGTACGAAAAGTACAATAAGTGAAAGTACATTAAAATAAAGTTTCAAAGAAAATAAGTAAAAGATGTAAAATTAGAAACAGATTACCTTCATTTCTCGAATAAAAATAAATTGATCCCAATATTTCGGCCACAGATCTATAGAAATGAGCTACAGTTGATTAACTTCTCATGCATAAGATAGTAGTATGGCAGGGACTAAAGACAGCCAGTTGCTGAGGCATACGATAAGTATAACTTTAATCACAGAACATAAAATACTGATACTATATAGAATGAGCAATTTATGTTCTATAAAGAGCTGGTATCACATAGAACATAAACTGCTCATACCATATAGAACATAAAGAGCTGGTATCACATAGAACATAAACTGCTTATACCATATAGAACATAAAGTGCTTGTGTTATATGTTTAAAATTGACAAAACTTTGGAATTTTACTGCATACCTTTTGATGTAGCATGACTCATTAGTTATGTATGTATACCTTGTGTAAGTTCTAAAACATATGGATGAAGGAATATAATACCTTATTTATGATTAAGTAATATGGACATTGCATTATGTTTACCAAATAATTCAGTGATATTAAATGTTGGAATTAAGTAATATGGACACTGTATTATGTTTACCAAATAATTCAGTGATATTAAATGTTGAAATTAAGTAATATGGACATTGTATTATGTTTACCAAATAATTCAGTGATATTAAATGTTGGCATTAAATAATATGGACATTGTATTATATTTGCCAAATAATTCAGTGATATTAAATGTTGGAATTAAGTAATATGGACATTGTATTATGTTTACCAAATAATTCAGTGATATTAAATGTTGAAATTAAGTAATATGGACATTGTATTATGTTTACCAAATAATTCAGTGATGTTAAATGTTGGAATTAAGTAATATGGACATTGTATTATGTTTACCAAATAATTCAGTGATATTAAATTTTGGGATTTTACAACTTTATTTTATATGAGCAACTTGCTTTATCTTTCTGCCGCTCATGAAATGATTAAAGAATAGATTTAGTTGTATAATGTTTATTACGTGTGATTCTCGTATTTTATTGTTTTATTATTATTATCGATAGTATAGACATCAGTGCAAGTTATAAAAGCAAACTAAATTCTTAAATATTAATTAAATTGGTAATTTTAACTATATTTAATGGTTACAGTGACAAATCAGTATAGTGATCCATTTGTAATATTATTAAGTGTACTTTACGGGAAATAATTTAAAAATGTTATCTACTCACCCGTTTCTTGAGGGCTAGCAAACTGATACCAATATATGAAGGCTTTAGTTCAGTGGCCTTGTGGCATTTGTCATACGTTAAAGTAGAGATGTATTACAAAGTGGCCCATAAATGTGACTCATCAGATTAAAATGTCTGGATTTTCATGATGTTCTTTTAAGCATTTCAGATATGGTGTATAAAAAATAAAACTTCAAAGTCTTAATGTTGCTTAAAATATCTCATAGTTTAGAAATATGTTATCGACCTTTCTATGTGTATACATGTAGCATGTATTAATTTTATTTTAGTCTACGGTAATAGGAAATGTAAAGTCTAATTTTTACACGTTATGTACTTGACTGTGGTAGTATTTTATATTTGAGATAGTAGACATTTATGTTTGTATTTAAATATTTACAAAATTACAAGCTGTTTGCAAGCGTTTCACACAATTCAAACAAAAACTTTTGTTCGGAGAGGAAAACTTGTTTTTATATTTTTTAACATTTTTTTAAGTTTTCAGATTGAGCAACTCCAGTCTTAACATATTTGATCTAAACTATAATATATATAATGAAATCCTATAATGTAAACTTTTGGATGCTTCAAAGTCTAAAATCTAAAGTAAAGATTCTTTTTAAAGTCTATAATCTAAACTATGCGTTACTTCTAAAATCTATGATTTAAACTATACGTTTCTGCTAATCCATCTTTCGCCTGATCTTTACCCTAATTCTTTGGATAGTCAATTTTTTTAAAACTAATCACAACTGCTCTTGTTGGCTTAAGAAAATGATATGGGACCACTTGAATAGAACTGGAAAATCGTCTACTTAATTTTTAAAGCAAAACTATTAATAACCTATTTTGACAACATCTGTATCAAGCCGTTCAGACTTCATAAATCAAATATCTACGACTTGCTTCATTGTTTATGAACTTAGGTCTAATTATAAGTTAGCTATTTTTTTATTTCTAGATACTAATGTCCAACATAATTATTAATTATAAAACGAGTCAATAATTAATATCTATTATTATTATTTTTAAATATTACCAACTAGTGGATTCAACAGATAGCCTGATGTGGCTTTACTATATGAAAACACACAAACTCACATTACCTACTAGTAATTATAATTCAGGGATCATACAGTCTAATAACGATAACATAAGTTGTATAAACTCTACAGTTTTCCTGTAGCTAGCCTTTACTTCTGTATAAAACAACTTTCATTTACTACCCCTATATGTTTTCAAGAAGTTCATATGTATAAGAAAAATCTCATTTACAAAAATATTATTTTCTGTGGCTAGTTTAACTTGCTTGCACTAGATGAAAAGTTACTTTCGTAATAAAGTTTCAAGGAATGTAGACAGCTCCACTCGTGAGTGACTGAGCAAGTTAAGAAATTGAATTATTTTTAAAGTATAA